>NC_069789.1:125799127-126118676 GCF_027406575.1 Nycticebus coucang | reverse complement strand
AGTTGAGATATGTTCAAACACTGCAATCATAGATACCTGTGAATGTAAGGTGCACGAGAGGCTACAAAACAGAAAATTAACTGAAAATCTGTAAAAAAAAAAAAAAAAAAAAACAGACCTCAGATTCTCAAATCTACCCCATTCCCCAGCTTGCTATACACAGTAAAGTCCCCAAACCTAACGGCCAAGCATATTTCATTAATTCTCAGGAGAAAAGCAGAGGATTCCATTCTGGAGAAAACCAACGAGAAAAGACTGGACAGATGGTAGCAGTCAATGAATTGCTTTAGGCCAATGATTCTGCTGTGACAATCACCCATAAATCTACAAGACATCAGACGCAAACATGAGCCCATCAGCTTTTTAATACCCCAGTTTTTGTATGAGCAGATAGTCTTGAACCACCCTTTTATATTTTTGCTTTGAGACAGAGTTTCACTTTGTCACCCTTGGTAGAGTGCCATGGCCTCACAGCTCACAACAACCTCAAACTCTTGGGCTCAAGCAATTCTCTTGCCTCAGCCTCCCAAGTAGCTGGGACTATAAACGTCCACCACAATGCCCAGCTATTTTTAGAGACTGGGTCTCACTCTGGCTTATGATCGTCTCGAACCTGCGAGCTCAGGCAATCCACCTGCTTCAGCCTCCATGTGCAAGGATTACAGGCATGAGCCACTTCACCTGCCACTCTTAAACATGAGAGATTAAAATAAACAAAGAGAATAAAAAGAATTCAGGGAATAGGTATAGTGAAAGTTACCAGAAGCCTAATTAGCAGCAAGTTTTATTACTTAAAATAACACTTGGTTATGGAAGTGACTGATGCTGATAAATTCTGATTATTTTTATTAGATAAGTTTTCACTTATAGACTTTAAACTGTCAACTTGCTAAGTGTCTATTAGTTAAACTCTGTAAAATACGTATATATTCTTGTTTTTCCATTGTATGCAAATTGAAAGAAAAAGATGTACTATTTCTCTGTTGTATGTTGGATTATGTAGGAAATGTTTGTATACAATTAAAAAAAAATGAAGTTCCTGTAGATGTTTTATGTAGTATCTTGGCATTTGTATTGATAGTTAAAAATTCATTTCCAAATAAATAAAACTCCCATGATGCTAGATTTTATGTGCCCAATTTGAACAAGGGTTGATTGACACCTATAAAATTTGCTAAAACCTTCCTCTTATAAGGAAATACAGTAATGTTAAATGATAAAAAAAAATTCAAAAGGTGAATACTATTAGAAAAAAATATATAATAATTCCACAAGAGAATGTCAGAAAAAGAAATAGAGAAAAAAAAATTTAAAAACAAAAATTAGAAGTTAATAAATTCTCACAGGAAGTACTGATGGAAATAGGAAAAAAAAGAAATTTTAAGACTAAGGGAAAGAAATTTAGGAACTCAATTCTAAACATTCAACCACTCAAAAAATTTAATTAACCTTTACCACGTGTTAAGACATGATGGCAGGCACTGCATATAAAAAGTGAACAATGAAGTCAGAAACAGAGAGAAAAGAGAAAATAATAGGCAACAAGTGATTAGGAAAATAATATGTAAAAATTCCAGAGATTTTAATTTTCCAGAAGGAAATATTTCAATGATTACCCAGTCAAATGAGAGAATAAAACCAACGTCATGATATCTCAACATGAAATAGTAGAATTTAAAAATAAAAAGCTTCCAAACAGATTAAATATATCACATAAAAGAATTAATCTGAATGAGTTTTGGACTTCTCAACATTAGATGCTATATGGCATCAGAAGAGCATGAGGCAATGCCTGCAAATTTTGAAGGTAAATGTTTTGCAAAACCTAAAATTACACCCTGAGTCAAATTATTTTCAGAACTTTTATTACTATCATCATCATTATTACTATTATTTTTTTTTTTTTCTGGAGACAGAGTCTCACTTTGTTACCCTCAGTAGACTGCTGTGGCATGATAACTCACAGGAACTTCAAACTCTTGGACTCAAGTGTTCCTCTTGCCTCCTGAATAGGTGTACTACAGGTGCACGCCACAATGCCCAGCCAGTTTTTTTTTTAGTAGAGACAGAGTCTTACTCTTGCTCAGGCTGGTCTCAAACTCCTGAACTCAGGCAATCCACCAGCCTTGGCCACCCAGAGTGCTAGGATTACAGGCATGAGCCACTGCATTACTATTATTATTTCTGAGACAGGGTCTCACTCTGTCAGACGCAGGCTGGGGTACAATGTACAGTCACAGTTGACTGGAACATTGACCTCCTGGGCTCAAGTGATCCTTCTGCCTCAGCTTCCTAAGTGGCTGGGAATATAGGCAAGTGCCATCATATCCTGCTAATTTTTAAATATTTTATAGAGAGGGGGTCTTGCACTTTTACCAAGGCTGGTCTTGAACTCCTGAGCTTAAGTGATCTTCCTGCGTTGGCCTCCAAAGTGCTAGGATTAAAGGTATAAGCTGCCATGTCCAGCCTTGGTCAAATTACCAAATATAGTGAAATGAAAACATTTTCAGACATACAAGAATTCACAAAATGTACTTTCTATTTATTTCTCTTCTCTTGCTTTCTTTCCTTGGTTGCTTTTATAAGATTTGTCTCAGAAAAATGAGGGAATATACAGTGGAAGAGAAAGGCAAGAGATCTAATAGTCAAGGTATACAAAGGTATCTAAGGCCTCCAAATACAGAAGAGAATCAAAAAGAATTCAAAGGACAGCAACAAGGGACTCAATGGGATGACTGTACGGGAATATACGGGGTGACAATGACGTGAAATTTTAAGATTATAGCTACTTAACTCTTTTGATTAGCTAGAAGAATCAAAGATTAGAGGAGTGATGCCTCAGTTAAAAAACAAAACAAAATAAAAAAACAGTTACCTAGTAAGATTAAAAAGAATTAGACTGGTGAGAGATATACAGAAAACAAAGCAGCTCCCAAACGAGACAAGATTTAACTGTATGGAAAACAAAAAGTTAAAAATTGTAATACTATTATCTTTGGAGAATGAAGAAAGAGGTTGTAAAATAGGTAAATCTTCAAATTCCAATGAAAACTTCATTATAATAAAATGAAAAGATCAAGAAAAAAAGAAATAAAGAGCAGGAAGAATAGATAAAAGACTTGAAAGTTGCTTAATCTTTGGAGAGGAAATGAGGAGTGGGGAAAGTATAGTCTCATGAACTATTATGATATACATGTTATACAAATAAATTGTTTTTTTTTTTTTTTTTTTTTTGTAGAGACAGAGTCTCACTTTATGGCCCTCGGTAGAGTGCCGTGGCCTCACACAGCTCACAGCAACCTCCAACTCCTGGGCTTAAGTGATTCTCTTGCCTCAGCCTCCCGAGTAGCTGGGACTACAGGCGCCTGCCACAACGCCCGGCTATTTTTTGGTTGCAGTTTGGCCGGGGCCAGGTTTGAACCCGCCACCCTCGGTATATGGGGCCAGCGCCTTACCGACTAAGCCATAGGCGCCGCCCTATACAAATAAATTGTTAAAAGAAATCGTTTTGGCTGGGCACAGTGGCTCATGCCTGTAATCCTAGCACTCTGGGAGGCCGAGGCAGGTGGGTTACCTGACCTCACAGGTTCCAGACCAGCCTGAGCCAGAGCGAGACCTCTTCTCTAAAAAAAGCCAGGTGTTGGGCGGTGCCTGTGGCTCAGTGAGTAGGGCACCGGCCCCATATACCGAGGGTGGCGGGTTCAAACCCAGCCCCGGCCAAACTGCAACAAAAAAATAGCCGGGTGTTGTGGCTGGCGCCTGTAGTCCCAGCTACTCGGGAGGCTGAGGCAAGAGAATCGCGTAAGCCCAAGAGTTAGAGGTTGCTGTGAGCCGTGTGACCCCACAGCACTCTACCGGAGGGCAGTACAGTGAGACTCTGTCTCTACAAAATAAAAAAAATAAAAAAAAGCCAGGTGTTGTGCAGGGCGCCTGTACCCATGGAGAAATAATGAATATGGAGAGAAATGATGAAAAGAGAAAATTAATAATGAAAAGAGAAAATTAATATAGCAAAGTGCTAGAGGAAGCTGAAGGCAGTGGGAGTTACAAGGAGGTTTCAGTTCTGGATGTTTATTTTTGTTTTTTATTAGTTTAGAAGATTTAGACAAATTATATAACTTCATTGAACATTGTTTTTTATCATCTGTAAAACTGTCAAGTGTGTGACACTGGGGACTCAATATGATTGTGAATTAACATTATGAATTAAGTAAAGAAGATAGTTTGAAGTCATACTAAGTCATACAGTAGTAATCCACATCATGTAATTATTCTCAGAAGAATCAATCATTCATTACAAAAGTAGAAGATAGACTAGGAAAAAAACTTTAATTTTAAATTTTTTTTTTTTTTCTTTTTTTGAGAAAGAGTTTCACTTTGTCACTCCCAGTAGAGTACCCTGGCATCATAGCTCACAGCAACCTCAAACTCTTAGGCTCAAGCAATTCCTTGCCTCAGCTTCCTGAGTAGCTATAACTACAGGTGCCCACCACAATGCCCAGCTAGGCTATTTTTAGAGATGGGGGTCTTACTCTAGCTCAGGCTGGTCTCGAACTTGTGAGTTCAGGTGATCTGCCCACCTTGGCCCCCCAAAGTGCTGGACAGGCATAAGCCACTGCACCCAAGGGAAAAAAAAATACTTTAAATCATATCTTCAGTGAGATGGACACAGACATAGTAGTCATAAAGCAATTTGTCAGAAAAAAGATCAGGGCAGTGCCTGTGGCTCAGAGGAGTAGGGCGCCGGCCCCATATGCTGGAGGTGGCGGGTTCAAACCCAGCCCCGGCCAAAAACTGCAAAAAAAAAAAAAGAAAATCACAGAATACCTACAGGTGAAAATCATGAAAGCTAAGGCCGGGGAATGGTGACTCATGCCTGTAATCTTAGCACTCTGGGAGGCCGACACACTTGGACTGCTTGAGTTCAAGAGTTCAAGACGAGCCTGAGCAAGAGCAAGACACTGACTCTACTAAAAATGGGAAAAACCAGCTGTGCTTTAGAGTGCGGGCCTGTAGCACTGGGGAGGCTGAGGCAAGAGGATCACTTGAGCCCAAGAGTTTGAGGTTGCTCTCAGCTAAGACACCACAACACTCTACCCAGGGTACACAATGAGATTCTGTCTCTAAATAAATAAATAAGTAAATAAATTTTTGTAGAGATGGGGGCATCACCATGTTGCCCAGGCTGATCTTAAAATCCTTCTACCTCAGCCTGCCAAAGTACTGAGATTACAGCTGTGAGCCGCTGCACCCAATCTGCTTATTCCTTTTTAATCTCTGTGCACCTCAGTATGTTACACACGTTAGAAAATTCAGTGAATATAGTAAAAAGTATGAATGAATCAATGAGGGTATAAACTCCTATATCTGAAAATACCCAGTTAAAGAAAATAAGTCTTTAGTAATGTAGAAAAAAATATATTTCAGGAGGCAATGATGCTTCCTAAAGACTAAATACAAAAGAGGATGAAAAGCTGGTAAGGAAATGAATCCAAAATATGGATAGAGAGGATGGAGGAGGGCACCAGCTAGTTAGAATTAAGAGAGAAATTTAAGAGGAGAAAAGCAGCAAAGTAGTTAGGTAAGGGGAAAAGGTAGGATCATTTGAGAGCTCATGCTGAAAAATCTTATGTTTGCATAACAGGTCTATCGCTTTTGAGGGCAACTTCCTGAATAGCATCTCAAAGATGCGGTCTCTACACTGATCAACTGGGCTGGTGCCTGCTGTGCCTTACTTACCTGGCCACTGGCCTCTTGTCAATTCTCTGTCAACCAACCAGGGTTCCTTCCCTTGCTCCAAGTAGGAAATCACATTTGGTTTAGAAATAGAATGTCCTGCTTACAAAAGAAATAATGAGACAGATTTATAGTGAAAATGTCCCAGAATTTAAACCCCATTCCTTCGTTACAAAGACAGAAAAGACAATATAGGAGTCAAAGAAAGGGACAACAGGCTTATAAAACATAAGACAAGACTTGAAACATCCCCCGTAACTCAACAAAGCTTTCTTTTCCTAACTCTGGCTTTTGAAAGGTAGGTGGCTTTTCACACTGGGGAGGTAAACCTTCTAAGAGCAGATGCTGAATTATTATGGACAGATGTCCTTACCCATTGAAACCAGGTTGCTGTAATTCTCCAACATCACATCTCTGTACAAATCTCTCTGATCATCATTCAGGCATTCCCACTCCTCCTGAGAGAAGTGTATGGACACATCACTGAACATCACTGACTCCTGGAACAACAACCAGGTACATGACTTGATTAATGAAAAGAAATGTTTTTTGTAAAAGAGAGAAGAAAAAGATTAAGGTGGAGGAAGTGAAATAATAACGAGCATGTGAATGTCTGGGACACGGGTGAAGGACTGTAAACAAATAAGCACAATCAAAACACTATGCTTCCATGTCCTTCTGTTTCCTCCAAACAAAATTATTTGAGCATGGTGGGATACTGTGTTATCCAAACAAGGCTGGAAAGATATAAAATTCAGCTAAGAGGAGTTTCCCAATTAAGTGAAATTATATATATATATAATGTCTAGCACAATGCTTGTCATACAATAAATCAATAATGCATGAGGTCTTCTTTGTCCCTTCCTTTTCCCCAAATAGTTCAAATTTCAGAATGAGGGATAAACACAAGGTACTAAAGCATCCAGAGAAGAGAGTAAGTCATTTATTTATTTATTTATTCACTGGTAAGATAGGATTTTATTAGACAGAAAGGAATATAGAAGGAGTAAAACAGCACCAGAGCTTCTGGCAAAGGGGAAGAAAGTAAGTCCCCTAAAAGGCATCAAGAACCAGAGAGGCAATGGAATCCTCAAGAACACCTCTAAAAGCAAGAAATGATAAGAGTAAGAACTTCTCTTCAATATTCTGGTGAAGAAAATAAATTCTGACCTAGAATTTCATAACCAAGTTATCACTGTGAATGTAGAAAAAAAGACATCCCCAGGTATCCAGAGACTAAAGAACATTTTCTTAGAAACTACTACAGGATGTGCTCCCCCAAAATGAGGGAGTAAACCAGGAAAGAAGATGACATAGAATTCAGAAACCAGGTAAAGTACCCAGAACAGCTGTGAGAGAAAATCCAGGAAAAGCAACAAAAGAGTCTGGAAAACTGTGTAGCAGACCTAGATCACATGGGACCAAGGAGACAAAGGGAATGGGAAGGAAAGTGTCTATGTTTAGAAGGAACTGGTATGTTTGACCAGACAGAAAACTTATTGATTGGCATGTGGCAGTGATACTGGAGAGATCTGTAGGAGCTGGAATAGCATCTTCCGCTTGATTCAAACTGGCCAATGAGAAGGGTAGTCATGGGGTGTAACTTTTTGACCGTGGATAAAAAGGGAAAGACCAAGCCAGTCAGGGAGCGTGGCCATCTGGAATTCTTCTATTCCGTAAGCTCCCAACTGGTGAATAAAGCCCTTCCTCTTATTAAAAAAAAAAGAAAAAAGGGCGGTACCTGTGGCTCAAAGGGGTAGGGTGCCGGCCCCATGTGCCAGAGGTGGCGGGTTCAAACCTAGCCCCAGCCAAAAACTGCAAAAAACCCCATGCAAATGGGGGCAAAAAAGTAATTAGCCCCAGCAAAATGAAAGGTTGTATAGAATAAAGCCCTGGGCTGGTTTGGTAGAAAATGATATTTGCAGCCATAATAATGTGTACACTATTGATTTAGCCAAAAGTGGTGAAATGATTAGTAACAAAGTCAAGGAAATGGAAAGTACAACATGAGAACACAAAGTTCCTTTCTCACTTTGCAGTAAATCCGGAGATAAGTAAATTGGATTCATAAACAGTCATCATACAATGATATTAAAGAGTTAAGGGCAGTGGCCTTTTCATAACAGGACTGGTGAAGGGGCAACGCTGGAATCATACTACTTTCCTTTCAGACATGTGTAAAATGACTTTAAAAAATATTTTATCTAAAAAAAAAAAATAATAAAAAAAAATAAAATAAATAAAAGGGTGGTGCCTGTGGCTCAAGGAGTAGGGCGCCGGTCCCATATGCCGGAGGTGGCGGGTTCAAACCCAGCCCCGGCCAAAAACCAAAAAAAAAAAAAAAAAAAAAAATTTTATCTTTGGCCAGCTATGTTAGCTCATGCCTATAATCCTAGCACTCTGGGGTGCTGAGGAAGGTGGATTGCTTGAGCTCAGGAGTTTGACACGAGCCTAAGCAACGAGACACTGTCTCTACTAAAAACTAGCTGGACATTGTGGTGGGCACCTATAGTCCCAGTTAATGGGGAGGCTGAGGCCAGGGGAGCACATGAGCCCAGGAGTTTGAAGTTGCTGTGAACTATGATGCCATAGTACTCAATGCCAGGGCAATAGAGTGAGACTCTATCTTCGTTCTTTTTTTTTTTTTTTTGTAGAGACAGAGTCTCACTTTATGGCCCTTGGTAGAGTGCCGTAGCCTCACACAGCTCACAGCAACCTCCAACTCCTGGGCTTAAGCGATTCTCTTGCCTCAGTCTCCTGAGTAGCTGGGACTACAGGTGCCCGCCACAACACCGGCTATTTTTTGGTTGCAGTTTGGCCAGGGCCGGGTTTGAACCCGCCACCCTCGGTATATGGGGCCGGCGCCTTACCGACTGAGCCACAGGCGCCGCCCGTGAGACTCTATCTTAAAAAAATATATATATATATCTTAGAAAATTAAATTTGCATATAATTCGAGACTCTGATCCATTCCGATGCTACACTATTATGTAATGAGAATTATTCCTTGTTACAATAAAAGCTTTTCATAAGTACATTTTTTCTCACTGAACAATATTCTGTTGTAAGGATATAAACGACAATTTTCTTTCCCATTTTTTAGAGACAGAGTCTTGCTCTGTCACCCAGGATGGAGTGCAGTGGTGCAATCATAGTTAACTGCAGCCTCAATTTCCTGGACTCAAGCGATCCTCCTGTTTCAGCCTTCTGAATAGCATTCTTAATGCTTATTTAATGTTATGGGACTATATGCATGCACCACCATGCTTGGCTAACTTTAAAACAATTTTTTTAGAGACGAGTTCTCACTATGTTGCCCAGGCTGGTCTCAAACTTGTATCCTCCCTTGATCCTCTCGCTCCAGCCTTCAGTCACTAGGATTATGGATGTCAAACAATGCACGCAGTTCCACAACTTTTCTTTTGCCCTTATTTATTTTTTTGAGACAGAGTCTCACTATGTTGCCCTCAATAGGGGCCTTGGCATTACAGCTCACAGTAACCTCAAACTCTTGGGCTTAAGAGATTCTCTTGCCTCAGCCTCCCAAGTAGCTGGGACTACAGGCGCCTGCTACAACGCCCGGCTAGTTTTGTTGTTGTTGTTGTAGTTGTTATATTGTTCTTTGGCAGGCTGGGGCCAGGTTCCAACCCACCAGTCCCAGTTTTATCTTTGGCCAGCCATTAGTAGCTCACACCTATAATCCTAGCACTCTGGGGCCACTGGCCCCATCTTATTTATAACTACTCACTGCCCATATGTAAATTCCTCTAGTAATCAAACTACAGAAACTCGATGGAGAATGATCCAGATTCACACAATGGGATCATTGATGTCAATTTTTTTTTTTTTTTTGAGACAGAGCCTCAAGCTATTGCCCTGGGTAGAGTGCTGTGGCGTCACAGCTCACAACTCCTGGGCTTAAGAGATTCTCTTGCCTTAGCCTCCCAAGTAGCTGGGACTATAGGCACCCGCCACAATGCCCAGCTATTTTTTGACTGTAGTTGTCATTGTTGTTTGGCAGGCCCAGGCCAGATTAGAACCCACCAGCTGTGGTGTATGTGGCTGGCGCCTTCGCCACTTGGGCTAAAGGTGCTGAGCCAATGTCGATTTTTCATTGATGCTTAGTGGGATACCAGATCAACCACTAGTCATACTCTTAAACCTAAAAATCTCATAAATCAGTAGATCTTGCCATGTGCTAAGACTGAAATGAAATAAAACCAACACCCATAATTTCTTACTGGAAAACCCAGGTCTGTGGAGCTACTCAGGGCTTTTCCATATGAAGTTTCCCTAATTACTCATTTCCGTGCCACTGTCCAAGCAAATTAGATATATTAATGTGAGGAACACACTTCTATCAGGATTTCTGGGAGAAGTCTGAGAGAGGAAATGCTGAAGGGCTTAGAAAATGAATATATAAATATTGTTCAAATGAAGGGGAAAATGGAGAGGGCACTGGATTGTTAAGGAGGAAATGAGGATCAGTTCATGAAGGAGGACCCTGTAAAAAAAATTATTCCAAACCTGGTCTGGGTTAATTTTTTTTTTTTTTTTTTTTGTAGAGTGGTGTCCCACTGCTCACAGCAACCTCCAACTCCTGGGCTTAAGCGATTCTCTTGTCTCAGCCTCCCCAGTAGCTGGGACCACAGGCGCCCGCCACAACACCTGGCTATTTTTTTCGTTGCAGTTCGGCTGGGGCCAGGTTTGAATCCGCCACCCTCAGTATATGGGACCGGCGCCCTACCCACTGAGCCACAGGCGCCGCCCTGGGTTAGATAATTTTTACAATATTTAATACGCAGTCTCATTATGGAAAGAAATAAGCATTCTTAATGAAATTGATAAGTAATTTTCTGCTGAAATTTAATCTAATTAAAACTTTTTCTGTGAAACTTGTTCTCTATTTGGCCAACTAACAATTAACTAAGAAATGTAAAATTTCTAATAATGATAATCTAACTACTTCTTTTTTGTATTAATTGTCCCGTTATAGAACTTTTCCTTTATAGCAAAGGTAAAAGAAATTCAGCACTGCTTATAAAAACTAAACTGTCTGATGTTTGAAGGGTTTTTATTCTTTTTTCTTTTTCTCAAAACACCAAAAAGCATCAGGACGATGAATGCAAATGTCTACGTAGCTGTGCTAAGAGTAAAAATGACTCGATCAGAGGGCAAAATGAAATGATATCTCACCTGAGCCATGGCTTTGATATTTGTAGGGAAGGACCTTCTCTGGGCTCTTCTTTTGGAAAAGGGTAGAGCTGGGAGAGGCAAAAGAAGATACATGAGACCCCATTTGCCTCACAGCTCCCAGAATAATAATTTCACCTCTGTTTATGCCACATAAACACTTGAGGGGTATCAGTGAGAAAAATGGGCAAATGTCTCATAGTCCCTAGCTCCAAAGCTGTCAGGTTTTTATTTGAACAGGATGGATTTGGTTAACCTGATATGGCTTAGAGAATATACATTTGTACACACACATACACACACAAAGATAAACAATTTATTACTTGAATTATAGCACACTATACACACTATTATATACATTGATACTTTTACCTAACATAGTATCTAAGAATGAATCCCAACTAGTACTACTGTGCTCCATGACTGCCTTAACAGCTACAATGTATTCCATTAAACTGGTATACCTTAATTTATTCAACTAATATGAGGCCAATGATCATTTGACTTGTTTCTATTCTTTTATAACGAACAATGCTATAATAAATATCCTCATGCATATATTATTTTGCCTATTTATGGATTCTGAGTGATTAGCTCTTAAAAGTGTATGGGGCGGCTCCTGTGGCTCAGTTGGTAAGGCGCTGGCCCCATATACTGAGGGTGGCGGGTTCAAACCCGGCCCCGGCTAAACTGCAACCAAAAAATAGCCGGGCGTTGTGACGGGCGCTTGTATTCCCAGCTACTCGGGAGGCTGAGGCTGAGGCAAGAGAATCGCTTAAGCCCAGGAGTTGGAGGTTGCTGTGAGCTGTCTGATGCCATGGCACTCTACCGAGGGCATGAAGTGAAACTCTGTCTCCACAAAAAAAAAAAAAAAAAAGTGTAACTGAAGGGCGGCTCTGCTCACCCCTGTAATCTCAGCACTCTGGGAGGCCAACGCAGGTGGATTGCCTGAGCTCAGGAGTTCGAGATAAGCCTGAACGAGAGTGAGACCCTGTCTCTAAAAATAGCTGGGTGTTGTGGTAGGCAACTGTAGTCTCAGCTACATGGGAGGCTGAGGCAAGAGGATCACTTGAGCCCAGGAGTTTGAGGTTGCTGTGGACTAAAAAAAATCATGCTGGAGCACTCTACCCAGGGTGACGGAGTGAGACGCTATCTCAATAAATAAATAAAACACTACAAATAACTTACATGTCTATCACTACTAAAAGTGATGCATACTTGTGGCTACAATAAAATATAGCAAAGAAACAGAACTGAAATTATATCTAACATGGATGATTGTCACAAACAGTTGTACAAATGAAAGACAAAACACAGTATGACAGCATTCATAAAAAGTTTCAAAACAGGGAAAAACCAGAGTATAATGCCTACGAAGGTACAGGTGAATATAAAACCTCACCCACATGCCCAATCGCACAAACCTAATCACACACCCACCATGGGGACCCTCAGCTGCAAGCAACTCACACCCACACCAACAGGGCCACTTATCCGGGGCTTCAAATTGCCACATAAGCACAACTGCACTTTCACCAAGGGGACACTCAGTCACAACCACACTGGCATATACACCGCATACCAGCACCTGGTCACAATCACTATCACACACTAACCACAGAGACACAGAGATGCAAACACAAAGTACTCACAGGTATCCCCACCTGTACTCTGCTGCAGACGGTCACACCATCACAAAATCACACACCACTATAGGGACAAACTCGATAAAAACCAGCCAGTCACAGGCAGGCTCCCTACACCGGCGCACACAATACCGCACGTGGTCTCAGTCTCACACACACACACACACACACACACCACAGGCTCTCACTCAGTCACAGCAGCAGCCACAGACTCCCAGACTGTGCTGCACACAGTCTTGTCGTTATAAACACATTCATCACGATCATTCGCCACTCACCACCACACAAACAAACCACACAAATTCAGTCTCACCTCCTCCACCGCACAAAGCCCGGGCTCAGTCGCCGGCCCCGCCCTCTCCTCGGATCCCTCACCTCCGGCCTTCCCAGCTTCCGAAACAGAATTCTCCACTGCACTGGAGTAGGCGCCGGTGAAACCCAAAGAATCCCACCAGCGCGTGACTTTGAGGCTGAATTCCCGCGAGAAGCACTGTCATGCCGAGGATTCCTCTGGGAAACGTAGGCAGACACCGGCTAGGGTCGTGCAAAATGGACGCCGAGGGTCTGAATTCTCCTCGCCGCTTAGTTGCGGCCCTGCCGAAAGGATTGTGCTCCCTCTCGAACCGCCCTGGGAGTCCTCACGAGGCCCCATTTTAGGCTTAGGCCGTGGCTCCCAAAGGCCACTCGGACGTTGTTTCAGATGGGTTTGCTTCTCAGACCAGCCCTACCATCCCCGCGAGCTGCACAGACTCCGGAGGAGGAGAGCAAGTTAGCTTGGGAGGATAATTCGCACCCGAGACTTCTGGGAAATGTAGTTCAAAACTGGGAAATCCTTTGGTAGACCGTTCAAGTTATTTTAATTCCTCTCACTGATAAACTTGTGCTTGGCCAAATTCCAGAGATTTTAAGATAGTGCAATGTAACAGTGCGCAGGCGCAGAGTTCTTGTATGAAAGTTTTGGCCTTTGCTCAGGGGTGCATTTGATTTGGTTCTTGGTGCAGTTTCGGAACCTAAGGTTGTGAGACCAAAGCTAGTCGGGGGGGGGGGCGGTTGGAGTGACTGAAAAGAGAGGAGTTTCCGAAATTGCATGGGGTTGTTGGTGTTCTGAGCTACTGCTTTGTAAATGGTGATGGATGAGTGAGGTGGGGTTTGCAAGAAGCAAGAAAAGACAGTCCGGATGTTTGTGGCTTAGGGTGTTGGGGTTCAGGATTTTGCGTGTATGTGTGATTGATACTTTAAATGAGCGTGACTGTATTTGTGACTGGGATTGTATATTGGAGAGTACGGGAGTTGGGTATAAAATTCATGAAATATACAAAAAAACACGAAATAAGATAAAATGCTTAAGAGTAACCTTACCAAGAAATACATTGGGCTGGGCATGGTGGCTCACACTTGTAATCCTAGCACACTGGGGGGACCAAGGCATGTGGATCACTTAAGCTCAGGAGTTGGAGACCAGCCTGAGTAAGAGTAAGATCCCGTCTCTACTAAAAATGAAAAACTGGGGCAAGAGGACCTCGTGAGCCCAAGAGTTTGAGGTTGCTGTGAGCTATGAGGCTATGGCACTCTACCAAAGTGAGACTCTGTCTCAGAAAAAAAAAATACATTATACCCATCTAATAAAAATTTAAAACACTACTAATGAACACACAAGAATGGACATAAGCAAATGAAAAGTTTCGTGTTCTTTTTTTTTTTTTGAGACAGAGTCTCACTATGTTGACCAAGATAAGAGTGCCATGGCATCACAGCTCACAGCAACCCCAAACTCTTGGGCTTAAGCAATTCTCCTGCCTCAGCCTCCCATGTAGGTGGGACTACAGGCACCAGCCACAACACCCAGCTATTTTGGGGTTGTAGTTGTTGTTGTTTGGCAGGCCTGGTTTGGGTTAGAACCTGCCAGCTCTGGTTTATGTGGCTGGTGCCCTAGCCAGTGTGATACAGGCGCCCAGCCAAGTTTCATGGATTTTTTTTTTTTTTTTGCAGTTTTTGGCCAGGGCTGGGTTTGAACCCGCAACCTCTGGCATATGGGGCTGGCGCCATACCCTTTGAGCCACAGATACCGCCCAAGTTTCATGTTCTTGAACAGAAATCCCCACCATCATGAATATGTTATTTATTTTCATTTTGTTTTATTTATTTTTAGACAGAGTCTCACTTTTCATCCCCGATAGACTGCCATGGCATAATAGCTCTCACAGCAACCTCAAACACTTGGGCTAACGCAATTCTCTTGCCTCAGCTTCCCAAGTAGCTGGCACTACAGGCGTCTGCCACAACACCCGGCTATTTTTAGAGAAAGGATCATGCTCTTGCTCAGACTGGTCTTGAACTCCTGAGCTCAGGCAATCCACCTGCCTTGGCCTCCCATAAACATGTCATTTAAATTAACTTATCAATTTAACACAATCCCACTGAAAAAAATGTATTTTTTCTAAATAAGGGTATTCTAAAGTTCAAGTGGAAAAACAAAAGCAAGAGCAGGCAGTAAATCTGGAGGCGGAGGTGGGAGGCAATGCCAGGCAGTCGGGGCTGGTTTTACCAGATAACAAAACATACTCTAAATTTTAAAAAAATAAAATAAAATAATATGAGATTATCATCTGACTTGACAGAAGAGGAACAGAGTAGATAGTGAATCCGAGAAGTGGAAACAGGTAAAAATTTTAGTGGTGAATGTCGGGACATCTAGAATCCGCTGGGAAAAATTGGACTTTGAAATAAAGATAATAGGGACAATTTGGTAGCCTTTCTGAAAAAAAAAAAAAAAAAAGAATGAATTATGCCTTGTACGCCTTGTACCCACCCAGGATCCACTCCAAATGGGTCAAAATTTTAAATTCTTATACATCTCTATCCTCTCATGTATGTTACAAATGTTACAAATTAGCCAGGTGTGGTTGCTGGGGCCTATAATGTTAGCACTCTGAGAGTACCTTGTAATAGTGGCTGATACTCAAAAAGAACACAAGGCATAAAAAGAAACAAAACATGACTCATTCAAAGAAACAAAGTAAACTGAAAAGGCCTACCCCCAAGGAAACCAATACATTGAGCTTAATAGACAAAGGCTTTAAAACACTTAAGTATGCTCAAAGAACTTAAAGAAACATGGAAAAATAATTAAAGTAAATCAGGAAAATCATATATGAAAAAGTGAATACATCAATAAAAGAACAGAAATTATAAAATAATTAAATTCTGGATCTGAAGTATATAATAACTGAAATGACAAATTTACTACAGGGGTTCAACAGATGATTGGAGTAGAGGTAAAAAGATAAAAACTCCTACAGGAAAATGGCCTAGCAATATGAAAATTCACAAACATGCCAGTCTAAAAACAGGTGGAACTTATACTCATCAAGGAAGTATACATTTTAGTATCATGCTATCTACCGTAGACCAAGAAATGACTCTGACATCTATTTAAAAATTTGACAGCATATGTCCTTTGATCCAGCAATCTGTAGCCTGTAATCTACCCCACACAAATAAAAACATTTGAAATTTAAGGACTAATTATATTACTGTTTATTGTAACATTGTTTATGGTGGCAAAAGAATAAGTGAATCAATTGTGTGGGGAGTGGGGCCCACACTACACAATCTTATGTAGCAATTGCTTGTTTTACTCTTATCTGCCCATCATAATCTTTTTTTTTTTTTTTGAGACAGAGTCTCACCATGTCACCCTCAATAGAGTGCTGTTATGTTGTAGCTCACAGCAATCTCCAACGCTTGGGCTTAAGCAATTCTCTTGCCTCAGCCTCCTAAGTAGCTGGGACTACAGGCGCCCACCACAACGCCTGGCTATTTTTCGCTGGAGTTGTCGTTGTTTAGCTGGCCTGGACGGAGTTTGAACCCACCAGCCTCAGTGTATGTGGCTGGCAATGTAACCACTGTGCTACGGGCGCCGAGATCATAATCATTCTTCTTGCTGGGTACAAGATCCTGGTCAACTCAAGTAACCAAAAGGTAGTCCTCCTAGTTTGGGCTGAATTAAGAGTCCTGATTGCTCTGGTAACTTCAAAGCTGCCTGACCACATGGGCACACTTAAGAACATGAGCTGGGCTGGGGGCTCATGCCTGTAATCCTAGCACTCAGGGAAGCTGAGACGGGTGGATTGCCTGAGCTCATGAGTCAAGACTAGCCTGAGTCAGAGCAAGACCTCGTCTCTAAAAATAGCTGGCGCTGTGGCAGGTGCCTATAGTCCCAGCTACTTGGGAGGCTGAGGCAAGAGAATCATTTAAACCCAAAAGTCTGAGGTTGCTGTGAGCTATGACTTCACAGCACTCTACTGAGGTTAACAAAGTGAGACTCTTGTCTCAAAAATATATATGTATGGAAGAATGTTTAAGTAATGCAACATAAGGAATGGAAGAAAATAGGATAGTTTAGATTCATGTGAACATACATGTATATTATTTAAGTATGTGTATTACCTCAGAAAAATCAACCCCTACCATTTTTAATCTTAGCTCACGACCAGCATTCTAAACTGCTAATAACAAGCAGTGCTGTAGCTATATTAGCATTTTATTGGACTTTATTGAGTTCACAAGAAATTAATATGCAGGGCAGCCACAAAGTTCTTGTACAATTGTCTGTTTTAAATTGCACACGAACTTTCAGGCCACTTTGTATTTAAAATGTCTAAGGTTTGGCTTGGTGCCTGTAGCTCAGCAGCTAGGGTGCCAGCCACATACATTGGAGCTCGTGGGTTCGAACCCAGCACGGGCCTACCAAACAACAATGACAACTACAACAACAACAAAAATAGCTGGGCATTGTGGCAGGCACCTGTAGGCCCTTTGGAGGCTGAGGCAAGAGAATTGCTTAAGCCCAAGAGTTTGAGGTTGCTGTGAGCTGTGATGCCATAGCACTCTACTGAGGGCGACATACTGAAACTCTGTCTCAAAAAAAAAAAAAAGTCTAAGGTTTAATGCTGTATATTCTTCATCATTATCACTATTCAAAAAGAGCACTGATAGTTTTCTCTATACAAGTTATTGTGCAAAGCAATCAAGTAAAGAAACATTCTCATAAAGATTTGCTTCCAGTCCAGGTGTGGTGACTCAGGCCTGTAATCTGAACAGTCTGGGAGGTCAAGGCAAATGGATTGCTTGAGCTCAGTTTAGAATAAGCCTAAGCACGAGCAAGACCCCGTCTCTAAAAATAGCCAAGCATTGTTTACAGCAGCTGAACTTATAGTCCCAGATACTTCAGAGGCTGAGGCAAGAGGATCACTTGAGCCCAAGACTTTGAGGTTGCTGTGAGCTATGACGTCACAGCACTCTACTAAGGACAACAAAGTTAGACTCTGTCTTAAAAAAAAAAAAATTGTTTTGAATACTAAAACACTATTTAAGTCTGAGATCTCCCTTTTCAGCTTGATTTTCCCCAAGTACACAAAGGAAGTGGAGATTGGGTGCGTCTGAAATAATAGAGAAAAAAAAATTAGTCTGCAAGTTAAAATTGAAGCTGAAATCCAGAAGTTGATGTCAATGTTTTATTAAAAAAATTTATGGGTGACATAGTTTCATTTTTTAAATGTCTAATTTCTGGCCATGCCTCTAATCCCAGCAGTTTGGGAGAATGAGATGGGAGGAATGCTCGAGGCCAGGAGTTTTGAGACCACCCTGGGCAATATAGTAAGACCCTATTTCTACAAAAAATTTTGAATTAGCCAGGTGTGTTTGCACATGAGCTGTAGTAGAGCCAGCTACTTGGGAGCCGAGAGCAGGAGGATCATCTGAGCCAAGAGTTTGAGGTTGCATTGAGACTCTTGTCTCTCAAAGAGTCCAATTTCTAATGCCAATATTGGTTATAGAGGGTGTTAAAATTTCTGATAAAGGCTTTGATAAAACCTAATTTTCTCCGAGTCTGTGACTTAATATGATACTGAAGTGTATGTGACACAACCAACCTGTTGCAAGCCAAGCTGTAATGTCTGACTAGAGACTATGTACAGAGCAGTAATGTGATACACAAGAATGTATTTCACTAATTGCATTTGGTAAGTTGCCAACCAATTACAAATTACTTCATATTTTATTTTAGTTGTTTATTTATTTTTTATTTTTTTTCAGTTTTTGGCCAGGGCTGGGTTTGAACCCACCACTTCTGGTATATGGGGCCAGTGCCCTACTCCTTGAGCCAGAAGCACTGCCTGATTTTATTTATTTATTTTTTTGAGACAGAGTGTCAAGCTGTCACCCTGAGTAGAGTGTCGTGGCATCATAGCTCACAGCAACATCCAAACTTGGGCTCAAGCGATCTTCTTGCGTCAGGTTTTTTTTTTATTTTTAGTAGTGACAGGGTCTTGCTTTCCCTCAGGCTAGTCTCTAACTTGTGAGCTCAAGCTATCCACCTGCCTCGGCCTTCCAGAGTGCTGGGAATACAGGTGTGAGCCACTATGCCTGGCCCAAATTACTTCATATTTTAAATTAAAGATATCTGATTTTAGAAACAGTTTTTATAAAATATTAACATCTGGCTGGGAATGTTAAGTCCATTACAATATGTATTTCGTGTATAGCTTCCTATACATTTCAGAAGTTCAAGAAAAGCAATAGTGCAAACAGAATGAACACATACATTACCACAATCCATACTTAATACTTTTTACATCTGCTTGGAAACTTTACTTCTTTTTAACGAGAAATTGATATTCAGATACAAAACTGAAGTATGCTTTAACTACTATGTTTGATTACATTTCCACCTCCCTTCTTCCTAGCGGCACTACTTTCAGAAATTGAGTATCCTTCCAACCCATTCTTTATAGTTTGGTATAAAAATTTTTCCAGAAGCAGTATTTGGTGTTAGGGTTATTAGTATTGATTTTATACAAATTCACATACATATCATTACAATATGTTTATCACTTCATTTTTCTTCATTGTACATGATTTCTTTTATCTTTGTCTTTTAATACATCTAAACTTAATTTGTTGTATTTAACTGCTAGAGTATCTATTATTACTATATCACATTTTATTCATTTATTTCACAAGTGACAGGCATTTGTATCTCAATTTTTGACAACTATAACTCATGCTGCAACGAATTACACAGCTACAGACTAGTATATAATTCCTTGTGTGCATGTGTCAGTTTCTTGGATATATATATATAATAGGTCCCCTTATCTGTGGCTTCACTTTCCACAGTTTCAGTTAACTCATGGTCAACCATAATCCAAAAATAGGTAAGTAAAGCAGAAAGAGAGAGGGAGGGAGGGGGGTGGGGCCTTAGTGTGTGTCACACTTTATGGGGGCAAGACATGATTGCAAGAGGGACTTTACCTAACAATTGCAATCAGTGTAACTGGCTTATTGTACCCTCAATGAATCCCCAACAATAAAAAAAAAAGAAAAAAAAAAAAAAAAAAAAAACAAAAATAGGTAAGTAAAGTAGAATAAAGTATTCTAAGACCAGATTCACATAACATTTATTACAGTATATGGTTATGACTGCTCTTTTACTGTGTCTAATTTGCAAATTGAACTTTATCATAGGTATGTATATATAAGAGAAAAACAAAGTCCATATAAGGTTCAGTACTATGGAGGTTTCAAGTACCCACCTGTGGTCTTAGAACATATCCCCTACAGAAAAGGGGCTACTACTGTACTAAAGAGTGGAATTTCTGGGTATTCTGGAATGTTTCAGAAATTCTTTCCTACCCAAGATTTAAAAACATTCTCTTATAAAACTCTTACAATGTTTTTACTTTTTGCATTTTAGTCTTTAGTACATTTGAAACTAATAAGAAATGAATTTTTGAATGTACAATGATGGTAGAAATCTACTATTTTTCCATATAAGGACTCAATTACCCTGAGACCATTTTTTACAATTATTCATGATTTGCCCACCAGTTTGGGGTACTACCTCTATCAGTTACCAAAATTCATGGATATATTTCTGAGTTCACTATTCTGTCATAATCTCAATTTCCTATGAGTGCTTCAACAACAATTTTGATGATCATAGTTTTAAAAATCACATACATATCAAAACATATAAAAAGTCAATAATTTTGCCTCTTAATTTCAAATCCTTGCACCTCTTATACCTCTTTTCTTAATGCATCCGGTAGGACTTCCAGGAACAAGCTACTTAGTATCCATGACTGGATTCAAATTTCAAGGAAAATAATCCTAAAACTACCACATTAATAATGTTTGAGGTGGGAGTTTTATGGAGTTGACAGGATTTAACTATACTATGATTCTTATTAAATGCAGTGTTTTAAATTTTGAATCACTGCTAAGAGATCTCCTACATTGATGTCACTTAACGTAAAATGAATTTTCTGAAATATTATTAAGTGTAAATTATGTTAAAGGGTTTCCTAATCCAAGGCATTCATAGAGCTTTAATGAGTATGAATTCTCTGGTGTCTAATGTGATGTGACTTTTGGCTGAAAGCTTTCCCACATTCACTACACTGATAAGGTTTTTCACCAGTATGGATTCTCATATGTAGAGCAAGAGTTGAGAACTGAGAAAAGGCTTTCCCACATTCATTACAACCATAGGGTTTCTCACCTGTATGGCTTCTCATATGCACAGTAAGAGATGAGCTTTGACAGAAGGCTTTCCCACACACCTTACATTCATAAGGCTTATCACCTGTATGAATTCTCACATGTACAATAAGTGATGTGATCCGAGAGAAGGCTTTCCCACATTTATTACATTCATACGGTTTCTCTCCTGTGTGAATGTTGTGATGTTTAATGAGGTATTGCTTCTGCCTGAAGATTGTTCCACATTCATTACATTTATAGGGTTTCTCTCCAATATGAATTTTCTCATGCTCAGTGAGATTTGATTTGCCACTGAAGGCTTTCCCACATTCCTTACATGTGTAGGGTTTCTCTCCAGTGTGACTTCTCTGGTGTCTAATGAGGCTTGACTTCTGAATAAAAGCTTTCCCACATCCTTTACATTCATAAGGTTTCTCTCCAGTATGGATTCTTTGATGGATAATGAGGTTTTCCTTCTGGCTAAAGGCTTTTCCACATTCATTACATTTGAAAGGTTTCTTTCCACTATGGATGTTCTGATGTTTAACAAGGTATTGCTTCTGGCTGAAGGCTCTTCCACATTGATTACATTCATATGGTTTCTCTCCAGTATGAATTTTCTCATGCTCAGTGAGATATGATTTGCCATTAAAGGCTTTCCCACATTCCTTACACGCATAGGGTTTGTTTCCTGTATGATTATTCTGGTGTGTAATGAGGGTTGGCATCTGAATAGAAGCTTTCCCACGTTCATAGGCTTTCTCTCCAGTATGATGTTTCTGATGAGGAAGGAAGTTTCCCTCCTGGCTAAAGGCTTTTCCATATTTTTGATTACATGTGTATGACTTCTTCCCTGTGTGACTTTGTAAATGGAGAGTAAGGGATGAGACTCGAGCAAAGACCTTACCACATTCAGTACATTCATGTGATTTCTCTCTAGTGTGCATTTTCTTATACTCTGTGAAGTTTTGTTTCAGGCTAAAGATTTTTCTACATTCATTAGGTTTCTCTCCAGTATGAATCTGATCGTGCTGAAGGAGGTCTGATTCATGCTGAAAGCTTTCCAACATTCCTATCATGCACACAGATTTTCTCCTATGAGATTTCCCTAGTATCTATTGAGATGTAATAAGGACAAAAGCTTTTCCATATCCACTAAATTAATATTGTTGCTTTTCAATATTAATTGTCAGGTATCTAAAGAAGTTAAGTTTATAATAGAAGACGTCTCACATGGATTACCCTGAGATGAGATGATTACAAAAACAGATGAAAAACAGCATACTCTTTATATTCTTAATGGTTCTTACACAGCTTTTCTCATATTTAATAAATTATGCATATGTATAAATTACATTGCAAACTCTTTTAAATTGAGTTCCCTACAGAGAATTGAAGTCTTGAAGAATCAATGACTATGTTCAGAAGAAATACTGTTTCCTGTCTCCTAGGTTTTCTGAACTTTTCCTCAGAGAAAAGTATTTTCACAGAGAAAGATGAGATTTAAAGCCACAAGTCTTTCATGTTGTGTCCTTATCTGTTTATAAACTTCCCAGGCTTCTAAAAGAAGTACAAAAAAATCATCACTGAAAAATAGTTAATAAGGGTAAAATATTTAGTTTCTGATATGCAGTAAGCATCCGATAAATTAACTTATCAGTAATATAATGGCACTAATACCTGCAAATTTTCCCACTATTATTAATACAATTTCAGAAGTGTGCTATTATAAAATAGACTCTTTATTCAAGTCCAATCTCTCGGTATAAAAGAAAGCTTATAGCCTGGGCAACAAGGTGACTCTATTTCTAAAAACAACAATAACAACAAAATTAGGCGGTTGTGGTAGTGCACACTTGCAGTCCCAGCTACTCAGGAGACTGAGTTGAGAGAATCCCTTGAGTCTGGGAATTCATGGCTGCACTAGGCTATGCATCACTGCACTCTATCCTGGGTGACAGAGTGAGACCCCATCTCACCAAAAAAAAAAGGGGCAGCGGGGGACTAAAAACCCCAAAGCTTAAATACGATTAACATTCATCGGTAATCGGTACATGTAGCTTTAACTGTCTGATTGTTTTCCTTAGGACAAGGTCTTGCCCTGCCACCTAGCCCGGAGTGCAGTGGCACAATCACAGTTCACTGCAACCTTACATTCCAGGCTCAAGCAATCATCCTTAATCCCCATGTCAGCCTCCAAGTAGCTGTGACTACAGGTCTTGCCCTGCTACCTAGCCCGGAGTGCAGTGGCACAATCATAGTTCATTGCAATCTTACATCCCAGGCTCAAGCAATCATCCTTAATCCCCATGTCAGCCTCCCAAGTAGCTGTGACTACAGGAGCATGCCACTAATCCTGCCTAATTCAAAATTTTTTTTTGGTAAAGAAGATCTTACTGCATTGCCCAGGCTGGTCTAAAACTCCGCACCTCAAGTGATCCTCCCACTTCGACTTTACAAAATGCTGGGATTACAGCTGTGAGCTACCTTTTCACTGCTTATAAACTTTGAACACTTCATCAATCAGTAAAGTAAGAGAAAACATCAGGAATAGGCAACAAACAGCATAAAAGGACAAACACATAAGATGTAAAGGGCTTAGGATGGGACAAAAATAAAATGAACAGAAACATTTAAACAAAGTATTTATTTACTCCTATGTCTTCTTCAACCTTCATTAAAATGACAGTAAAAGGATGAAAAGAGGCACACACTCATAAAACTAAAAGATTCCTGTAATCCTAGACTCTGGGAGGCGGAGGTTGGTGGATTATTTGAGCTCAGGAGTTTGAGACCAGCCTGAGCAAGCACAAGACCCCATCTCAACTAAAAAAACAGAAAAAACTAACTGCACATTCTGGCAGATGCTTTGTAGTCCTAGTTACTCAGGAGGCTGAGGCAAGAGGATCACCTGAGCCTCAGAGTGTGAGGTTGCCGTGAGCTATGATGAGGCCATGGTTCTCTACTCGCTGTGCAGAGTGAGACTACCTCAAAACAAAAAACAAAAACCCTGAAAGATACCAGTGGATGAAAGTATTAGGAAATATGGAAGGAAAACAAACAGAGGACTGTAAATGAATAGAACAGAACGGCTTAAATAAAAAGTGAGCAGATAAGGATGACAGCTAGAAACAAGGTAATGTGTGACGTGGATTTTTTTTTTTTTTTTTGAGACATTCTATTGCCCAGGCTAGAGTGCCATGGCATCAGCTCAGCTCACAACAATCTCAAACTCCAGGGTTCGAGGGATCTTCCTGCCTCAGCCTCCCAAGTAGCTGGAACTACATGTACCCACTGCAATGCCTGGTTAATTTTTCTATTTTTAGTAGAGATAGGGTCTCAATCTTGCTTAGGCTGGTTTTGTTTGTTTTGTTTTGGTTTGTCTTTTAGAGACAGGGTCTCACCCTTGCTCAGGCTAGTCTTGAAATCCTGAGCTCAAGGGAGTCACTTGCTTCCGCCTGTGCTGGGATTACAGGCATGAGCCACCAAGCCCAGCCAACACAGATGTTTTCAGAGAGGGTATATAACTGCAGAGACCAGGCAAAAGAAGAAGGTGGGACTTACAAATTTATTATAAAAGGAGCATCTGATGTCCCCAACCTTCCCAATGGAAATGGGAAGTTATCATCCAGACAAAGATTATTTGAAATTAACTACAGATAGAAAATGATTGTAGGGAATATTTTGCTCAACCCATGCAAATAAATATGAAAACTTCATAAGTGTAACCTATGAAAACTGAATCTAGAAAAGACAGAAAACTGAAACAGGAAAACAAAAATAAACATAGAGGCTCAGCACCCATAGCTCAATGGTTGGGGCATCAGCCACATACACCAGGGCTGGGGGGTTCGAACCCAGCCTGGGCCTACTAAACAACAATGACAACTACAACAACAACAACAACAAAATAGGGCATTGTGGCAGGTGCCTGTAGTCCCAGCTACTTGAGAGGCTGAAGCAAGAGAATCGCTTAAGCCCAAGAGTTTGAGGTTGCTGTGAGCTGTGATGCCATAGCACTCTATTGAGGGTGACATAGTGAGACTCTGTCTCAAAAAAAAAAAATAAACATAGAAAAAAACCAAAGACAATTGTTAAGGTATTTCACTATTCTTAAGCTAAAGGCATAGACAGTTTAACAGGTGAAATTTAATAAATTTTTAATAGATAATAGTATCACTATTTATTTTAAATTTTTCAATTACTTTTTGAATTTGTTAAACTTGAGAAAATATCATGTAGAACATGAGATTTAAGCTACTATTACCTGAACAAGCCAAAAGAAAATAAAAAATTACATCTCCTTTATAATTAAATCCCCTCATATTTTTATAGGTATTACATCAACCACCTTTATGTACTTATCATAATTGAATTTTTCATATCGTAAATGACAGTATTGGACAAAGTCATCTGAATTGGACAAAGTTATCTGAATACCAAGTATTCAGGTAAAATGGTCTTCCAACTGCATTTACCTCATGGTTTAAAAAACATTTTCAAATCAAAATACTCTAATAGCAAGTGATTTTTTTTTTTTTTGAGACAGAGTCTTACTCAGTTGCCCTGGAGTAAAGTGCCATTGCAGCATAGCTCACAGCAACCTCAAACTCTTGGGCTCAAGTGATTCTCTTGCCTCAGCTTTCCAAGTTCCTGGGACTATAGGTGCATGCCACAATGCTATTTTTAGAAATGGGGTCTCTGACTTGCTCAGGCTGGTCTTGAACTCCTGAGCTCAAGCAATCCACCTGCCTCCACTTCCCAGAGGGCTTGGATTACAGGCAAGAGCCACGGCGCCCAGCCTTGTTTTCTGAGTTTAAATGGAACATTGCCATGTTCATTCATTTTCTTGTCCATTCATTTTCTGGTCTATGACACTTTCACACCAATGCCTGAGTTAAGTAGGTGTAACAGAGATCTTATGGCCTATGACAACTCGATATTTACTAGCTGGTCCTTTATAGTAAAGTTTGCTAACTGCTGTCCTAGAGTATCAATTTCTCCCTCTTCCATCTGGCTGGAACCAGGAAGTATTGTAGATCCAGCACCAACCACAACCAGATAATAGACAAGCTGGGAAGAATTTGGATCCTTAAAGGATGAAGACCAAAGTAACCATGCAAATCTGGACTCACCACGTGACTGTTATGTGACCAAGAGGTTTAACAAACCTCAAAGTATACCTAATACATTAAACCAGTACATTTGGAGGTTTATTGTATCACTTAGCTTTACTGTGATTAGTATATTTTTTAGTCCTGTCTCACTGCTTTACCTACTTTGTAACTGAGATGTCCAACAAATGTTCATCACTAGCTTGGACCCCTCTCTTCAATAACTGATTCACATAGTCTACTGGCTACTCAACATCTCCACTTGATGTCTAATAGGCATCTAATTAATTGGCCCAATCCAAACTCTAGCTCTAGCTTCTGAACTGGCTCCTCTCAATTCTTTTCATCTCTTTAAGTATTAACCTCATTCTCCCAGTTGCTTAAGCAACACTTCTATTTCTCTCAGATACACACTCATAATATCTTCATATCCTATTGGCTTTATAGTCAAAATAGTCCTAGAATCTGGCTACTTCTCACAATCCTCACTGGGACCACCATGGTCTAAGCCAATCATGTCTTGCCTAGACTCCTCAGTGGTCTTGCTATGTTCACTTTTACCTCTTTACAATTCTCAGAATAGTAGCCACAATAATCTTGTCTCAATCAAATCACGTCCCTGCTCTATCTGAAAGCCTTTTTGTACACTCATAAAAACATTCAGAAGCACACAGAAGACACTTAATAGTGGTTGCTTCTGGGATGAGAAATAGAAAACTGATGAGGAGACATTCCCTATTGTTTTCATTTTCTATCAAGTACATACATTAAATTTAAGAATAATAGTATTATTTCTTCTTAAAAGTAACAGGGGAAGTGAACTAGCAGAAAGTACAAATTCCCAAGTCTAGAATATTGTTAAAAAGCAGGGTGGCACAGGGGCGGCGCCTGGGGCTCAGTCAGTAAGGCGCCGGCCCCATATACTGAGGGTGGCGGGTTCAAACCCGGCCCGGGCCAAACTGCAACCAAAAAATAGCCGGGTGTTGTGGCGGGCACCTGTAGTCCCAGCTACTCGGGAGGCTGAGGCAAGAGAATAGCTTAAGCCCAGGAGTTGGAGGTTGCTGTGAGCTGTATGATGCCATGGCACTCTACCAAGGGCCATAAAGTGAGACTCTTGTCTCTACAAAAAAAAAAAAAAAAGCAGGGTGGCACCTATCAAACTGGGCGGTGCCTGTGGTTCACAGGAGTAGGGCATTGGCCTCTTATACCAGAGGTGGCGGGTTCAAACCTGGCCCTGGCCAAAATTGGGAAAAAAAAAAGAAAGAAAATAAATAACAAACTATCATCCTGAAGGTAATAGGAAATAAGACCAAGAGGGTAAAATTCAACTCTGAGGTATATAACAATGTAAGAAGAGAGAAATAATAGAAAGTTAAATTTTATTTTATTTATTTATTTATTGTTATTTTTTTAGAGACAGAATCTCACCCTATCGCCTTTGGTAGAGTGCTATGGTGTCACACAGCTCATAGCAACCTCCAACTCCTGGGCTTAGGTGATTCTCTTGCCTCAGCCTCCCGAGTAGCTGGGACTATAGGTGCCCGCCACAACACCTGGCTATAAAGTTAAATTTTAAAGAAAAGAATCAATCTATATGCTATAAACTTTTTAAATTGATACATAATAATTGCACGTAGGAAGACTATATTTTAAAGAAAATAATTTACATGCCAGTTTTTTGAAAGGTAACATCTGTGAAGGCCCTTAATGCTTAAGGAAATGAATCTGGGCATACAGGAAGAAGTAAAAAAAAAAATGGATAAAAAAAAAAATGGACAATGTCAAAGGGGAGAACACACATGAAAGTAAGACTGTAAATATCATAAAACTGAGTCTGCAAATGAGGTAGAGAGACTGGCATCAGAATAGAGGTGAGAAGAACAACCAGTCCTCTAGAATCTTAGAAAAGGAAAACATAGATTTGGGAAGAATAGCTAGAAATGTCATTTAGGTATCTAAAAAATTCCCAGCATTATCACTCCAAAAGACAAAGTCTAGTAAGAAAATCTCAAAAAAACTGCAGAGGCTGCAAACTCACAATAAGTGTAATTAGCTTTTATCCTATTCATACCTGCCAGGTTCTTGCTTACTCACCTTGAGAGAACTTTCTTTTACATTTCTTCCTCAAACATCCATTGCTCTTCTTGTTTGAACTGGTGATTTTAAGTTTGCAAATGGGAAAGTGATCTAGGACTTGGACATTATGGTTGGGGTGCAAAGCAGCATCACAGAATTCAGGCTAAGCCCTTAGGACTCTATGAGGTGTTGAAGCGTAACAAAAGTGCAGCTTCTGGGGATGCACAAGGAAGCTGGCCTGTGAAAAACAAGCAGTGATGACCCTTTGGCTTATGCATACACGAGCAAACAGAAAAAGAATATCCATACTTAGCATTTCAGCCCAAACCATAATGCCATTTACGAGCTCCACACATTTCAGAAATGGGAAACAGAAGGTACCTTACTTTCAGAACAGGTTACATAAAGAAACGGTGACACTAAGTTGCCAGAGTTCTCCAGAATCTGGTTCCTTTGAGCAGGTGTCACTTGTGGCCTTGCTCATGAATGAAGTCACAATTTTATTTTGTTTTATTTTTTGAGACAGAGTCTTACCATGTCGTAAGACTTGGTAGAATGCTGTTGCATCACAGCTCACAGCAACCTCAAACTCTTGGGCTCAAGTGACTCCCTTGCCTCAGCCTCCCTAGCAGCTGGGACTACAGGCACCTACCACAATGCCCAGCAATTTTTTTTGTTGTTACAGTTGTCATTGTTGTTTAGCTGGCCTGGGCCAGGTTCAAACCCACCAGCCTCATTGTATGTGGCTGGTGCCCTACCCACTGAGTTATAGGCACTGCCCTGAAGTCACATTTTTTAATACCATTTTCCCTATGACACTTTTCTTATGAATGTAAAGTAACCAGTCTTGAGTGATATGGACAAAATATATAGGAAATTATTCTGATAGTTATTTATAAGTCAGAACTCTTAAAAATTTGAGAGGACTATTACTAGGTTAGGTTACTCTAGGGGAAATTAATATGTCCTACAATTATAGTCTTCCTTTGGTACCCACAAGGGATCAGTTCCACGACCCCCACAGATACCAAAATCTGAAGGTCCTCAAGTTCCATATATATAATAGCATAGTACATGCATATAACCTATGCACATCCTTCGGTATCCTTTAAATCACCTCTTTCCACTTATAATACCTAATACAATGTAAATGTCATGTAAATAGTTGATATAGCATATTATTTAGGGAACAGTGACAAGAAAAAAAAACATCTGTACATGTTCAATATGTATGCAAGCACTGCAGGCCTAACAATAATTTTGGTCCACAGGTGTTGAATTCATGGATGCAAAACCCACAGATACAGAGGGCTGATTGCTCATTTATTGATTCAACCAACATATATATTGGTTGAATCATATTTTCTTCATATTGCGCATAATGAAGAAAACTTAGTTTTCAATTTGTAATGGAGTATGATGAATAAAAAGATCAAACTTACTCAGAAGCTCTTGTCTTATGAGCCTTACAACCTGGCTAGGCAGTGCTATGAATTGCTGAAACAGGTTACACAGAAGGGGGAATGGATGGAGGCAGACCTTAGGAAGAAGCTATCAGTATGACATTTTGGACATAAAGAGGGTGAAGTTCCTATATAATCTCCAGATGGTAGCTGTATATACAATTAGGCACTCAAGGCAAGCTTCCATAAAAACAGCCATGTGTCAGATGAAGCCATGGCAGTGGAATGTTGTTGCCAATAAAGTATTTACAGGTGAAACACGATCAAGGCCAGAAACTTAGAAACATCAATAGCTAAGGAACAAGCAGAAACATCCTGTCTTTTTGCAAACTTTTACAGACTTTTTGTATGTATCAAAATTATATACTTATTATATATAGAATTTAGTACCCTAGTTCTTTAATTTTTCATTTTACTGAAACATATGTTAAGAATAAGTGTAACACAATACTTAGAAGATGCGTCTTTGTAGACAGAAGAAATTTTGTTTCATTACATTTATTTTACAAAGTCCATCTGGGCTGGGGAAAACATGGTCAAATTAGTAGTCAGGCTGCTGTGGTCCTTGATGAACTAGCAGTTTCTTGATTTCTCTGTACCAAAGGCAATTAGCTTTTCAATTCTGTGCTTTCTGCAGTAGTAGAATCTACCTTTAAAGCTGTTTTTCTTAGTTCAGGGCTTCTCAAAACAGCCTCACCAAAGTTTCTCCAAAATACTAAGAAAAGTCAATAGCTACTGGGAAAGTATAGATACAGTAACAAATTTTTTGGAACCCCCCTACCCCAAAAAAGAATACTGATTTAAAAAAAAAAAAAAAAAGAATACTGATTTTTGTCTTCTACTCCACAATGGGTTTGCTTTTATATAAAAATCACTTTTAATACGCTCAATTCTTTAGCCTTTCCCTTTCTCATTTTCCAGAAAAATGCACCCCTTATGATCACTATTTTAGAAATGATGACAGTGAGGCTTAGAGGTTACTCCTCACAAAGCCATCCATCTATCCTCACAAACTTAGAACCAGTTTCTCGCCAACTCTACAATCCCGAACACCCCTCACACCCTCGGCGACCCACCCGAGCCCACCCCGGTTACCTACTGTACCCCGGCCCCAAGCCACACAGCTCTAAACATTGCACAAGAGGCGATTTCTCCCTTTCAGCCTCCCCAGCCTCAGGGCAAGCACGGCGAATCCTCTCTTACGGCCTCCCTGGCATGGCTCGGGGCCCACAAACGAAAGTCCCACACCGTAGAACCAAACTCACCGGCAGACAAAGACAAGCATGGCGAGCTGGAGAGTCTGCGTCTGCGCACTCCTGTCCGCGACACTCCAGACATCTCAGAACTGGACCGAAACCACCGATCCTAGTCCGTCCTCCATCCCACTCCACTCCACTCTCGACGGTGGACTACACTTCCCAGGTGGTTCAGGGTTCCAGTCAGCTTTTCGCACGAACCTTCTTTCCTCCGCCAGAACTTGTGGGACTGTCTCCTGGTGGGGTTGGGAGCGTTAGCAGGCCGAGTCTCGGGACTCGATTAACATTCTACCTGTGTTTACTCTGCCTCGAGGAGACGGCAGTGGTGTGTCAAAGAGTGTAGTACGCTCAGCACAACCACAGCTGGGCTGACTTCATATAGGAACCACCGAGCAACGCTAGGCCAAGATCCCCAGCAGACTCCCAGATGCAGTTCGGGGTATCCAGGGTAATAATACCTTTGGCCGGACTCAGGCCGGGCGCCATCTTGTCCGTCGCAGGTGCGGCTCTGAACTACATTTCCCAGAGGGCGCCGCGTCCTTGGCTCCTCCCCCGCGAGGCTAACGGCTCAGTGGAGCGCAGGGCTGGACCGAGGTGCCGGTCTCCAAACGGTTCGGTCCGGTTCGGCTCGGCGATCGCATACGGTCCGGTTTCGCGAGAGGCCTTAGATGAAGAGTCTAGGACCCGGGCGGGGATCGAGACTGAGAATTAAGTCTGTGGAGGTGTAAAAGCAAAAGCACAAAATGGCTGAGGCAGAGAAAACCTCAGGCAGACAAGCCAAAATCACTGTGGCAGCATTGGAAGCAGTACAAGGAACTAATTTAGAGTCAGGGACAGGAGAAAATCAGCGACTCCCTCACCCAAGTCGACTGAAGCTAGAAAGAGACCAATGTGCATACCAGAAAAAGAAAGACCATTGGAGAAGTGAATGCCTGGACCCATATAGACAGTAAGCCCATATAGAAGATCTTGGCACTGCCTCCTGAAAGAGGCAGTGACTCAGATTGAAGGTGCCGGGGCTCTCTCCCTTTGGGCTCCCGAGAGCCGATGGTGCAAGCCAAGGTGGAGTGGTGTCAAATTAAATTCTTAATGGACACAAGGATGGAGCAATCTGTTTTATAGGAGCCAATGGGAGCTTTATCTGATGAGAAGATCCCCATCCAACAAGCCACTGGGACCACCAGCTGTGTCCAGCCACTCGACATCAGACTGTGGACCTGCGACAAACCAGGTGACCCAAACCAGATTGCCCTTACCACCTTACTGGCAGAGACCTGCTACAGAAACCCCAGGCCATTATTTCATTCTTCCCAGAGGGAAGTGACATAGTTTTAGACTCAGGCCCCACTCCAACTGTGTCCCCTGTCTACCAGTTACATTTGTCCACTCCTTTATCAGAAGAATACCTCCTCCTAAATACTGATGGAAATGTGACCGAAGCAGAAACCACAGCCCTCACATATTAGCCCAGCTACAAGCAGACTTTCCTTGGTATGGTCAGAATCCAACCCCTCTGGACTGGCTGCCCATCATCCCCCTGGTAGTGGTCCAGCTTCTGGCTAGAGCAGTGGTTCTCAACTTCCTAATGCTGCGACCCTTTAATACAGTTCCTTATGGTGTGGTGACCCCCAACCATACAATTATTTTCGTTGCTACTTCATAACTGTAATTTTGCTACTGTCATGAATTGTAATGTAAATATCTGATATGCAGGATGTATTTAGGCGACCCCTGTGAAAGGGTCATTTGACCCCCAAAGGGGTTGGGACCCACAGGGTGAGAACCGCTGGGCTAGAGCATCCACCATCGGGATCCAACAGTACCCAATGAGCCAGCAAGCCTGCCTGGGTATAGCCCCACATATCTGGTGTCTGCTAAAAGCTGAGATCCTAACTCCCTGCCAATCGGCCTGGAGTACCCCATTCCTTCTGGTCAAGAAACCAGGAACAGCAGAGTATAGGCCCATTCAAGACCACAGGGAAGTAAATAAGTGGATAGAAACCATTCATCTGACAGACCCAAACCTGTACAATCTTCTAAGTCTACTCCCACCAGCATTTCAGGTGTTTACAGTTCTTGACCTGAAAGATGCTATCTTCTCCATCCTGCTGGCGCCGGCCAGCCAACTGATCTTTGCCTTCAAGTGGACCAATCCAGAATCTGGGATGATCGGCCAACTCACCTGGACAAGGCTCCCCCAGGATTTCAAGAACTCTCTCACATTATTTGGAGAGGCCCTGGGGAAAGACTTAAAGATCTTCAAAGACAGGTATATGAACTGTGCTCTCTTGCTGTATGTTTATGACATTTTGTTGGCGACTACAAATTGTGAAGACTGTCTAGACTGTACCCAAGACCACCTCCAGTATCTCCAAGAGCGAGGTTACAGAGTGTCATCAAAGAAACCGCAACTCTGTTGGACTAAAGTGACATATCTCAGACACCTGCTGTCAAAAGGCCAACGAACTCTGACTGGAGAAAGAAAACAGGCAATCTTGCAGATCCCAACTCCTACAACAAAACCTCATGTCTGGGAATGCCTGGGGGCGGCAGGCTACTGCTGTTTATGGATCTGGGGTTTTGCTGAAATCACAAAGCCCTTGTATGCTGCCACTGCTGGTGATGGGCCCCTCATGTGGACTGACCAAGAGGATCAGGCATTTAAAGCTCTAAAGCAGGCCCTTGTAACAGCCCCAGCCTTGGCTTTACCAGACATCACTAAGCCATTCCACCTGTTTGTCCATGAAACCAGAGGCATTGCCAAAAGAGTGTTAAACCAGATTCTCAGACTGTGGAAATGGCCAGTGGCTTATCTTTCCAAGCGCCTTGACCCAATAGCCGCTGGGTGGCTGGGCTGCTTATAAGCCATCATAGCAACAGCCCTGCTGGTGTGGGAGGCAGACAAAATGACTCTGAGATAGGACTTGATTTTGACAGCCCCTCACGCAGTGGAGACCCTCCTTCGAGGGGCTACAGGTCACTAGATGTCAAACTCACCCAATACCAGAGCCTACTGCTTGATCAGCCATGATTGAAGTTTGCCCAGACACAAAATCTGAATCCTGCCACATTGATGCCAGAGGATGACCAACGAGCCAGTGTACAACTGTGAAGATGTGCTAGACTACTCTCAGAACTGGTGTACAGACTTGTGGGACATACCGTTCTCAATTGCTGAGGTCACAGTATATCCAGATGGCAGTAGCTGTTTGTGGGAAGGCTCCTGAAAAACAGGAACAGCTGTGACCACAGCACTTTCAAAGTTAGCCCAGTCAACGCCCGGTATGTCACCTGTGAAAAGGTCAATGCCAAGGTAGGACCAAAGCTTCCTATGGGAATTTGCCTCAGGGGGCACATGTCAGGAGACAGTTGGGAAATTGACTTTACTGAACTCCATCCAGCTAGTAGGAGATATAAATATCTCCCAGTGCTAGTAGATACATTCTCAGGGTGGGTAGAAGCTTTCCTCACCAGAAATGAAACTGCTTTAACTACTGCAAAAATGCTTCTGAATGAGATTATTCCTGGATATGGTTTACCTTTTTCTTTTTCTTTCTTTTTTTTAAGATAGACTCAAGCTGTTGCCCTATGTAGAGTACTGTAGCATCATAGCTCCACAGCAACCTCCAACTCAGGCGTCCTTAAACTGCGGCCCGCAGGCCACATGAAGCGGTGTGAATTGTATTTGTTCCTGTTTTGTTTTTTACTTTAAAATAAGGTATGTGCAGTGTGCATAGGAATTTGTTCATAGTTTTCTTTTTTAAACTATAGTTCGGCCCTCCAACTGTCTAAGGGACAGTGAATTGGCCCCCTGTTTAAAAAGTTTGAGGATGCCTGCACCAACTCTTGGGCTCAAGTGATCTTCTTGCCTCAGTTTTTCTATTTTAGTAGAGATGGGGTCTTGCTTTTACTTAAGCTGGTTTCAAACTCATGAGCTCATGCTATCCACCCACCTTGGCTTCCCAGAGTGCTAGGATTATAAGCATGAGCCACCACGCCTGGCCTGGACCACCTTTTTCAATTGACTCAGATAATGGGCCAGCTTTCTTTTCTGCTTTGAACTAAGCAATTAGTAAAGCCCTAGGTATATAATGGAACCCCCATTGTGCCTACTGGCCCCAAAGCTTGGGGCAAGTAGAAAGAATGAATCTGACCCTAAAAGATACTTTAACCAAACTTATTGATGAGACCGGTGGAAAGTGGACAGGGCTCCTGCCCTTAGCAACTCTCAGAGCAAGGTATACTCCACGTAGAGCAGGTTTTTCTCCTTATGAAATCATGTACGGGAGAACTCCCCCTCTGTTCACCTGTGTGCATGAACCTCAGTCAGCAGAAATAACTAACCATACTCTTTTAAAGTATCTCTAGTCCCTCTCCCAGAACCAGAGGGACGTCCACCCCTAGATTTGAGATACTTATCAGGACCCCAGAGGGGCCACAAAGGATTCTAAAAGTGCTTTTCAGCTTGAGATCGAATGTATGTTAAGTCGTTCCAGAAAGAAGGCCTCACGCTGAAGTGGAAGGGTCTCTTCACCGTCATCCTTACCAACCCAATGACTATGAGAGGCCATGGTTTGTCAGCATGGATACACCACACCCAGGTGAAGAAAACCAAAGAAGACAGCGGTCCCAGGAGAAAACCCTCTCAAGCTAAGACTGTTAAAATCTTGATCTCTTCCCTGTATATAGATGTTTTTCTTCCCTGCACCCTTGCTTCTTCCCCCTCCTATAAGTTGCTTGATGGAAAGGAGATTACAAACCAGTGCTTTTAACCTTAACTCCACCCAGTATGCCACAGCACTTACAACAAGGTCTTATAGTAAAGGCAAGTTTTGGGAATGCTGGGAATATAAAAATCCAGGTACAGAGACTAACTGAGCAAAAATAGACTTGGAAACTCTAGCTCTATAATCAGTTTTATTAAAACGCGACTAGTGAACAGCACCTGTGGCTCATTGAGTAGGATACCAGCCCCAGATACTGAGGGTGGTGGCTTTGAACCCGGCCCCTGCTAAACTGCAACAAAAAATAGCTGAGCATGTGGCAGGCAGCTGTAGTCAGGCTGGGGCAAGAGAATCGCCTAAGCCCAGGAGTTGGAGGTGGCTGTGAGCTGTTGTGATGCCACAGCACTCTACCGAGGGTGACAAAGTGAAACTCTGTCTCTAAAACAAAACAAAACAAAAAAACTCGACTGGTTTTAATAAAAGTGTTCAATGTGATTCGGTACCCCTAAACGAAGAGTTAAGGGTTTGACTCGGACATAAGACCAGTGGGGAATGTAATGCCCTTAATTCCATCTTGTACATAGAGCCGGACTTACTCCATTTTGCTAAGGACCTTGCTAGAGGTGTTCAATCCTCCCCCTTTAAGCTCAGCCGAAAGCTGCAGAGTTTAGCAAAAACTACAAAATCCCACGAAACCACAGCTCTCCCTCGTAAGCAATCCTCTTACCCTCTAACGTAGGTGTTGGCTTTTATGAAACTCGGTTTGCATTAAAGATTCCCCCTCCCCTACCAAAAGCACCTTATGAAAAGTTTATACCCTCCAGCTCAGTGCCCATAGCACAGTGGTTTTGGTGCCAGCCACATACACCAAGGGTGGCAAGTTTGAACCCAGCCCAGGCTAGCTGAACAACAATGGCAACAACAACAACAACAACAAAAAATCGCTGGACGTTGTGGCAGGTGCCTGTAGTCACAGCTACTTGGGAGGCTGAGGCAAGAGAATCGCTTAAGCCCAAGAATTTGAGGTTGCTGTGAGCTGTGATGCCATAGCACTCTACCAAGGGTGACACAATGAGACACTGTCTCTTTTATTTATTTTTATTTATTTATTTATTTATTGAGACAGAGCCTCAAGCTGTTACCCTGGGTAGAGTGCTGTGGCATAATAGCTCACAGCAACCTCCAACTCCTGGGCTTAAGCGATTCTCTTGCCTCAGCCTCCCCAGTAGCTGGGACCACAGGTGCCCGCCACAACGCCCCACTATTTTTTTGGTTGCAGCCGTCAGTGTTGTTTGGCAGGCCTGGGCTAGATTCAAACCCACCAGCTCAGGTATATGTGGCTGGTGCCCTAGCCGCTTGAGCCACAGGCACCAAGCTGAGACTCTGTCTCAATAACAACAAAAAAAGTTTGTACCCCTGCCTCTGGTTGTCAGGAGACTTTGTGGCATGAACCCGCTCTTGACTGCAGGCCAATAAAGAACCTCTGCTTAATTTGGACTCAGTGTGCTGGTGTTTCTCTATTCCACTTGCTTTGGGTATAACAGTGCCAACTTCTCTTCAAATTGGTTATATGAGTCCACACTCCCACCACTATTGTATGAGTGTGGACTAGAATTTCCATATCCCTACATTTGCATAAACACAACACTGTCTTTCTCATAGTTACCAGTCAAAAGTTATTACTTTTCTGTAACGTGAATTTTGCATTTCTCTTATTGCCAGTGATTTTTGGTTATCTTTTTAGGCTTATTAGCTTTTTGAGCTTCCTTATTTGTAAATTTATTGTTTGTACTCTATGTTCATATTTTAATTGTGATTGCTGTCTTGTTAATTTTCAAATGTTTCTTGTATTTTCTAGATATTAACTCCCTCATGGTTTTAGATTCTGCAATCATTCTCTTCTGTATATATTCTATGTATTATATATTTTAATTAAACAATAGTACTTTAATATCATAGTTATTTATTTTTTTTCCTTGTGGCTTATTATATTGTTATTTAAGAAATCTTTTTCTGCTGTAAGGTCACAAATAAATTCTTCTATATTTTTATTAACTTCATAGTTTTATTTGGCATGTTTAGATCTTTCACTCATTCCAGAGTCCAATTTTTATTTTATTTTATTATATATATATTTTTTTTTTTTTGAGACAGAATCTCACACTGAGCCCTCAGTAGGGTGCCTTGGCATCACAGCTCACAGCAACCTCAAACTCTTGTGCTTATGCGATTCTCTTGCCTCAGCCTCCCAAGTAGCTGGGATTACTTATTTTATATATTTTTTAAATATTTTAATTTTTAATTTTAATTTTTAATTAATTAATTAATTTTTTGAGACAGAATCTCACTATGTCGCCCTTGGTAGAGTGCTAAGGCATCACAGCTCCCAGCAATCTCTAACTCTTGGGCTTAAGCGATTCTCTTGCCTCAGCCTCCCAAGTAGCTGGGACTACTTATTTTATATTTTTTATATATTTTAATTTTCATTTTTATTTAATTAATTTAATTATTTATTTTTTTTAGACAGAGTCTCAGTATGTCACCCTCAATAGAGTGCTGTGGCATCACAGCTCACAGCAATCTCTAACTTTTGGGCTTAAGCGATTCTCTTGCCTCAGCCTCAGAGTAATTAGGACTACAGGCTCCTGCCACAACATTTGGCTATTTTTGTTGTTGTTGTTGTTGTCATTGTTGTTTAGTAGGCCCCGGCCCAGTTCAAACCCACCAGCCTCAGTGTATATGGTGGCCACCCTACCCACTGAGCTACAGGCACCACCCTATTTATTTATTTTTTATTTTATTTTGGGACAGAGTCTTGCAATAGCCTCAGCCTAGCTCACAACAACCTCAAACTCCTCAAGCATTCTTTCTGCCTCAGCCTCCTGAGTAGCTGGACTACAGGTGTATGCTGCCATGCTGGGCTAATTTTTCTATTTTTAGTAGAGATAGGGTCTCACTTTGCTCTGGCTGTGCTCACCTCATGTGATCTTCCCACCTCAGCCTGCCAGAGTGTTAAGATTACAGGTGTGAACCAGCACAACTGGCCCAATTTTGTATTTTTAAAAAATGTATTCTTGGGTTGGTGCTTATAGCTCAGCAGCTAGGGTGCCAGCCACATGCACCTGAGCTGGCGGGTTCGAATCCAGCCCAGGCCTGCCAAACAATGACAACTGCAACCAAAAAATAGCCAGGCATGTGGCAGGCGCCTGTAGTCCCAGCTACTTGGGAGGCTGAGGCAAAAGAATCACTTAAACCGAAGAGTTTGAGGTTGCTGTAAGCTGTGATGCCACAGCATGCTACCGAGGGCAACAAAAGTGAGACTCTGTCTCAAGAATAAATAAATAAATAGAAATAAAAAGTGTGTTCTTTTTGGATGTTATGGCACAGCACTTTGGGAGGCTGAGGCAGAAGAATCACTTGAGCCCAGGAGTTCAAGACCAGCCTGCACAACACAGTGAGACCCTGTATCTTAGAAAGAAAAAGTATTCTGCTGTAATTATCTATTTCAACCCTTGTCTGCGAGATATATTTGTCCTGCACCTGAATGAAATCTTTGCAAGTGTTATTACAGTTACAGGGCCAGCATCAATTTGCTAAATGAAATACCCACTATTGTAATGAACAGTATTTGAGACTGTTTACAAACCTCTCCCTTCCCACAGCTGAATCTCATTTAAAGTTGGAAGCCTGCATGAAGGAAGGACAGCATCAGTAGCTTCTGTTTTTCTCTTCCACGTTCTTCTCATCTTCCCCCTACAGGAGATTGCCCCAGCCTCTGTAAAGTAGGAAAATAAGAAGGGAAAGGAAGAAAGGTAAGCGACAGCCAGTGCTATGGTACATGCCTATAGTCCCAGGTACTTGGGAAGCAGAAGTAGGAAGACAGCTTGAGCCTAGGAGTTCAAGTCTAGCCTTGGCAACATAGTGAGATCTCATCTCAAAAAAAAAAAAAAAAGGTAGGAGAGAAGCAGGGTCTTAACTAGTATTGTTATAGTGTTCAGTTTTTCCTGCCTTTGTGAGTATTCAGAACTGACTCTTTTTTTTATTGTCAGGTGCTTTTCTTGGTTTCTGAGCAAATAACTTGCTACAGAGATCTTCAACTCTAGGAGAAGGCTTGATGCTGGAACATCCTCTTTAAAGAAGCCACTTAAAATCCTCACCTTGCCACCAGGCATATTGTGGTCAGACTCATCTGGTGGGTCACACTGACCTTCCAGAAATTCTCTGGGACAGGAACCAAAATCACCTGGGCCCAGCTCACTCCACAAGGTCCACATCCAATCACTAGTTGGAAATTCTACCCATCTCTGTTTCTCCCAAATACCAGGGAAAAAAGGAAAGTTCTCCTAAGAGTTCTTTTACCACATTCCACTTCCGCTCTCAGAGGCAGTGGGATCTATAGGGTCAACTTCCTTGGTTTGAGGAGAAGAGGAAACCACCTGCTTTCCCCAGGGGACTAAGAATGTATAATACATTAATAGCGCCTTCTAAAAGTCCTGCCTCACAAAAAGTCCTCTTCCTCAGCCCCTCCAATCTTTCAAATAGCCATGTGGTATATTGAAGTGAGGGTAGCAAAAATTGTTCATAGCTAGTTTGTAGTTTTCAAATCTTGCACAGGTACTCAGAACTTAATTTTGGAATGTAGGGTCTTTGGCATCTATTTTATTTTTGTTTCCTCTGGGACCTCAGAAGGAACTGATACAGCTAGAGTTCAGCAACCAATTTATAAACTGAAAGTAATTTTTAAACAGTAAGATACTCCAACAACCAATTTATAAACTGAAAGCAATTTTTAAACAGTAAGGTGGTTAGACACACCAAAATAATGCATATTACATATATGTATCTATGAAAACAACAAATAGAAGATTTCATTTACAAAGTTTCAAAAAATTCTAGCAATGAAAAGCATAGAAACAGAAGTTCCCAAGGAATAAAAATAGCAAGCACTGGCATAACCTTAGGAAGAGAACTTAAATATGGAGGGACTAATCAGAAGGTCTAGTCAGGAGGGAAAAGCATAGGATAGAAAGCCTCAAACTCCTAAAGATTAAAAAACTTAATTTACAAAATTATAATGTGATCTTAATCTGATAATTATTTTATTTAAAAGCAAGTTGATTCTGAAGTTCATACTGAAAAGTCAATATGGGAGAACAGGCAAATTCTAAAGAATAGTTCAGGATACTTACTCTACCGTGTGTTTAAATATAAAATAATCTTAAAATAGCATGACACTGGCATATGAGTACATGGATCAGTAGAGGTGAATAGAAGCTCCAGAAATAGAACCAAACACAGTAGGTAATGCAATGCTCTTTACATGATAAAGTGGCTTTTTTAATTAGCAGGACAAACAGGGATTCTTTAATACTTGGTTTATATTTATATATAATTATATTATAGAGGGAGAAAATGAGATCCTGAACATTTCATATCTCTGGTGTCTCTTCTTCTGGTAAGGATACTCGTCCTGATTAGGGCCTCACCCTTATGACTTTGATTTAACCTTAATTACTTCATTAAAGGTTTTATTTCTAAATACTGTTCCATTAAGGGTTAGGGATTTAATGTGAATTTTTGGGTGGACACAGATCAATTTATAACAAAATGAAAAGGTATTTATCCTCACTGATAAGAATAAAATGTAAATTAAACCTAAAATGTTAACCTAGTGAAAGTTAATGTGAACCAGTTTCTTTAAAATTTTTTTTGGGGGGGGGTTATGCACCTATGAACTTTAATACACGAGCCTTACTTCAAGTGGGACACATCTGATGTGTGATATTAAGGTAGCCTTTTCTCAGAGAGTAGAATAAGTGTCAAGACACTTAATACGGTGGCATGTATATATGCATGTGACTGACACCATAATGAATAAAATCCCCTCTCACTTCATTCCCTGGGAAGCCATTAACCTCAGAAGTGCCACTAGGGTGCTGTGCAGTGCTGGTGAGTCACTCAACCTCTGAGGACTGAACATGTTCATCCACAGATTTTTTTTTATTTGAGATCAAGTCTGACTCTTTCACTCTAGGGATGAGTGTCATGGTGTCTTCATAACTCACAGCAACTTCAAACTCTCAGGCTGAAATGATCCTCCTGCCTCACTCAACCTCCTGAGTAGCTGAGAGTACAGGTACACACCACCATACACAGCTATTTTTTTTTTTTATAAGTAACGACTGGTCTCGAACTCCCGTGCTCAGGCAATCCACCTGCCTTGGCCTCCCAGAGTGCTAGGATTACAGGTGTGAGCCACCATGCCTGGCACATCTATAAATGTTTTGAAAGAACCATGGGTTTGGAATGAGAAGGTTTGGATTCTAAACTGGCCTCCCCTTAGCCTGTGTGATCTAATCTCTAGCTCTCCATCTGTCAAAATGAGGGTCGAAGTACCATCCTGGTGGAGTTGTGTCAGGATTCTTAGACAGCATGTGTTTGAAACCACCTGAAGTCCTGCCTGGCACAGAGCAGACGTTAGTAACCACTCACAGTCTCCCTTTGAGAACAACTCCATCTGTGGCCCCTGTGGCTAGTGCGTTGGGCTCAGAGGTGAGGTTGGATGATGCACCTTCCACTGGAGGGTCAGATCCTATGTGGTGTCTTCCTGAGGTTCGTCATCCACATTGGCTCCCATTGGGAATGGAAGAGCAGGTCACTTTTCAGCAGATATTGCCATCCTCTGCCAGCCACATCCTTAGTTCTGGAGGCTGGGAAGTCCAAGATCAAGGCACTGGCACATTCAGTGTCTGGTTTCTTGCTGTGTCTTTACATTAGACAAAAGGTTCTTTAAGAATTTAAGAAAACATTTTCATATTTTCAAAATAGCTCCTTCCAAAAGTCCTGCCTCACAAAAAGTCCTCTTCCTCAGCCTTTCCAATCTTTCATGTAGGCATGTGGTATATTGAAGTTAGGGTAGCAAAAATTGTTCATAGCTAGTTCCGAGTTTTCAAATCTTGCTTAGGTATTCAGAACCTGAATGTGGTGATCATGTTAACTGGTGTAACCTTTATGAATGGCAATTCAACAATATATGTCAATGTTTAAAATGAATGCACCATTTAAAAAACGTTTTTGAGATATAATTTATGTCAAATAAAATATAATCATTATATATAAGTGTATCATTCAGTGATTTTTTAGTAAAGTTGTAAGCATTACCATGATCGGATTATCAAAACATTTCATTACACCAAAAAATCCCCTGTGCCTGTTTGCAGTCACTGTTCTCATCCACAACTCAAGGAACCACCTAACTGCTTTGTATGTTTATAGACTTGCCTCTTACAGAAATTTGATAAAAATGGAATCCTCTATAGTCTTTCATATCTTTCACTTTGCATAATGTTTTTAAGGTGTATCCACCTTGTAGCACTGATTAACCACCTCTGTGATTCTGCTGGGAGTCCTGCTTCCAAGATTCTCGGTGGCCTTGCTCTCAAGGCTCTTGGCAGATGCCTGTTGAAACCATTCAGTGACCCTATTCTTTGCATCCAAGAGGTAGCCCTGATGATTTTTGAATTGCCTTCACAATCTGATGGTTTGTAGCTGAATAGCTCTATGGTAGTGTCTCATAAAAATCTAAGAAGTCCAGCACCTTTCATTCCATCTCATTTTATTCCACTCCTTGTAGTCCCAGGTGGCATGTTTTTACTGAAACAATCCCAAATGTATACTTGGCTTCTAGTGTGATACTATTTAAAGCCCATGCGTCACACTCATGATATCATTATCAAATGGTTATTCGGTCACATCCTTATTACTCTCTCAGAGCAAGCTTTCTTATCTTTGGGGAGTACGGCTATACTGATAATTTTCCAAATCTCCATATTCTGGTTCCTTTTTGCTTAACAATTCCTCCTCAATTCATCTCTCTTCTTTCATATTTCATATGAACAATAAGGAAGACTCAATACTTAGATATCCTCTGTTAGACATTCAGTTTCATCACTTGCAAGTTCTACCTTCCACAACATACTAGAACACAATTCAGCCAAGTTCTTTGCTACTGTACAAAAAGGATTGCCTTTTCTTGCTTACAATAGTGTTCATTTCTGAGACCTTACCATTGTGGCCTTATACGTCCACATTACAGCAAATATTCTGTTCACATTTATTTCTTTAAGAAGTATTTTTCTTTCTAGCCATCCTATTTTCCAGCCATCCTATCTTCTTTTCTGAGCCCTTGCAAGAATCACCTTTAATATCTATATTACTAGCATCCACTTCAGACTTCTTCCAGCTTCTCTGCCCATTATCCATTTCCAAAATTTGGATTTACATATTTTTATGTATTTTTTACAGCAGCATCCTAGTTCTCAGTGTGAAAAACTGTCTCAGTCTGTTCAGGTTACTGTAAAAAAAAATCCCTTGAACTGTGTGACTTAAGTAACAGATATTTATGTTCTCACAGTTGTGCAGGCTGTAAAAAATCCATGGGGGTGGGGGGGCTGCTCTGTTCCTGGCTTGTAGATAACTGCCTTCTCTTTGTGTCCTCATATGGTCTTTCCTTAGGAGTTTGAGGAAAAATGGGGAAAAATCCATCTCTCCTTTCTCTTCTCATAAGATCACTATTCCTATCAGATGAGAACCACATCTTATGTCCTTGTTGCCCTATTTCTAAATACAATTACATTACAAGTTAAGGCATGAATTCTATGGGGCAGGGAGATAATTCAAGCAATCTCAACCACAGAATCTCCACATGCATACATTAGTTTTTAACACTATTCACCATTAAATAGAACCAGAATTCCTTCACTGCAAGTTGTTTTAGGGTGACAAAAAAAGGATAAGATAAGACTAGAACATCTTGAATTTGGTAAAATAAGCTTCTATGCAGGGTAGGTAAAATTCAGAAGGGAGAAAAGGACAAGTGAAAATGGAATGGCTAAGTTTTATACTTTTGAGCACCAAATAGTAGTGAAAACAGGAACAATAATTAATGCCACCAAAACCCAATAGTATTAAGGTTTATTAGAGTAACCATGAAATGGCACAAGTTCATAACAAAGCTGAACAGAAAATACAATCAAAACATAGCTGTTATTACAAATAATGGAAACATAAGAATATTCTTTGTCTTTATGTCTTTATGCTTGTTAATTTATCTTTTATTCATTATTGAATTTTAAAAATTAAGTTCCAAGACATAATATTATTTTATTTCTGTCATTAATTTTATGCCTGCATATAAAGCTTAGACATTTGATAGTTTTAATTTGTTTTAGCTGGAAAGAAAAAAGTATAGAACAAGTACTCCTGGAGTACTACCCCCAAGAAGAGTATCATTAATTAGCACTGATAGTAACTCAGAATAACAAGATAGAGTGTAATCAGCAAAAGTGGCCATATAATAGCTTAGTAAATAGAGTATACTCAGATATAGAGCTCAGTACTCTATTTCAAAGATATGAAATAGCAATTACTCTAATAAAATGTTAACAGAGACTTATGCTCTTATAGTGTATGACATAAAATAGCTACCAATCATATACCTTTAAAAACTACTTAAAATAAGCAATACTTACAGAAAATATAGCTCACTATGTCAAATGAGAACATGACTTAATGTCAATGATCATGTAACACTTAAGTATATAAATTCTGGAAAAGTTACCAATTTCAAAAATTAAAATCTAAAGAATTATGGTAATATAAATTTATCTAAACCTAAATTTTCTTACAAAAATCTAATAACCAGTGGCTTATGATCACATTGATTAGATACTAGGTCAGCTGTGCTAAGAAAGAGGTGATTTTGAAGTTCGGTGAGACTACTAAAAGAAAATGTATACCAATTGTTGGTTGGACTGCCTAAACCTAATAAGGCAAATCTGAGAGGGTGCAAAGAAATATTATAATCAGGATAAAAAACAGTTGAGGCCATGGTAATATTCAGTTATAAATCCTCTTACTCTTAAGGTCAATGATTAGTTTATAATCACTGTAATAGTTGTCACTTCTCTCTTTTTAAAGGTACCTAACAAATTTAAGAGACTGACTGATTAGCTTAGTAATGAAAGTGTTCCCTTCATTTGGATTCTGGCTGGTACTGCCTGGAGGTGAAAAGGGCTCCTTAAAGGAATTGGCAGTGGTAAATATTCAGCGGACTCTGTTGTGTCAAACGAATTAGAAATTTAGAGAGAAGTAATTATTGGATGAAAATAGAAAGGAGATTACACACCTATCACTAAAAGAAAAACAATAGAAAACAAAACAAGTAAACTACACAAACACAATGCAGAACCTTAAGACTAAAACCCCTGCATCTGACTGGGAATTCTAACTCTGAAAAATAAGAAGGAAAGAATTAGAATGCCACTTCTAATTTTTGTTTCCCAGTAGAAACAAGAAACAAAAAAAAAACCTTTACACACTTACTACTTTCAAATAAATTTTCTCTCACCAGTATAAATTTTTTTAATGTCAAGTAAGGTGCCCACCCACATGTAAGGCATTCCTACATTCCTTACATTCATAGGGTTTCTCACCATTATGTTTTCTCTGATGTTTTGTAAAGGATGAACTATGTCTAAAGGCCTTGCCACATGCCTTGCATTCATAAGGATTCTCACCACTATGAATTCTCTGATGTTCAATAAGGGCTGAACTGTGTCTAAAGGTCTTCCCACATACCTTACATTCATACGGTTTCTCACCACTATGAATTCTGTGATGTTGAATAAGGGCTGAAGTTACTCTAAAGAATTTCCCACATTCCTTACATTCATAAGGTTTCTGACCACTGTGAATTCTCTGATGTCTAGTAAGTTCACTGCCTACTCCAAATGCTTTCTCACATTCTTTGCATTTATAAGGTTTCTCACCAGTATGAAATCTTTGATGTCTAGTCAAGGATGAACTACTTCTAAAGACCTTTCCACATGCCTTGCATTCATAAGGTTTCTTACCAGTGTGAATTCTCTGATGTCGAGCAAGTGCTCTACAGACTCCAAAAGCCTTCCCACATTCCTTACATGCATAAGGTTTCTCTCCTGTATGAATTCTCTGATGTTCAATGAGCTGTGAATTAATTCTAAAAACCTTCTCACAGTGTATACATTTGTAGGGTTTCTCACCAGTATGTATTCTCAGATGTTCAGTGAGCTGTGAATGAAATCTAAAGTCCTTGCCACATTCCATACATTTGTAAGATTTCTCATCAGTATGGATTTTCTGATGCCGAGTAAGTTGTGCATGTACCTTAAAGGATTTCCGACAGAACGTGCATTCAAAGGGTTTCTCACCATCATTTCTTTGAAGTGGAGTAACATCTCCAGTTATTCCAAAGGTCCTTCCATATTCCTTACTTTTATAAAACTTCTCATCATGAATTCTCTGGGGTATACCAAGATCTTTATTAAAAGTAAATGTATTCCCATATTCTATATATTTACAAGGTTTCACACCAGTATGAATATTCAGTTGTAGTGTATGGGAGTTATCTATCCCAAAGGTTTTCCAACATTCATTACATTTGCAAGTTTTCTCACTAGCATGTAGTCGCTGATGTTCATCAAAGTTTGAATCACAAATGAAGACTTCCTCAAATTCCTTATAATCATAGGGCTTCTTACTGTCGTGAGTTATCTGAGGTAATTTAAGAGATTCATCATTTTTGAAATTGGGCACATCTTCAGAAATGATTGTCATTTGACTGAAATATCTCACTTGAGGTCCTTCTATTTCAATTTTGCTTTTGTTCTGCCAGTTATTTCTGAAAATGGAGCTTTTAAGGCTGAATAATTTGCTACTTTCCATTATCTCACACTGACAACCATGGTTTTCAATAACATCCTTTTCTCCAGAAAAACTCTTTGTCTCATTCCTTGACTCCAAACCTGAAAGAAAGGAAAAGAATTTTTTTCATGTGTCAAGAAAACAGTTACAGAAAGCACAGAAGACAAACTGAAAATCATTCACAGTGAGTGAATTCATTAAAATACTATTATGAAATTTGGAGAAAGATAAAGAGGTCAGAAAATGGTAAAAAGTGAACTGAGAAAATAATAGCATAATGTAAGAATGTGAGTTTTGTGATAAGGGAAGCAGACTAAGTTAGTAGATCTGAAATTTAGATGTTGATTGTCACCTGGTAAGCTTGTTCATAAGTATTAATGTTCAGGAACTCATAAAGATAAGAGTCAAAATTTATAGACATAGAACTGGTCACTGGTATCTGGTAGAGGTAATGCTAATGTAGATCAAAATTTTATACTCCCATATATATTAGTAATTTTGTGAATTTTCTCCCTATAATAAAATCCAGACAATTTATCATGGATAACAACATGCTGATTGTAAGACCTCATTTTAATCTATTGTCCTCTTTACACTAATCTTTATTCACCTCCTAGATCAAAATACATTTCCCAGCATTTAGAGCTACACACAGGATGTTTCATCTCTCACAAATGGGCTCTTTGTATGCCATCTCCTTCTCATTGTTCACTTCGAAAAATTAATTACTCTAAGAAAGGGTGTTATTAGTTGACCCTAAGTAAGTTCACGTATGTCCCTAATCCAATATTTAGTTCCTTACCCCCCTGTCCATTTTATTTAATTGGGTACTCAGTAATTTTCTCTTATACCATTTATTCCCTTATTCTTTAAGCTCCACAAGGTCAAATACAATAAATTTTATTATGTCAATGAATAATAAATCCCAAGGAAATTATATATAGTAATTTACTACAGGAAAAGTAAATCAATGGCTATAAGGATTCTAAATAAAAGTACATATACAGCTGGGCATGGTGGCTCATGCTTTGGGAGGCCAGGGCAGGAGGATCACTGAGGCTAAGAATCTGACACAACTCTGAGCAAGAGCAAGATCCTGTCTCTAAAAAATAGAAAAATATGCCAGGTGTATGGTGTGCACCTGTAGTCCCAGCTACTTGGGATGGTTAGGCAGAATGGTCACTTGAGCCTATGAGTTTGAGGTTACACTGAGCTATGTACACTGAGCTATGATGCCACAAAGATCCTGTCTCAAAAAATTTAAAAAGGGGGGTGGTGCCTGTGGTTCAGAGTAGTAGGGGGCTGGCCCCATATACCAGAGGTAGCAGGTTCAAACCCAGTCCTGGCCAAAAATTGCAAAAAAAAATTAAAAAGGGGGTAGGTATATAATACAAAGATAAATCACTGGGAAACAACAGATTGCTAGAATAATTATGTAAACGCAAGAATAATGCAATAGCTACCAATGTCTCCCAACTTTCACACTGTATTACAATGATTTTACGTATATGTATGTGTATAGGGTAGACATAAAGTTCATGTGCAATTTAAAATAGTTTAATATAGTAAATTGCACACAAACTTTATGTCCACTCTTATATGTATGATACAGTAAGATACATACATATAGTATTTATAAGTAAATGTTATCCAGTTGCTTCTACATTTGCATACAGTTTCTACCACTACTGCTTATTCCTTCACATGGAGATCCCTGATTTCCATGTGGGATAAAGAAAAGCCATGAATAGGAAGTGCCTATGGCTCAGTGGGTAGGGTGCTGGCCCCATATACTGAGGGTTACGGGTTCAAACCCAGTCCCAGCCAAACTGCAACAAAAAAATAGCTGGGCACTGTAGTGGGAGCCTGTAGTCCAGCTACTCGGGAGGCTGAGGCAAGAGAATTGCCTAAACCCAGGAGGTGGAGGTTGCTGTGAGCTGTGTGATGCCACAGCACTCTATCGAGGGCGATAAAGTGAGACTCTGTCTCTACCAAAAAAAAAAAAAGAAAAGCAATGAAGAAGAGAGGTATTATTTACTTTTCTTCAGTAGCATTTTACTATTACTCATTTGTCCTCCTGGAATCTCAGGGGCGGAGGCAATATGGCTGACTGGAGCCAGCCTTCCACAGAGGCTCCCGTCCAGAAGGACAGAAGTTTAGCAAGTAACCTGGTGGATTAGAGGTGAGCCAAGAGAGAAGGTTGAAGAATGCACATCAATCCTGATGAGGCCAGCTGCGACCCCAAGGATACAAACAAAAGGTACAAAATCCATCGTCAAGCGGACAGGAGTCCCCTCCCCCATGAGAACAGCTCACAGTACTCCATAGAAACAAGCGAGCAGAGTTCAAAAGTCCTCCCATTTTATCCCATGGGAGAGACCCTCTAAAAATCAGACTTCCTTCCCCTACTAGGGTGCCATGGCACTCCTGCCAGGCATAAAACTGTATAAAACTATATATATTCTCTACTTGCAATTCTGAACTCCCAGCACTCCCCTCCACTCTCACTCCAAGGTCTGAAAGCCTGTCCCCCAGGAGTCCAGATTCTTTAGTATTTTCTCGAGAGGTGTGGACAGGGCATGGACTGCTGCTGGTCAGTGCTGATTTGGCGGCACAGGAGTAAGGAGAGGATGATCAGCTGAGAGGGAACCATACAGGAGCAGCGGTGCACTATGGCACAGAGCAGCAGCCGCAGCAGCAACATTAGGGCTCAAACCCTGGATATGCTGGAGTCACACCTCCTGTCTCTCTGGGCAACCAGAGGAGGCCAGGCATCTTCTCTGGTGGCAGCCACTGGTGGAACAGATCTGGGATGGAAATGCAGGCCCCATGAGTAAAGGGCTTGCTTGAGGCAGTACTGCCTTGGGTGGAGCGTGGGGAGTAGAATACATGCACGCGCAGAGACCGCAGATGCTCAGGGTGGGGCTGACACAAAGGACTGCTTTACTGAGCCTAAGATGCACCCGGCCCTCAAGGGATCCTAGCTGAGACAAAGGAGGGCAGGCAGAGGCTGGAACTGAAAGCTAACAATGCCGCCTCAATACAAACTGCAGCTGAGACGGGGCAGTGGCACAGACTGGGCCTGAGTCACAGTTTTTGTGAACTCAAACAGCCTCTTATCTGCAGGGGAATATAGCCAGAATAGAAACAAATTCTTCAAAGTTGTTCTGTTCTGTCAGAAACATCAATCAGGAGCAGGGCTGGAACTGAGTGAACCACCACAGCCTCCATAAGCACCCGAAGTTGTCAGGCCTCACCATCCTCTGCCGGATAGTGGCAGAGAGCAGCTGCCTGGCTGAGGAGACATAGATCTCCCTGTGATTCAGACATGCTTGCAAACCCCTTGAGTATCTGCTCATTGGAGGGAACTGGGTCACAGCCCTTCAGGGTTATCAGTTATCAGTGACTGGGTGTGAGAGAGGTGCAAGGTGGGGAAGGAGGCATCAACCTTCCCAGACTAATCTATTTGCTGCATGGGTCTTCCTGACCTCACGGCGCACCAAAGCAAGTCATACTTGAGTTGCCAGCAGATCCATGCAATCTAGTTGCTGGAGAAACTCTCCCACCTGAGACAGGTGCTCACTGAGACAATTGATTTGGACCTCTTCAACTGGGTCAATCACCTGAGGACTATCCAAGTGGTACCCTGAGTGTGTGGTTGTGGGAAGGTTTGATTTTCCTTTTCCAATTGTTGCTTGTGGGGGGCGGGGTGACATAATTGCCGGTATTTCTCCACAGCTGAGACTTCAACCCAGAGTAACTGATTCACTAGGGTAGGACATAGACAGCTGAAAACAAGACAGAGCCACTTAGCCACACCACAACAAGCAGGTCCCCATTTCTCAGGCTGTAGCACTGTACGGGTCCTTGGCAAAACTCCAGGGGAATAGTCAAATGGTATAAAATAATCATGGGGTGGAATTAGTGGAAAAACTCTGGTAACATGAGTAACCAGAGTAGATCAACCTTCCCCCAAGGAAAGATATGGCACACACAATTGAAGATCCCATTCATAAACAGATGGCCGAGATGTCAGAAATCAAATTCAGAATTTGGATTGCAAATAAGATTAATAGAATAGAGGAAAAGTTGGAATTAGAAATTCCAGGAGCATTTCAAAAGTTGTTTCAAGAATTCAACAAATTTAAAGACAAAAATCACCAAAGATTTTGACACATTGAAACAAGAATTTGCAGCTCTCAAATATCTGAAAAATAAGAGTAGAATCCCTGAGTAACAGAATGGAGCAAGCAGAAGAAAAGATTTCTGACATTGAAGACAAAGCTTTTGAACGTTCCCAAACTCTCAAAGAGGAAGAGAAATGGAGAGCAAAAACGGATCATTCTCTCATAGAGCTCTGGGATAATTCAAAGAAAACTAATATTCACCTCATAGAAATCCCTGAAGGTGACGAAGTGGCTTCACAAGGCACAGAGGCTCTTCTTGGTGAAATAAAAGAGGCTTTTCCAGACATGCCAAGAGATTCTGAAATTCAGATAGCAGACAGTTTCAGAACACCAGCCTGACTCAACCCAAATAAGACATCCCCCAGGCACATCATAATTAACGTCACCAAAGTTAATATGAAGGAGAAAATTCTAAAAGCAGCCAGATGTAAGAAAACCATAACCTACAAAGGAAAGAATATTAGAATGACTGCAGATCTCTCTGCTGAAACCTTTGAAGCCAGAAGAGGGTGGTCATCGACTTTTAATCTCTTAAAACAAAATAACTTTCAACCCAGGATCAGGTATCCAGCTAAACTGAGTTTCATTTATGATGGAGAAGTTAAATACTTTAATGACATTCACATGTTGAAGAAATTTGCCATAACTAAACCAGCTCTCCAGGATATTCTCAGACCTATCCTCCATAATGACATCTTAGGTCACAAGTGCAATCCTCCACCACAAAAGTAAACTCACTCAGAAACTTTTGATCAAATTCCAACTTTCACAGTGGTGAAAGGATTAAAAATGTTCACTGGACTTTCAAAAAACGAAATACTCAAATTTCTACCAGACTTATCAACATTCTCCACTAATGTGAATAGTTAAATTGTCCTCTAAAGAGGCACAGGTTGGCTGATTGGATACAAAAACTCAGGCCAGACATATGCAGCATACAAGAATCTCATCTTACCTTAAAAGATAAATATAGACTCAGGGTGAAGGGTTGATCATCTATATTTCAGGCAAATGGAAATCAGAAAAAAGCAGGTGCTGCAATTCTATTTGCAGATACAATAGGTTTAAATCAACAAAAGTAAGGAAGGATGAGAATGATTACTTCATATTTGTTAAGGGTAATACTCAATACGATGAGATTTCAATTATTAATATTTATGCACCCAACCAGCATGCACCTCAATTTATAAGAGAGACTCTCATAGACATGAGCAACTAGATTTCCTCCAGTTCCATAATAGTTGGAGATTTTAACACTCCTTTGGCAGTGTTGGATAGATCCTCCAATAAGAAGCTAAGCAAAGAAATTTTAGATTTAAACTTAACCATTTAAAATTTGGATTTAACAGACATCTACAGAACATTTCATACCAACAAAACTGAACACACATTCTTCTTCTTTTTTTTTTTTTGTAGAGACAGAGCCTCACTTTACCGCCTTTGGTAGAGTGCCGTGATGTCACAGGACTCACAGCAACCTCCAGCTCTTGGGCTTCTGTGATTCTCCTGCCTCAGCCTCCTGAGCAGCTGGGACTACAGGAACCCGCCACAATGCCCGGCTATTTATTGGTTGCAGTTCGGCCTGGGCTGGGTTTGAACCTGCCACCCTCAGTATATGGGGCCAGCGCCCTACTCACTGAGCCACAGGTGCCACCGTGAACACACATTCTTCTCATCAGCCCATGGAACATATTCCAAAATTGATCACATCTTAGGTCAAAAGTGTAACCACAGGAAATTTAAAGGAATAGAAATTATTCCTTGCATATTCTCAGACCACCATGGAATAAAAGTTGAACTCAGTAACAACAGGAATCTGCATACTCATACAAAAACATGGAAGTTAAATAACCTTATGCTGAATGATAGCTGGGTCATAGATGAGATTAAGAAGGAAATTACCAAATTTTTAGAACAAAATGACAATGAAGACACAAATTATCAGAACCTCTGGGATACCGCAAATGCAGTCCTAAGAGGGAAATTTATAGCACTGCAAGCCTTCCTCAAGAGAAAAGAAAGAGAGGAAACTTAATGGGACATCTCAAGCAACTGGAAAAGGAAGACCATTTTAATCCCAAACCCACCAGAAGAAAAGAAATAAGCAAAATTAGAGCAGAATTAAATGAAATTAAAAACAAAAGGATTATACAACAGATCAATAAACCAAAAAGCTGGTTTTTTGAAAAGGTCAATAAAATAGATAAACCTTTGGCTAACCTAACCAAGAAAAAAAAAAAAGTAAAATCTCTAATTTCATCAATCAGAAATGACAAAGACAAAATAACAGACTCCTCAGAAAGTCAAAAAATCCTTACTAAATATTACAAGAAACTTTATTCTCAGAAATATGAAAATATGAAGGAAATTGACCAATACTTGGAAGCACACCACCTTCCAAGACTTAGCCAGAATCAAGTGGAAATGTTGAACAGGCCCATATCAATTCTGAAATAGCATCAACTATACAAAATCTCCCTAAAAAGAAAAGCCCGGGACCAGATGGCTTCACATCAGAATTCTACCAAACCTTTAAAGAGGACCTAGTACCTATATTACTCAACCTTTTGCAAAATATAGAAAAAGAAGGAATACTAGACAACACATTCTATGAAGCAAACATCACCTTGATCCCCAAACCAGTAAAAGACCCAACAGGAAAAGAAAATTATAGACCAATATCACTAATGAATATAGATGGAGAAATATTCAGCAAGATCCTAACAAACAGAATCCAGCAACACATCAAACAAATTATACACCATGACCAAGTGGTTTTATCCCAGGGTCTTACAGCTGGTTCAATATATGTAAATCCATAAATATAATTCATCACATAAACAAATTAAAAAACAAAGACCATATGATTCTCTCAATTGATGCAGAAAAAGCTTTTGATAATATCCAGCATCCCTTCATGCTCAGAACACTTAAGAAAATTGGTATAGAAGGGACATTTCTTAAACTAATAGAGGCCATCTACAGCAAACCCACAGCCAATATCGTATTGAATCGAGTTAAACTGAAATCGAGGGAAGAAAAGGCAATCAAGGGTATCCATATAGGGTCAAACTTTCACTCTTCGTAGATGATATGATTGTTTATCTGGAAAACAGCAGAGATTCTACTACAAAACTCTTAGAAGTGATCAAGGAATACAGCAGCATCTCAGGTTACAAAATCAACATTCATAAATCAGTAGCCTTTATATATACAAACAACAGTCAAGCTGAAAAAATAGTCAAGGACTCTATTCCATTCACAGTAGTGACAAAGAAGATGAAATATTTGGGAGTTTATCTAACAAAGCACATGAAAGATCTCTATAAAGAGAACTATGAAACTCTAAGAAAAGAAATACCTGAAAATGTTAACAAATGGAAAAACATACCATGCTCATGGCTGGGAAGAATCAACATTGTAAAAATGTCCATACTACCCAAAGCAATATACAATTTTCATGCAATCCCTATTAAAGCTCCACTGTCATACTTTAAAGATCTCGAAAAAGTAATACTTTGTTTTATATGGAATCAGAAAAAACCTTGAATAGCCAAGACATTACTCAGAAATAAAAATAAAGCAGGAGGAATCATGCTACCAGACCTCAGACTATACTATAAATCAATAGTGATCAAAACAGCATGGTACTGGCACAAAAACAGAGAGGTAGATGTATGGAACGGAATAGAGAACCAAGAGATGAACCCAGCTACTTACTGTTATTTGATCTTTGACAAGCCAATTAAAAACATTCAGTGGGGAAAAGATTCCCTATTTAACAAATGGTGCTGGGTGAACCAGCTGGCAACCTGTAGAGACTGAAACTAGACCCACACCTTTCACCATTAACTAAGATAGACTCTCACTGGATTAAAGATTTAAACTTAAGACATGAAACTATAAAAATACTAGAAGAGAGTGCAGGGAAAACTCTTGAAGAAATTGGCCTGGGCGAATATTTTATGAGGAGGACCCTGCCCAGGCAATTGAAGCAGCATCAAAAATACACTACTGGGACCTGATCAAACTAAAAAGCTTCTGCACAGCCAAGAACACAGTAAGTAAAGCAAGCAGACAGCCTTCAGAATGGGAGAAGATATTTGCAGGTTATGTCTCCAACAAAGGTTTAATAACCAGAATCCACAGAGAACTCAAATGTATTAGCAAGAAAAGAACAAGTGATCCTATCTTAGGCTGGGCAAGGGACTTGAAGAGAATTTTCTCTTAAGAAGACAGGCGCACGGCCTACAGACACATGAATAAATATTCATCATCCTTAATCATCAGAGAAATGCAAATCAAAACTACTTTGAGATGTTATCTAACTCCAGTAAGATTAGCCCATATCACAAAATCCCAAAACCAGAGATGTTGGGGTGGATGTGGAGAAAAGGGAACACTTCTACACTGCTGGTGGGAATGCAAACTAATATGTTCCTTTTGGAAAGATGTTTGGAGAACACTTAGAGATCTAAAAATAGATCTGCCATTTGATCCTACAATTCCTCTACTAGGTATATATCCAGAAGACCAAAAATCACATTATAACAAAAATGTTTGTACCAGATTGTTTATTGCAGCCCAATTCATAATTGCTAAATCATGGAAGAAGCCCAAATGCCCATTGACCTACGAATGGATTAATAAATTGTGGTATATGTACAGCATGGAATATTACGCAGCCGTAAAGAAAGATGGAGACTTTAACTCGTTCATGTTTACATGGATGGAGCTGGAACATATTCTTCTTAGCAAAGCATCTCAAGAATGGAAGAAAAAGTATCCAATGTACTCATCCCTACTATGAAACTAATTTATGGCTTTCATATGAAAGCTATAACCCAGTTATAGCCTAAGAATATGGGGAAAGGGGAAAGGGAGGGGAAGGGAGGAAAAGGATAGGTGGAGGGAGGGTAGGTGCATCTTACAAGGGTACACGTGAAACTTAGTAAATGTAGAATATAAATGTCTTAACACAATAACTAAGAAAATGGCAGGAAGGCTATGTTAACCAGTGTGATGAAAATATGTCAAATGGTATATAAAACAAGTGTTTTGTGCCCCATGATTGCATTAATGTACACAGGTATGATTTAATAAAAAAAATTAAAAACTTAAAAGTAAATAATAAAATAAAATGGAATCTCAGCTTTTCCATTTTCTTATACCCAAACTGAGTGACTAGTATGTGTATACTTCTCAAAACTATATAATATTTAAGATTAGTTAACATATATGATATTGTTAGATTTATGCTATTCTGAGCAAAAGCTTGTGGGTAAAAAGAATATATTAACAGAATGATATAGAGAACATGGTGTGCATGGCCAAGATTGTAAGGCACTTAGTAACAAAATAATTTTTCCACATTGTCTGAAGGTTGCCAATGAGGAATATTCAAAGTAACTGATAAACATTGCATGATAACAGGCAAGAATAATATCCTGTGACTGAATTATGTTATGCATAACAAAGATATAAAGTTTGCCTGCCTTTCCTAGTAGAATTATAATACATTTCAAATTTACTTAAGAGTATAAGGGCTACTAATAAATGTAAAAAGAATGCCAAATTGAAACATTGATGATCAGATAAGGATTTCTAATTAAATAATATAGGTACCATAATTTGACTAAAACATTAAAACCAGATTTGAGTACCAGTATCAGTAAATCAAAAACACTTTCATTTAGGCAGTGCCTGTAGCTCAGTGGGTAGGGCACCAGCCCCAGTGTCTGTGGCCGGTGCCCTAGCTGCTGAGCTACAGGCACTGAGCCTGTCATTTGTATTCTTCAATAACTTGGGCAATAGGCCAGAAAGAAAGAAGATCTCTGTTAAGTCAATGTGGAAATGTAATTGAAATTGCAAATGTTCCAGAGAACCATAATTTTGAAAACTTTTCTAATTAAATGTATGGAACTCAACCATACTTATAAAAATTAAAGATTTAAATGCTCGTATTTTTATAAATGGAAGAATGAAAATAACCAATGTATATATCCCATTTATGAAAATAGAAAAGAACAAAGTGACCTGAAGAAAAGGTGTGCGGAAAAAATAAACAGAAGCAGAAGGTGATGAAAACATAAAAATATAGAACAAATATAAAAATATGACAAAAGGAAAGGAACCATCAGAAAGGGTATTTTTGCCAGCATGGTGGCTCACGCCTATAATCCTAGCACTCTGCGTGGCTGAGGTGGGTGAATTGCCCAACCCCTAAATCCATAAAAGTTGAAATAGATCAATTTCCTAGAAACAGATAAAATTTTCAAATGCTTCATATGAAACAAAAAAATTATAACCATGCCTATTGCCCAAGTTATTGAAGAATACAAATGACAGGCAGAGTGCCTGTAGCTCAGCAGCTAGGGCACCAGCCACAGACACTGGGGCTGGCAGGTTCAAACCCGGCCTGGGCCTGCCAAACAAGAATGACAACTACAACAACAAAAAAATCCGGGCACTGTGGTGGGTACCTGTAGTCCCAGCTACTTAGGAGGCTGAGGCAAGAGAATCGCTTAAGCCCAGGAGTTTGAGATTGCTGTGAGTGTGACACCATGGCACCTGACTGAGGGCGACATAGTGAGACTCTGTCTCAAAAAAAAGAAAAAAAAAAGAATACAAATGACAGAAACTAGAACATAGGTCTGAATCATGATCTGGAGCAGGCAAGGTACGAGATGTACCTGGGAATGCTTTTCTAGAAAGCAAAAATGTCCTATAATATTGATATTGGTGGGTCATGTCAAAAAGACACAGAAAGCACTTAAGGAGGCAAAGGCAAGCCACCATTTTGACAATAGAGGAGTCAAAAGATGAAAAAAAAAGTTTTTATACTAAAATATGCTAAAGAAAACAAAACACAAAACCGGAAACATGCACTTGTATCCAATTCAAGTGTCAGGTCTGGGGTGGGGAGCGTATGGAGTGAGCCTTGGGAAAACATGTATCAGAAAGCAGTAACAAACTCAAAAGATTAAAGGATCAATGCAAAGGTACACAGAAATCAACATAATCATCTAATATTCATAAAACTGAGATATAAAATAAAAAACCAGTAGCCTTGTTTTTTTAGCATAACTGAACTAATGAAAATTAATATATCCATAAAGAGACTTAAACAAGGTCAGAAAACTTCAAGTGCTCCAAAAAAGTGGCTAATTAGATAAAATAATATAAAAGACATAAGTGGTCTTCCTGTCTTTCCTAATTTCAAGTTTACTAAAGAGCATTAAGGCAACTGATAAATGTAAGAAGAATGACAAATTGAAACATAATTATTCAGATAAGGATTTCTTTTTTTTTTATTGAGATACAGTCTCACTTTGTCACTCTTAGTAGAGTGCCATGGTGTCATAGCTCACTGCCATGGTGTCATAGCTCACAGCAACTTCAAATTCCTGGGCTTAAATGATTCTCCTGCCTCAGCCTCCCAAGTTGCTGGGACTACAGGTGCCCATCAAAACACGCAGCTATTTTTAGAGATGGGGTCTCACTCTTGCTCAGGCTGGTCTCGAACTACTGAGTTCAGGCAATCCACCCCACTCTGCCTTCCAGAGTGCCAGGATTACAGGTGTGAGCCACTGCACCTAGCCTTGCATTGGGGAAGATCTTTTATCTTTTTTTTTGAGACAGAGTCTCACTTTTCGCCCTCTGTAGAGTACTATGCTGTCATAGCTCACAGCAACCTCAAACTCCCAGGTGTTAAGCGATTGTCTTGCCTCAGCCTCTTAAGTAGCTGGACTACAGGTGCCCACCAAAACACGTGGCTATTTTTAGGACAGGGTTTCACTCTTGCTCAGGCTGGTCTGAAACTCTTTTTTTTTTTTAATAGTATTATTTTATTTTTATTTATTTATTTATTTAGAGACAGAGTGTCACTTTGTCGCCTTTGGTAGAGTGCCATGGCATCACAGCTCACAGCAACCTCCAGCTCTTGGGTTTAGGCAATTCTCTTGCCTCAGCCTCCAGAGTAGCTGGGACTATAGGCATCCACCGCAACACCTGGCTATTTTTTTGTTGCAATTTGGCCTGGGCCAGGTTTGAACCCACCACCCTTGGTATATGGGGCTGGTGCCCTACTCACTGAGCCATAGGCGCCACCCTAGTTTCAAACTCTTGAGTTCAGGCAATACATACCCCTCTGCCTTCCAGAGTGCTAGGATTACAGATGTGAGCCACTGCACCTGGCCTTGCATTGGGGAAGTTCTTTTTTTTTTTTTTTTTTTTTGAGACTGAGTCTCACTTTGTCGCCCTCTATAGAGTGCTATAACATCATAGCTCATAGCAACCTCAAACTCCTGGGCTTTAAGTGATTCTCTTACCTTAGCCTCCCAAGTACTTGGGACTACAGGTATCTGTCACAATGCCCAGCTATTTTTACAGATGAGATCTCACTCTGGCTCAGGCTGGTCTTGAACCTCTGAGCTCAAGCAATCCACCTACTTTGGCCATCCAAGTGCTATGATACAGTCATGGCATTGAGGAAGATCTTAATTAGCACTCTGGGAGGCCAAGGCGGGTGGATTGCTTGAGCTCATGAGTTTGAGACCAGCTTGAGCAAAAGCAAGACCCCTATCTCTACTAAAAATAGAAAAACTGAGACAAGAAGATTGTTTGAGCTCAAAAGTTTTGAGGTTGCTGTGAGCTGTGATGTCACTGCATTCTACTGAGGGCAATAGAGTGAGACTCTGTCTCAAAAAAAAAATCTTGGACAGCGCTTGTGGCTCAAAGAGTACGGCGCAGGCCCCATATACCGGAGGTGGTGGATTCAAACCCAGCCCCAGCCAAAAAAAAAATCTTAATTTGCTTCTCCCTGTGTCAGGCTTTTTTATCACAGGTCTTTGAAGGTATTTTCCTAACAATATCACAGGGGCTCATCTCCTAGACCATCTGGGCTTTGTGTTCTATTGATGATTTTCCATGCTTCATCAGCCCTCCCTCACTTGGTCTTGTTTTCTTGTCATATCCCTCAAAACCCTTAGAGCAACTTCTCTTCCTCCAGTAAGATGATCACAACTGGATTAGGAAGAGAATACCCGGCTTACAACAAAGAAATGTAAAATAATTAAAAATAACAATAATTATAACCAATGATATTTTAAAAATTAGTTATAATTAAAACAAAGTCAAGATGATATTGAAAAAGGCTTCAGAAATGAGAAATGAGGGAATGGAATAAAAACTCTTCTTAAAGTAACAAAGGTCTTATGTTATTTAAATCCATGACATTCTTTGTCTTGATAGGCAATATAGTGTAACTTTTAAGAACACTATCTTTTGTGCCAGACTTACCCAGCAGAAAACCTGTCTGATACTAAATGGCTGTGTAGCCTTGAAGAAGTACTTAAATACTCTTTGTTGTAAGCAATTGCTTGTAAAACAATCATGGAAACAGTGCTTATGTCAAAGAGTTATGGTAAGAGTAAAATCAGAAAATAATTAAAAGTGCTTAGGACAGGGCAAAGTACAATGCAAGAACTGTGGAAGTTGAGGGGAAACTCTTTGGCTTTCTGAGACATAAAAAGGTCCTTGTTGGAATACATTTAATATTAAATGCAAAGTTCTTTAACAATAAAGCAAGTGTAATATTTGTGGGAGGAAAAGAATATGAATTGTTTATCAATCTGGCAACATATAAAAATGTACAGATTCTTTATTTTTATTTTTTTGAGACACAGCCTCAAGCTGTCGCCCTGGGTAGAATGCCATGGAATCATAGCTCACAGCAACCTCCAACTCCTGAGCTTAAGTGATTCTCTTGCCTCAGACTCCCAAGTAGCTGGGACTACAGGCGCCCGCTACAATGCCCGGCTATTTTTTGGTTGTAGTTGTCATTGTTGTTTGGCAGGCCTGGGCTGGATTTGAACCCACCAGCTCTGGTGTATGTGGCTGGCGCCTTAGTGGCTTAAGCTACAGGCTCCAAGCCTGTAGAGATTCTATTAATAATGACAACAAATCAAGACATGGTATTTTAGCTCTTTCCTTATCCTCTGAAAAGGTGGATAAAAAAGTAAGGTAAAGCATCTATTACAATTCTCAGCTCAAATACAATATACAGGTTAGGGCATCCCTAATCTGAAAAATCCAAAATCTGAAATGCTCCAAAATTCAAAACTTTTTGAGTGCCAACATAATGCTGTAAGAGGAAAATTCCACATAAGTACATAACATAAACTTTGTTTCATGCACAAAATTATTTAAATATTGTACTATTGTATAAATTTACCTTTAGGATCTATGTATATAGTATATATTAAACATAAATGAATTCTGTATTTAGACTGGGGTACCCTTCCCAAGATATTGTATTAGATGTATGTACATACTCTGGAAAAAATCTGAAATCTAAAACATTCTGTGGCAGCGCCTGTGGCTCAGTGAGTAGGGCACCAGCCCCATATACCGAGGGTGGAGGGTTCAAACCTGGCCCCAGCCAAACTGCAACAAAAAATAGCCGGGTGTTGTGGCGGGTGCCTGTAGTCCCAGCTACTCAGGAGGCTAAGGCAAGAGAATCGCCTAAGCCCAAGAGCTAGAGGTTGCTGTGAGCTATGATGCCACAGCACTCTACGGAGGGTGACAAAGTGAGAGTCTGTCTCTAAAAAAAAAAAAAAAGAAAATAAAAAATAAAACATTCTGGTCCCAAACGTTTCACATAAGAGATACTCAACCTATAATACCTCAGTGATATGCTGTATGTATCATACAAGTCAAAGCCAGCTCCCCTGGTATCAAGAAAGGTAGAAATGATATGAGGGGCCTGAGAAGATAGGAACATCATTAAGAGGACAGGCACAGTGGCTCACGCCTGTAATTCCAGCACTTGGGAGGCTAAGGTGGGTGGATTGCCTGAGCTCACAAGTTCGAGACCAGCCAGAACAAGAGTAAGACCCTGACTCTAAAAAATAGCCAGGCGTTGTGCAGATGCCTGTAGTCCCAGCTACTTGGGAGACAGAGGCAAGAGAATTGCTTAAGCCCAAGAGTATGAGGTTGCTGTGAGCTGTGACACCGCAGCACACCCCTGAGGGTGACAAAGTGAGACTGTCTCAAAAAAAAAAAAAATCATTAAGAATGCTGAACATATTTAATGTTGGTGTCATCTGCAACCCAACAACATTAAAAGCATGCCATTAGAAAGAAAAGAAATTTATGGGCGGTGCCTATGGCTCAGTGGATAGGGCACTGGCCACGGGGTGGTGGGTTCGAGCCTAGCCCCGGCCACACTGCAACAAAAAAAGTAGCCAGGCGTTGTGGCAGGCACCTATAGTCCCAGCTACTTGAGAGGCTGAGGTAAGAGAATTGCCTAAGCCCAGGAGTTGGAGGTTGTTGTGAGCTGTGATATCACAGCACTCTACCGAAGGCGATAAAGTGAGACTCTGTCTCTAAAAAAAAAAAAAAATTTACTTTGTTTCTTAAAAGATAGCCTTGAGTTCACTGAATATCAGCTGATATTCTAGAGAATATATTTTAAATTATTCGAGACAGATAAATTTACCCAGTGAGACCAAATTGCTGTAGTTCTCCATCATCACATCCCAGTACAAGTCCCTCTGATCAGAATCCAGATGTTCCCACTCCTTCTGGGAGAAGCTGATGACCACATCCCTGAATGTCACCAATTCCTGAAACAATAAACCCATATATTATAAGTAAAATTGAAAGAAATATTCTTGAGGAAAAGACAAGAAATAAAGAATTGCATTATAGGAAAGAGGCTAGATATTAAACAAGTAGGCTAGGAATAGAAGCCCATAACATGGGAATTAAGGACATTAGTGCTTCCAAACCAGACTATGTGCTTCTTGAAAGAATCCATTTGATTCAGAGAAATCTTGCATACTATGGGATTTCTTTTTTTTTCTTTTTTTGAGACAGTCTCACTCTGTTGCCTTCAGTAAAGTGCCGTTGCATCACAGCTCACAGCAACATCAAACTGGGCTGAAGTGAGATTCTCTTGCCTCAGCCTCCCAAGTACTTGGGACTACAGGTGCCTACTACAACACCTGGCTATTTTTAGAGATGAGGTCTTACTCTGGCTCAGGCTGGTCTCCAACCAGTGAGCTGAGGCAATCCACTCACCTCGGACTCCCAGAGTGCTAGGATTACAGGCATGAGCCAATGCATCTGGCCCTACTATGGGATTTCTTAATTAACCAAACATGTCTGGAAAGTAATAATCAGTTTACAAGTTAAAACAAGGAATATCTATCTAGCTTAGAAAATGGAGTATGAACAAAATTAAAAATTTCTTGTAGCCCTAAGTTCATCACTATGTTGTGTATCATTATTTCACACTAACTTCTAAGGACAAATTATTTAGTAAGTGCTGTTTGTTTGTTTCTTTATTTATTTATCTATTTTTAAGGCAGAGTCTCAAGCTTCACCCTAGGTAGAGTACCATGGCATCATAGCTCACAGAAACCTGAAACTCTTGGACTCAAGAGATCCTCTTGCCTCGGTTTTTCTATTTTTAGTTGAGATGGGGTCTCACTTTTGCTTAGGCTGGTCTCAAACTCGTCAGCTCAAGCAATCCACCCGCCTAAGCCTCCCAGAGTGCTAGGATTATAGTCATGAGCCACCATGCCTGACCAGTAAGTGCTGTTTAGTGGCTACAGATTAGTCTTGTTGAACACATAGTAGTCTTAATTATACTTAAATGTTCAGGTTAAACAAGTTTTTTTCCAATTCTGGGAGCCTACAATCATCACCATTTTATATAACTTGAGGCCAGTCAATATCAAATTGAATCTACATGGAAACTCATGTCTGTGGAGTTGAGAGTTTGCCCACATGTCATCAAACAGATTCATTTGCTTTATTTCCTTATTCAAGAATATGAGGTTTTCCCTATTCAAGAATAAAGTCTATTTCTACTCCGTATCTGTTCTTGATAAAAGACTAAATACAGGCTCGGTGCCTGTAACTCAAGCGGCTAAGGCCCTAGCCACATACACCAGAGCTGGTGGTTTCAAATCCGGCCCGGGCCTGCCAAACAATGACAACTACAACCAAAAAATAGCCAGGCATTGTGGCGGGTGCCTGTAGTCCCAGCTACTGGGGAGGCTGAGGCAAGGGAATCGTTTAAGCCCAGGAATTGGAGGTTGCTGTGAGCTGTGACTCCACAGCACTCTACCCAGGGCGAAAGCTTGAGGCTCTGTCTCAAAAAAAAAAAAAAAACAACTAAACACATAGGAATGTAGAACATTATATGGAGAACAGACAGACACATAGGAGGGACGCAAGGCTTTTTTACTCCAGCCCTTACTATAAAGTGAAAAAGTATCGTGATGTGGACTAGGTTCTTCAATACAGGGGTTTGGTAGAAGTAACCAAAGAAAGGAAATGTTCATGAAGAGAAAAATAGCAGCTTACATGGTCCATGGTTAGAACTGCGAAGAACTGCTCAGGGAATTCCACTTCTGGCATGACAACATGAGGAGTTCCATGGATTTGCTCCCTAATTAAACTGGTAAAAAAAAAATTATTAAAAACAGAAACACAGGGCAGCACCCGTAGCTCAGTGAGTAGGGTGCCGGCCACATACACTAAGGCTTGTGGGTTCGAACCTGGCCTGGGCCTGCTAAAACAACAATGACAACTGCAACAACAACAACAACAACACAGCTGGGAATTGTGGTGGGCACCTGTAGTCCCAGCTACTTGGGAGGTTGAGGCAAGAGAATCGCTTAAGCCCAAGAGTTTGAGGTTGTTGTGAGCCGTGATGCCACAGCACTCTACCAAGGGCAACAGCTTGAGATTCTGTCTGAAAACAAACAAAAACAAAAAAACCAACCAAACAAAAAACAACCCAGAAACAAAAATACCCCAAACACTTAGTCTCTGGAAATGGCCCTAGAAACATCAACCATTTGTGCAAAAAGTAAAAAAAAATAAAAAAAAATATTACAAAACCTTGCTAAGAACTGTGGGAGTCTACATTATATGAAAGGTGTATCCTCCCTTGTCCATCCCATCTCCATGAGATAAAGACTCTACATAGGGCTTCCTCACTATTCCTCAACCTTTGTTTTCAGTCAGATGCTCTATTTCCAGATGGAGTAGGACATCATCATTTTTCACTCTATCCCACCTAGTCAGGGCACAGCTAGAGAATGGGGGTTCCCTTCTATGTAGTCCCCACACATGAAATACAGTCTTTTTTGTTTGTTTTTTTGAGATGGTCTCACTCTGTTGCCCCAGGCTAGGATGCTGTGGCATCATAGCTCATAGCAACTGTAAACTTGGGCTGAAGTGATCCTCTTGCCTCAGCCTCTGAAGTAGCTGGGACTACAAGTGCCTGCCACAAAATCCAGATAGCTTTTACAATTTTTTTAGTAGAGATATTTTTTTTTTTGCTTAGGCTGGTCTCAAACTCCTGAGCTCAAGGGATCCACCTACTTAGAGTGCTAGGAATACAGGTGGGAGCCACCAAGCCCAAACAAAGATCTACTAAGTAATATATACACTATAACAGTAATTCTATTTTGGGGTATATTTCTAAAAGAAATGAGAGCATCTGTCTATCAAGAAATATGTAAAAGAAGGATTTTAGCTGCATTTTCTCATGCTGGCCTGAAACTATTAATGATTCAAATGCTCATCAATAGGATCAGTAAAGGGTAACACCTGTGGCTCAGTGAGTAGGGCGCTGGCCTCAAAGGTGGTGGGTTCGAACCCGACCCCGGCCAAACTGCAACAAAAAATAGTTGGGCGTTGTGGCAGGTGCCTGTAGTCCCTGCTACTGGGGAGGTTGAGGCAAGAGAATCGTCTAAGCCTAGGAGTTGGAGGTTGTTGTGAGCTGTGACGCCCCAGTACTCAACCTAGGGCAAAAGAATGAGACTCTATCTGTTAAAAAAAAAAAAAAAATAGGATCAGTAAAAAACACAATAAATTATATTCCTATAACACATGACTAATAATAAAAATGGACAAACAACAGATGGTTCTCCTAAATAAGAAGGTGAGAAAAAGAAGTCATTGCTTCTTGGCCTTTTGGCTTAGATCAAGTTTGAAAGAGAAGTCAGATAAAATTGTATATAAGATTCCATTTATATTGAACTTTAAAACTTCAGAGCTAGCTAAAACTAACCTATTATCTTAATACTAGTTGTTTAAGTTTAAGGTGAGGCTGGAGATGACCAGAGGGGAGTAGAGGGAGCATTCTGGAGTGTTGAAAATATGGTATATATATATATATATATTTTTTTTTTGAGACAGAGTCTCAAGCTGTCACCCTGGGTAGAGTGCTGTGGTATCATAGCTCACAACAACCTCCAACTCAGGGTCAACCAATCCTCTTGCCTCAGTTTTTCCATTTTTAGTAGAGATGGGGTCTCGCTTTTGCTCAGGCTAGTCTTAAACTTGTGAGCTCAAGAAATCCACCCGCCTCGGCTTCCCAGAGTGCTAGGATTACAGGTGTAAGCCACTACACCTGGCAGAAAATATGCTATATCTTGAGCTGGATGGTGGTGGTACATGGGGTGTGTTGTGTGTATATATTTACATATGTATATATGCATATGTTTAAAAACCATCCAAAAAGGTAAATGGTACACCTGAGGTTTGAATCTATATTCCTCCTTATAAAACCATTTCTCTTTAACTCTTGCTCTGTAGCTCAGAATTTCTTCATTATAGAGTGAAAACTAAGCATGGGTAATTCACTGGAAAATTAGAAATAATCTATAACCTACCAGAAAATATTAAGCTTATTAGATAAATACATTCACCTCAATGGAGATCTCATATATACAGTAAAGAATTACCTCAGTGAGCTCAGAGTACTCAAACTGCATGTTCCAAAGAAAGAAATAGCTAGGAGCTAAGTTCTAGGCCCTGTTTTATAATAGTCTTTGTATGTCTGGATTTGGGCCGATGCCACATAGTTTGTGTTTACAATGTGATTTGTGGTAAATACTTATTTTTGTTTGCATAGGGTCCTGGGCCAAAATAGGAGCAAGTCAATAGGCTTGACTAAGTAGCTAAGAAAGTAACACAGCAGCTCCAATCTCCATGACTGACCCTCAGTAAAACCCTGGACACCAAGGCTCAAGGGAGTGTCCATGGTTGGCAACATGTCACATGTGTAGTCACACATTGTTGCTGGGAGAATTAAGTGCTGTTCTATGCAACCCCACTGAGAGCTTGCACCTGGTTTCTCTGGGAGTCCACCCTACATTACTTTTCCTTTGTTATTTTAATGTGTATCCTTTCACTATAATGTGTAAAGCATAATAGCTTTTCCATGTTCTGTGAGTCCTATGAGTTCTTCTAGCAAAAGGCCCCCAAACATGGTCATTGATTATGGCCATTTAATCCTTGTTTTATTCCTATATGTTTTATATTATTTGATCAATTATAAACAAGTTAAAGGATAGGTACTACGTCTCTTTAAGGTTGGTATCCCCACAAGTAACTATAACAAAATATGGCAAATTATTGGCACTTATTATCTGATGTTTGATCTGTAAATCCAACTTCTAAAACTTTTTTCTGAGCAAAGATTTAAAAACAGAATTCTGGGGCTGCGTCTGTGGGTCAGTGGGTCGGGCGCCGGCCCCATACACCGAGGGTGGCGGGTTCAAACCCGGCCCCAGGCAAACTGCAACAAAAAATAGCTGGGCATTGTGGTGGGCACCTGTAGTCCCAGCTGCTCAGGAGGCTGAGGCAAGAGAATCACCTAAGCCTGGGAGTTGGAGGTTGCTGTGAGCTGTGACAGCACAGCACTCTACTGGGGGCGACAAAGTGAGACTCTGTCTCTTAAAAAAAACAGAATTCTGGCTGGGCCTGGTGGCTCACGCCTGTAGTCCCAGGGCTCTGGGAGGCTGAGGCGGGTGGATTGCCTGAGCTCAGAGGTTCGCGACCAGTATGAGCAACAGTGAACCAGAGTAAGACCCCGTCTCCACTAACATCAAAAACAGCCAGCGTTGTGGTGGGCGTCTGTAATCCCAGCTACTGGGGAGGCAACAGGACAGAGGATCGCCAGAGGAAGAACATTTAAAGAAAGAAGAAAGAAAATGAACAACAACAAAAAAAAGAGTACTTCAAACGAAGAATGAACAAGCAAGCTGAAATTTAAAAAAAAAATTATAAAAACAAACAGAATTCTATTACAAAAATATACATCACAGAAAAAACATAAAAGAGAAAAAAAGAAATAAAGACACAAAAACATACATCACAGAGCACTTTATAATTCTAAATATCTAAGAGTATAGGTTAAATAAATTGTGATCAGCTAAATGTTGGTAATATCTATGCACTATTTAATAATGACATTTACCTATATTAAATGATGAGAAGAAACATTTTGACACTCAGGTGAGACAAACAGAAAAACTGATTGGCAGTCGTATACTGTCACAACAAAGAACGTATCCTCCACAATTTGGCTTGTGAATCTTACCTTTGGCTGACACTAATTATGTAATCTTTACTAAGGTACTTAACTGCCTTTATTTTCTGATTAGTGAGATGGGAATAACAATATGACTTACTTCAAAGTTTTGCCTTCTGGATCAAATGAAATAAAACACATAAAGTGCATTTAGTGGCATGTAATAAGCACTTAATGATGCAATAAAAGTTGTCTATTATTACATGAAATTGTAGATAATATTTGATGTCCCTTGTTTGTTATTTTTTAAAAATTCCCTCTGTACTTCTCCTTTCTTTTAAAGTGAAATTTGAGATTCTCAAGGTTCTTCTTCCTTACATTCACTAATCATTTCAGAGCTGGTTTTAAGACTGCAATTCTGGGGTGGCGCCTGTGGCTCAGTCGGTAAGGCGCCGGCCCCATATACCGAGGGTGGCGGGTTCAAACCCGGCCCCGGCCAAACTGCAACCAAAAAATAGCCGGGCGTTGTGGTGGGCGCCTGTAGTCCCAGCTACTCGGGAGGCTGAAGCAAGAGAATCGCTTAAGCCCAGGAGTGGAGGTTGCTGTGAGCTGTGTGAGGCCACAGCACTCTACCGAGGGCCATAAAGTGAGACTGTCTCTATGAAAAAAAAAAAAAAAAAAGACTGCAATTCTGGCTTGGTGCCTGTAGCTCAGCGGCTAGGGTGAGCTCCACATACACTGGAGCTGGCAGGTTTGAATCTAACCCAGGCCTACCAAACAACAATGACAACTACAACAAAAAAATAGCCAGGCGTTGTGACGGCGCCTGTAGTCTCAGCTACTTGGGAGGCTGAGGCAAGATAATTGCTTAAGCCCAAAGAGTTGGAGGTTGCTGTGAGCTGTGATGCCACAGCACTCTACCCAGGATAACATAGTGAGACTCTGTCTCAAAAAAGAAAAAAAAAAAAAAAGACTGCAATTCCTCCTCATCAACTATATTTGTCAGAAAGAATCTTAGAAACGAAAGACAACATATTTCCTTGTCCTCTACACAAAGCTTTCTGTCATAAAACTAGCTCAAAGAATCTGACCTAATTAGATAACAACTTTGAATATAATAGTAAAATTCTCAAACTTGTTTCTCTGTCCAAAACAAAGTCTTAAGTACATATTTATAAATACCATTACTTTATTCTATTTGTTTTTATAATTCTGTTCTTTCAAATATAATTCGTATTAAGGTGTTTTGAATAAACACCTAAATTTCACAGATCATGCCTATATCCTATGAAAGATACCACAACCTCTAAATTATATGAAACTCTGCAAGCAGTCTTAATTCATAATTTTTCTCCTGATAATTGTTTATTTGATGTTTATATAATTCCAGAAGTTTTGAATATTTAATTTTGTTATGAATACTTTCATCAGATGGTGATCACTGACATTTTCTTCTTATGCCTACAACCTAGAACTGTGATAAATGTGACTTTGTCTCCTTTTTTTTAGCTACTAGAAGTATGGCAAATGTGATTTTACCTCTTTCTGTAGCAAATTCATACCCTTCTTCTTGAAAGAAACAAAATAAAAAATACATACCAGTGAGAAAGCTTTGAACAATGTACATTAAGTTACTAAAAGTGATTATTGCTGGCTGGTAGAACTGTGGATAAACTTTCTACTTAAACTTTCTACTTAATTGGTTCCTTAATCCACTAAATATTTGGCAACAAGTCTAAATTAATTCCATCATTGAAAATATATAAAAGTTACTTTCAGTTAGCAGATTTTTTAGAAACAAAATTGGAGACATGGTTTCCTTTTATTTAAGAGCATTGTGAGTAAAAAGACATTCACAATGCATGAGAACATCAAGGAAATCTGTGACTGAAATAAATTACTCCTACCAACTTGTAAACATTCTTTTGCTGTCTTTCTTTTCTTTTTTTTTTTCCTTTTTGAGACAGAGCCTCAAGCTGTCACCCTGGGTAGAGTGTCGTAGCATCACTGCTCACAGCAACCTCTAACTCCTGGGCTCAAGCGATTCTCCTGCCTCCACCTCCCAAGCAGCCGGGACCACAGAAGCCTGCCACAACGCCCAGCCATTTTTCGGTTGCAGCCGTCATTGTTGTTTGGTGGGCAGGGCCAGATCTGAACCCGCCAGCTCAGGTGCATGTGGCTGGGCCTCAGCCGCCTGAGCCACAGGCGCTGAGCCCTTTTCGCTGTCTTTCATCAATGCAATAAGTACACCCACTGTTCTCATACCGGAATTAAAATTTAGGTAGGTGACACTTTTTTTCTTTTTCTTTTCTTTCTTTTTTTTTTTTTTTTTTGCAGTTTTTGGCCGGGGCTAGGTTTGAACCCACCACCTCCGGCCGGCGCCCTACTCCTTTGAGCCACATGCAACACCCTAGGTAGGTGACATTTAATAAGTACACTCACTTTTCTCATACCTGAATTAAAATTCAAGTAGGTGTCATTTTCAGACTATATGAGAAAATGTCTATGAAGTGGGTGAAATATGTTTGGTACAAAATATGTACCAAATCATGGCTGCATTCCCTTATTATTTAATAATTAAAACATCATGGCGCTACCTGTAGCTCAGTGGGTAGGGCACTGGCCACATATACCCAGGCTGGTGGGTTTGAGCCTGGCCCTGGCCAGCTAAACAACAATGACAACTGCAACCAAAAAATAGTCAAGTGTTGTGTCGGATGCCTGTAGTCCCAGCTACTTGGGAGGCTGAGGATGGCTTAAGCCCAAGAGTTGAAGGCTGCTGTGAACTGTGACGCCATAGCACTCTACTGAGGGCAACATAGTGACACTCTGTCTCAAAAAAAAAAATTTTTTTTTTAGATAAATTCTTGCAAAATTACTTAAAAATGCTATCTTAGTAAATTGGATTCATAGACAATATGAATTATTTGCAGAACATCATCTCAAAGGTCACTCTCGGATATTAGAATTTGATCCTAGACCAATGGGTCAATTTTTTAAAGCTTATATATCTTTATATATAAGGAAGTTACAGACATTCTGGGGGGGGGGGTGTTAGAAAGTGTATAGAAAAATTTTGAAAACAATTTCAAGAAGACTGTGGCCTCCTGTCAGCACCAAAACGGAGTCAAATTTAGGTTAACAATTCCCATCCTTGGCTCAGCACCTGTGGCTCAAGCGGCTAAGGCACCAGCCACGTACACCTGAGCTGGCGGGTTCGAATCCAGCCCAGGCTGCCAAACAACAATGATGGCTGCAACCAAAAAATAGCTGGGTGTTGTGGCGGGCACCTGTAGTCCCAGCTACTTGGGAGGCTGAGGCAAGAGAATCGCTTAAGCCCAAAAGTTCGAGGTTGCTGTGAGCTGTGATGCCATAGCACTCTATCCAGGGCAACAGCTTTAGACTCTGTCTCAAAAAAAAAAAGGGAAAGATCACAAGGATTTCTGTGTAGTTCCTAAAGATTAGACAAAGAGCTACATGACTTCTGGCAGAGGGAGCATGAAGAAAGGACTATTGTTTTGGGAAAGAAGGAAAAGTAGTTGGGGGGGTCATTCTCTGAATGTTCCCCAGGTTGTGAGGGTCCTGTCATGTTTCAGCTCGCTGTCCACAGACAACTGTTACTGATCTTAGTCAAAAGGCCAAGAAGCAATGGTATTTACTCAACTAAAAGCAAACCATCTCTTACCTTGCTCCTACTCATGTCTTTGAAGATGATATAATATAATAAAATATCTAATATGTAATTTTACTAAGAATTAGTCTTGTCTTTCCTTAAGTCACTGTGTAAAGTTAAGGAGGACTATTTCTATGTCATGAAAATGTTTCAAAAAAAAGAGCACATGGGGGAATTCAACCTGCTAGCAAGTGGTTTTATTTACATTTATTTATTTACTTATTTATTTATTTGAAACAGAGTCTATGTCACCCTCTGTAGAGTGCTGTGCTGTCGCAGCTCACAGCAACCTCAAACTCTTGGGCTTAAGCAATTCTCTTGCCTCAGCCCGCCAAGTTGCTGGGACTACAGGCGCCGGCCCCAACGCCAGCTACTTTTTTGTTGCAGTTGTTTAGCTGTCCCAGGCTGGGTTTGAACCGCCACCCTTGGTGTATGTGGCTGGCACCCAGCTGGCAAGTGGGAAAGGCATTTGATGAGATACTGGGAAAGCAGGAGCTCTGACCTCATGACATCATCATTAACTGGGAAGAGAAGGACTAGAGACCAGGTAAATACATAAGTCACTATTGGGCAGAGTATTTCAGATGAAATTATATCTATATTCTGAAAAACAATGCATATCATAAAACAAAATTCAAAATTACCTCTATTTTGACTTCAGTGTGTAGCTGCAATGCTTTTCTCCTCTCAGGCCTCTTCTCTTAGAAAACAGCAAAACATGGAAAGAAAAGAGAATCATAACATGTACCTGGCCTTTCTTGGAGCCCAGACGGGGTAAATAGGAACATGTTCTTCACCACTAGCAAGCTTCCATCAGTACCCTTAAAACATACCCAGCCCGGAGAATGAGAAAGAATGGAGTATTGTTGACCCTTCCCTGTATCATAAAAGTCAGGGTCACTGAAGTCTGCGGCTCGAATCTGTTTCTGTGTTCAAAGTAGTTTCCTGTAGACAGAGCTATGAACATAAGGAGGCCTTGGAGTCTTCCACAGGCACCTATAGAGCCACACCGGGATCTTGTCTGCATTCCTTAGCACCCGAACTGTAAAAATGAAACTGCTTTTTGAAGAGTAAAACAAAAGCCTCACTGGGTTAATTTTGATCCCAGTGTCCAGTCAGTCACAACGGCTCTGTCCCAGGATCTCTGGATCACAACATAAAACACCTCACCTCGACCGCTCACCACCGTGTCACGAAAGGCCCGCCCCCACTCGGTCCCACCGTCAGGGCCTCTCCACCGCGCGCACTCTCACAATCACACCCCACTCTGCCGCAGACACAGTCGCACACACAGTCACAGTCCCCCTCCCAGCAGGTGACTTACACACAGGCCCACGACTTTGCCTCCTGACACGCCCATCCCAGGAACTCAGGGCTTCTGCCGTTAGCTTCTCTCGCATCCTGACCCAGCTCACTTCAACTCCCCACACAAAAGACGACCACAAGCTTAGCGGGAAATGAACCAGAGGTAGAAGTTCGTTAGAGGTTTGGGGTCCTAGATGAAATGCGGTCGGAGCGGGAATAGATCCTAACCGGCCGCCCCGGAGACTCCTGGGAGCTCAAGCACAGGAGCGTGTGCGCAGGCGCAGACGACCGATCCTGGGCCAGGGGTGAGGCTTGGTGGGTCCTGGGGGCTCCGAGGAGACCGAGGAGGGGACTGGGAGATCCGTTCCCCGGAAAGTCGACTAAAGAAGCGGAACCGGGTTGGGAGGCCAGGGAGGAAACTGGGAGTACGAGCTGAGTCTGGTAATCTTGAGGAGGAACCCGGGACCGCGGTATCCAGACACTCCTATCAGTACGGCCAGGGCCTCGGGTGTGGCCCGTGGGCGTAACCTTGAGGTTGACCCGGACTGTTACTTGGAGCAAGCTCTGCGAGGGAGTATTTTGCCTGTTTTGACCCGGATGAAGCGGGGCTGCAGGCGCTGTGTGTATATGTATATGTGTATGTGTGTGTGTGTGTACACGCGCCGAATGGGAGTAGTCTCCTGCGCAACCTGCTGCATTTTAGGTACATGTTACTCTGAGATGTTGGGGCCGATTATGTGTGTGAAGTGGATGGAGTCATGTTGCTGCGTGAACTTTCTTCTGCGTGTATCTGTTAGGTTAGGTGTGAGTCGTATTTGAGACTATGTGACTGGGAGGAATTGAAAAAGATTTGTGAATATGATTGTGAATTTGCCTGGAATTGTGTAATTTGCTGTCTGACAGGTTGTGAATGACAACGGCCTATGCATTGGTGGTTTTCTGGAGGATGTTTGATTGGCTACGACTATGCATGTGTTTGTAACCTACTGTTATTTCTGATGGTTTTGTGATTATGGATACCTAAATGTTAGAATGGTTTGAGGAAGTTTGACCACAGCTACTTGGTTATGTAAGATTTGATTATCTGAATAGTAAGCCAGTAAGCTTACCTTCAAAATTGTAACTAAGTAGCAATTTAGAAAATAAAGTAGAGGTGTAAATATTACAAAGGAAGAAGTAAGATTTTCATAATTCCCAGATGGTAAATTCATTGCGAAGAAAAACCGTATTAACTAAAACTATTGTATTGGAATGAATGTCATTCCATGGGGGACATGCAAGAAAAACAAACACTTTTTACCAATAACTACCACTTTCAACACTTTATGTAAGTGAGGTTTCCTGCTCTTGGATGAAATCAACAGCATGGTCAAAAGCTTCTTCAGGTGGCTCGGCGGCTAGGGCGCCGGCCACATACACCGGGGCTGGCAGGTTGCCTGCCAAACAGCTATGACAACTACAAGAACAAAAAAATAGCCGCGCGTTGTGGCGGGAGCCTGTAATAACTGGCTACTTGGGAGGCTGAGGCAAGAGAATCACTTAAGCCCAAGAGTTTGAGGTTGCTGTGAGCTGTGATGCTATGGCACTCTACCAAGGGCAACAAAGTGAGACTCTGTCTCAAAAAAAGCTTCTTCAGGCATTCTAAGATAATAAATAGTATTTTATACACTGGTAATCACAAGGCTAGTCTCATTGTAGTAAATAAAAACTGGTATTTTGCTATCTAAAATATTCACTGCAGTGGTCAATACTTCAGATATCACTTAGCAAAATATTATTCTTTCTGCCTGGAATCATACAGAGTACCTGATCAGTTTCTTTTCTATTTCCATACCTGTACTACTAAAAGATATTGTCCAATAGTTAATACTTAAATTATTAGCAAATTAATACATTTTAATTTCAATAACTTTGTTTATTAAGTAGTGTGATACAGGTGAATCAACAAAGAGATGAAGTAGAGAAATTCAATAGACAGTACAGACAGTCTCAAGAATATAGGAAATGATAAAGATTATATATTGTAAATTTGATAAAGATGGCATTTCACATCAATTGAGGAAATATGGATTATACAATATATGGTATTACTAAACCACAAAACGTACATGAGAAGAATTTTCACAAGGCAAAGATACCTAAATAGTCATATGAGAAACTGTAGACAAAGTATTTTCAACTTAAAATGGACAAAGGCTTAATTTCCTAAGTTAAAAAAACAGAATAAGATAACATCAACTAACTAGGAAATAAAAATCCAAGAGAAAAATATATACTATAAAGAGATCTCATTACAGAAAAGAAATAAGGAATGTATTTAAACATATTAAAAGAAGCTTATTCTCAACCACAATACAGACCTGATGAGGAGAGATTTACAAGTTGTCAAATGGGCAGTGCCTGTGGCTCAAAGGAGTAGGGTGCTGACCTCATATGCCGGAGGTGTCGGGTTCTAGCCCAGCCCGGGCCAAACAAAAAACTGCAAAAAAAAATTTTTTGTTAGTAACCAATGACTTTCCATGTAACAAGCCATCTTCCCTTTCTAAACCTCAATTTCTTTGGCTCGGCGCCTGTGGCTCAAGCGGCTAGGGTACCAGCCACATACACCTGAACTGGCAGGTTCTAATCCAGCCTGGGCCTGCCAAACAACAATGACATTGCAACCAAAAAATAGCCAGGTGTTGTGGCAGGTGCCTGTAGTCCCAGCTACTTGGGAGGTGGAGGCAGGAGAATTGGTTGAGCCCAGGAGTTGGAGGTTGCTGCGAGCTGTGACGCCACAGCACTCTACCCAGGGTGACAGCTTGAGTCTCTGTCTCAAAAAAAAAAAAAATAAAATAAAAAAGTTGTCAAATGTACTCATCAGTGCATGGGAAGATTTTGTGCATTGCTAACTACAGTTTAAATTGGCATAAATTCCACAAAGAACAGTTTGGAAATTGTTCAGTGGTAGATGGAAAGTAGAGATGCAGAGGGGAAAGCACAATATTACCTCTCCTTAAGCCACAAAGGTTCCCCAGGATCCTTTCTACTTCACCATGAGACTAGGTTTCTGTTTGTGAGAGAGCAGGATTTGTCCGTTTTCCCACTAACCTCCATCCTAGATTTCTGAATGATATTCAGACTAAGCAAGTGCTGAGTCAGTGAACATTATTGATGCAGATGTAATTGAGTTATTCTGGGAGATCTAAGTCAAGAATGTATCCTCTATATTTGCCTTCCCAGGACTCTTCCTTTTTCCAAAAGAAGAGCTCAAAAGAGAAGGTTCATCTCTTACAAATCTCAAAGCCATGCCTCAGGTGAGATAATATTTCCTCTCTTTCTGAAATAACTTTCTTCAGGGTATATGGACATTTACTTCCCTATCTTAAACTTCCTGGATATTGGCATTTTCTTCCATGAAAATGTTCTTTAGTCAGGGCCCAGATCAGGATAAAGCAAGCAAGTGGCATAGCGTACAATATTTATGCAATAGTCTCGGGGTGTGCCTTCCTAAATTTTGCATTCCAAGTACTTCATATGACTCACCCTATGGTTTAAATGGGAATATTATAGATTACTAGAATGAATCTACCTGTCTTGACCCTGATTTGAGATCTAAGTTTTTGAGTAGTCAAGGAGCAGACATAGAAAGACCTGGATCTGGCTTGCCACCTGTAGCACAGTGGTCACAGCACCAGCCACCTACACCAAGGCTGGCAGGTTCAAAACTGGCCCAGGCCTGACAACTGCAACAAAAAATAGCCAGGCGTTGTGGCAAGCACCTATAGTCCCAGCCACTTGGGAGGCTGAGGCAAGAGAATTGCTTAAGGTTTGAGGTTGCTGTGAGCTGTGACGCCACGGCACATAGTGAGACTCTGTCTCAAAAAAAACCCCCAAAAAACAAAAACCTGGATCATCTCCACTAACCTAGGTTTTGCAGTGATACATTGGGAAGTAGAACTGGTAGATCACATTATTCATTTGTGGAACAATGTCCTGCTTTGTGAGGCTTTTAGGATAGCGAATTGATTGTAAGCTTGTACAGAAAACTGAAGGTTTGTGTTCCTCCTCTCTTGTCTCCCTATTTTACCCATGTCTGCCAGCAGTTCCTATAAATTGTGGCCTGCAAATGAAAACATTTCCAGTATTCAAATGCTATTATAGATTTATTTGTATCTTTTTAGTTTCTTCTAATTTTTTATATGTGGGTGCAGGAGAAGAGATGTATATGCTAGTCTATTTTTGAAATATTATACTTTGGGATTGGCGCCCATAGCACGATGGTTATGGTGCCAGCCTCATACGCCGAGGCTGCAGGGTTCGAGCCCTGCCAGGGGCTGCTAAACAATGATGACAACTGCAACAAAAAATAGCCGGGCAGTGTGGCGGGCACCTGTAGTCCCAGCTATTTGGGAGGCTGAGGCAAGAGAATCGCTTAAGCCCAAGAGTTTTGAGGTTGCTGTGAGCTGTGACACCATAGCACTCTACCAGGGCGACATAGTGAGACTTCATCTCAAAAAAATAAATAAATAAAAAAGAAAGAAATATTCTACATTGGAGTCAAATGGTTCTTTGTCCTGTTTTCATATCTTTGTTTCAGAAAATTCCTCTTCATTTACCAACTTTTAAAATATTGGTTTTCTCCACATGCCAGCTGGTTCTCTTTTCTTCACAGTTTCTTTTCCTCTAGTCACACATTCACTCTGAATGCTACACTTATCTGACTCCCAAATACCTCTCACCATTCTAGACTTAATTCTAATTCTAGTCCAGAATGTCAGAACCATGTATTCAACTTCCCATAGCTATCACCACCTATATATGTTCCACAGACACTTCATGTACATTTCCAAGGTTTACCACATTACCTTTTGTGGTCCAGCCTATACTTTCTTCTGTTTCCCATTTCCATTTTCTAGTCTCAGTAGCCACATGCTTGCCTATACAGATAAAGCAAGAGCTTTGTCTTTTTTCCACTCTATAACCAATTTATGATCAATTCTTTTACAACACAACATTTAGGAACCAGCTGTCCTCTGTCAGCCCATTAACACTAGCTTAACCTAGGAGGCATCTCTAACTATGGTTACTTGTCATTCCCACCTAATATCTCTTTTTTAAAATTTATTTTATTTATTTATTTACTTATTTATTTATTTTTGTTGGGGATTCATTGAGGGTACAATAAGCCAGGTTACACTGATTGCATTTGTTAGGTAAAGTCCCTCTTGCAATCATGTCTCGCCCCCAGAAGGTGTGGCACACAGACCAAGGCCCCACCCCCCTCCCTCCTTCCCTCTCTGTTTTTCCTTCCCCCCCCATGACCTTAATTGTCATTAATTGTCCTCATATCAAAATTGAGTACATAGGATTTATGCTTCTCCATTCTTGTGATGCTTTACTAAGAATAATGTCTTTCACTTCCATCCAGGTTAATACGAAGGATGTAAAGTCTCCATTTTTTTTAATGGCTGAATAGTATTCCATGGTATACATATACCACAGCTTGTTAATCCATTCCTGGGTTGGTGGGCATTTAGGCTGTTTCCACATTTTGACGATTGTAAATTGAGCTGCAATAAACAGTCTAGTACAAGTGTCCTTATGATAAAAGGATTTTTTTCCTTCTGGGTAGATGCCCAGTAATGGGATTGCAGGATCAAATGGGAGGTCTAGCTTGAGTGCTTTGAGGTTTCTCCATACTTCCTTCCAGAAAGGTTGTACTAGCTTGCAGTCCCACCAGAGTGTAAAAGTGTTCCCTTCTCTCCACATCCACGCCAGCATCTGCAGTTTTGAGATTTTGTGATGTGAGCCATTCTCACTGGGGTTAGATGGTATCTCAGGGTGGTTTTGATTTGCATTTCTCTAATATATAGGGATGATGAACATTTTTTTTTTTTTTTTTGTAGAGACAGAGTCTCACTGTACCGCCCTCGGTAGAGTGCCGTGGCGTCACACGGCTCACAGCAACCTCTAACTCTTGGGCTTACGCGATTCTCTTGCCTCAGCCTCCCAAGCAGCTGGGACTACAGGCGCCCGCCACAATGCCCGGCTAGATGATGAACATTTTTTCATATGTTTGTTAGCCATTCATCTGTCTTTAGAGAAGGTTTTATTCATGTCTTTTGCCCATTGATATATGGGATTGTTGGCTTTTTTCATGTGGATTAATTTGAGTTCTCTGTAGATCCTAGTTATCAAGCTTTTGTCTGATTGAAAATATGCAAATATCCTTTCCCATTGTGTGGGTTGTCTCTTTGCTTTGGTTGTTGTCTCCTTGGCTGTACAGAAGCTTTTCAGTTTAATGAAGTCCCATTTGTTTATTTTTGTTGTTGCAATTGTCATGGCAGTCTTCTTCATGAAGTCTTTCCCCAGGCCAATATCTTCCAGTGTTTTTCCTATGCTTTCTTTGAGGATTTTTAGTGTTTCATGCCTTAAATTTAAGTCCTTTATCCATCTTGAATTAATTTTTGTGAGTGGGGAAAGGTATGGGTCCAGTTTCAGTCTTTTACATGTGGATATCCAATTCTCCCAACACCATTTATTGAATAGGGAGTCTTTCCCCCAAGGTATGTTCTTGGTTTATCGAAGATTAGGTGGTTGTAAGATGTTAGTTTCATTTCTTGGTTTTCTATTCGATTCCAAGTGTCTATGTCTCTATTTTTGTGCCAGTACCATACTGTCTTGACTACTATGGCTTTGTAGTACAGACTAAAATCTGGTATGCTATGCCCCCAGCTTTATTTTTATTACTAAGAAGTGCCTTAGCTATATGGTTTTTTTTCTGGTTCTATACAAAACGCAGAATCATTTTTTCCAAATCTTGAAAGTATGATGTTGGTATTTTGATAGGAATGGCATTGAATAGGTAGATTGCTTTGGGAAGTATAGCCATTTTAGCAATGTTGATTCTGCCCATTCATGAGCATGGTGTGTTCTTCCATTTGTTAAAATCCTCTGCTATTTCCTTTCTGAGGATTTCATAATTTTCTTTATAGAGGTCCTTCACTTCCTTCGTTAGGTATATTCCTCCACCTGATATCTCTTAAGCCTTTTCCAGACTTCTTTCTTTTCCAGTGACCAAGAATACTGCCTTTCAAGTGCAAATTTTATCACATCACCAATGTGTTGATTTGGGTTCTTCATATTCTTTATAGTCCTTAAAACAGTAGACTCAAAGTGGGGCATGCATCACAGTGGAATGTATAAGATAATTGGGAGGGAAGAAAACATTAACAGTTTACATTAAAGAGCAGTAAGCATTAACATTGTGAGTTACCATTATAAATCATGCCATGATTTATAAATAACTACAATGTTGGGCATGTGCTCAGTACATTTTTAAGACCACTGCTTGTCGGGGAAACATCTAGTATTATCTATAATATGTCCTCTGCCTACCTCCATGTGCCTTTCCTTTCTTAGAGCTCAAAGACTGTTTCCTAACATTCTGTGCCTTTTGCCATTTCCCTAATTTACTAATTGGTTGTTTTCTCCCCATGAATTTTTAAAAGCTGATGCCCTGTAATTCTACAAAACAAATTCATTGTGAGTACAAAACTTTTATGTCCTCAGTGAAGCCTCAGAGTAAAAAAATGAAAATTTCCTTTGCTTTGTGACACTTTCCCTTTGCACATATTTCTGTTATCGTATCTGTAATACCTATGGAGTACATGTATTTACACGTCTGCCTCTCTCTTAGCCTGTGACTTATCATGAGCCAGGCTCAGGTAACCAGTTCCATTCAGGACAAATAGTATGGTCTCAGTATGTTTAGATAATAAGTAAATACAGATGAATGTATTTTCAGAGAGATTTTTGTACAGTATTGAACACAAAATAAGAAAACTAGTCTGATCATCAAACACTGTCAGAACTAGGTCTCCAATATCTAGTTCTCACCCATTTCCGATCACTTCAGGATGAACTAGAGTATGCCCTTACAGGGATCAGTGTCATTCAAGGATGTGACTGTGGACTTCACCCAGGAGGAGTGGCAGCAACTGGACCCTGCTCAGAAGGCCCTCTACAGGGATGTGATGTTGGAAAACTATTGCCACTTCGTCTCTGTGGGTAAGGAACACTTCTTGAGTCTTTCATTTTCATGTATCTCTTTCCAGGGATCAGAGGTGATGAATTATTTGATCCAAAAATGTTAGCAAAAGTCTATGGCCATACCACCCTGAATGCGCTGGATCTTGTCTGATCTTGGAAGCTAAGTAGGGTCGGGCCTGGTTAGTACTTGGATGGGAGACTGCCTGGGAATACCAGGTGCTGTAGGCTTAAAAAAAATAAAAAAATATATACATATTTTATATATCATATATATATAAATCATATATATATGATTATATCCTTACTTGCATAATGCAAGGTAAAGCTCATCTGCTACCTTGCAGCTGTGTCTTTCTCTTTCTTCAATAGTTTTAAAGTCCAAACTGTTTACACCAAGTCTCATTTTTCATTATCAGGGTTTCACATGACTAAGCCTGATATGATCCGCAGGTTGGAACAAGGAGAAGAGCTATGGACAGAGAGAATTTTTCCAAGTCAGAGCTACCTAGGTAAGTCTATTTTCCAAGTCAGAGTTACCTAGTTAAGTCTATACAAAGTCTAAAGGTTATTAAATCTCAGGTAGTTGATGCTTTTGAATGTTTTTAGGGCTCTGTTTTTTAATTGTGGTGAAATACCCATATTATTAAATTTTCCATCTTTAAGCATATGTTTCAGTGGCATCAACCATCACCACTACCTATCTTCAGCACTCTATACCCATTAAACAATAACTTCCCTTTAATCCTACTCCCTAGCCCCTGGCAACCACCATTCTATTCTATTTGAATTTGACTACTCCAAGTACCTCTTAGAAGTGGAATCATGGGCTGCGCCTGTGGCTCAGTGAGTAGGGCCCATATGCCGAGGGTGGCGGGTTCAAACCCAGCCCCGGCCAAACTGCAACAACAACAACAAAAAAATAGCCGGGCATTGTGGCGGGCACCTGTAGTCCCAGCTGCTGGGGAGGCAGAGGCAAGAGAATCAGTAAACCCAAGAGTAGAGGTTGCCGTGAGCCGTGTGACGCCACGACACTCTATCTGAGGGCGGTACAGTGAGACTCTGTCTCTACAAAAAAAAAAAAAAGAAGTGGAATCATATAGTAGCTTTTCTTTTTGTGACTGGCTTGTTTCAATTAGCATAATGTCCTCAAGGTTCATCCATGTTGTAGCATGTACTAGAATTTCCTTCATTTTTACGGCTGATTAATATTCCTGTGCATATGTGTACACTACATTTTGTTTATCCATTCCTCTATTGATAGACACTTGTGTTGCTTTTATCTTCTGGCTATTGTAAATAATGCTGCTATGAGCTGGGTGCAGTGGCTCACGCCTATAATCCGAGCACTCTGGGAGGGTAAGGTGGGTGTATTGTTTGAGCTCACGAGTTCAAAACCAGCCTGACCAAAAAGCAAGATCCCATCTCTGCTAAAAATAGAAAAACTGAGGCAAGAGGATCACTTAAGCCCAAATTGGAGGTTGCTATGAGCTATGAAGCCACAGCACTCTACCCAGGGTGACAGCTTGAGACTCTGTCTCAACAAAAAAAAAAAAAAAAAATGCTGCTATGAACATGGGTATATGAATATTTGAGTTCTTTCTTTTAGTTCTGTTTTGATACTCAGGAGAATTGCTGGGTCATATTGTAAAGTTATGTTTAATTCTTGAGGAATTACCATACTGTTTTCCATAGCAGCTGTACTATCATCAGTACACAAGCATTCCAATTTCTGTACATCTTCACCTACACTTCATATTTTCTTTTTTTGAAAAAATAAAAGAAATCTGGGCGGTGCCTTTGGCTCAGTGAGTAGGGCCGGCCCCATATGCCGAGGGTGGCGGGTTCAAACCCAGCCCTGGCCAAACTGCAACAAAAAATAGCCAGGCGTTGTGGCGGGCGCCTGTAGTCCCAGCTGCTGGGGAGGCTGAGGCAAGAGAATTGCGTAAGCCCAAGAGTTAGAGGTTGCTGTGAGCCGTGTGACGCCACGGCACTCTACCCGAGGGCAGTACAGTGAGACTCTGTCTCTACAAAAAAAAAAAAAAATCAGGGGAAAAAATAAAAGAAATCCTATTAGGGATCTATTTTTAAAGGTTTTAGATCTGTAAATTGCCTATACATGGCTGACTTTCATGCCTCTAAAATCTAAAAGTTTAGGCTTGAACATTCTCCCCATATAAATCATTTCTGTGTTTGCCTTGTGTTTATAGAAATAGTTGCTGCTATAACTTTACCATGAATCTGTTTCATGTTTTGTAGGTATAATGTACATAGAGATCTTAAGTGTAAAGTTCTTTGAGTTCTGAGTTAAGTATAAACCCTTGTATCCCACCCCCCAGTCAAGATAAAAGACACTTCCTTTAACCTATGAAGGTCCATCAGGTCTCCTCCCAAGTCACTCCTTCCCATCAGGACAGGCACAGTTGTGATGTCTATCAATATAGATTAGCGTTCTCTATCCTAGACCTTTGTCACATCTGCTTTCTTTCATTCAACTTAATCTCTGAGACATTTATGCTTGTTTTTGCATGGATGAGTAGTTATTTTAATCATGAAATAATATTCAATGATATGAATATACCAGTTTGTTTGTGTATCTCCTATTGAAAGACATTTGGAGGTTTCTAATTTAGGGCCATTATGAATAAAGCTGCTGTAAAAAGTCAGTGATATTGTTGATTCATAAGTTACGTGTATGTTTCACTTTTTTAGAAACTGCCAGTTTTTAAGTTACTAAACCATTTTAGACTTTCATTAACACTGTATGAGAATAATGATTTCCTCACATTCTTTTCTACATTTGATGTTATCAGTATTTTCATTTTGGTCCATTCTGGTAGTATATAGTTGCAATTTTAGTTTATATTTCTGTCATGGCTAATAATATTGAAAGCTTTTTCTAATGCTTTTTATATCCAAGATATCTTTTCAAATGTTTTATCCATTTTTTTATTTGGATAGTATATATTTTTCTTTGAGTAGTAGGAATTCTTTACATGTTCTGGATAGAAATATTCAGTATCATGTATATGTTATGACTATTCCCCCTAGTCTATAGCTTGCCTGTAATGCTATCTTTGATGAGCACAAGTTCTTAATTTTGATGAAGTCCAGTTTATCATTTTTTTCTTTTTAGAAACAGGTTTTACTTTGTTGCTTAGGCATGAGGCAGTGGTCTGATTATAGCTCACCACAACCTCAAATTCGTGGGCTCAAGTGGTCCTCTGATCTCAGCCTTCTGAGTAACTTGTACTACAAGAACACACTGCAAATTTTTCTATTTTTTGTAGAGACAGGGTCTTGCTGTGTTGCTCAGGCTGGTCTTAAACTCCTGACCTTAATTGTTCCTTACATCTGAGCCTCCCAAAGTGATAGGCATGAGCCACCATGCCAGGGCCACCATTTTTTTCTTTTACAATTAGTTATTTGACCTCTCAAACAGTTTTCTTTTATAGGTTGTGATGATAGTCCCTGTATTTTCTTCTAAGAATGTTGTGTGTATTCTGCTTTTATGATTAGTTCTGTGGTCCACCTGATATTAAGCTTTATTCATGATGCAAGGTTGGGCTCAAGGGTCTCTTTTCTTCTATATGGATATTTGTTCCATTACCATCTGTGAATGAATTGCTGTGATGATGACATAGAAAACTGATCATACTTGTGTCAGTCTATTTTTGGACATTGTTCTTTCCTTTGAAATATTTTAAATTATATTGCCAATACCATCTGGTGTTTAATTATTGTAACTTTACAGTTTTTGGCCGGGGCTGGGTTTGAACCCACCACCTTTGGTATTTGGGGCCGGCACCCTACTCCTTGAGCCACAGGTGCCACCTGATTATTGTAACTTTAAAATAACTCTTAAAGTCAATTAGTATAAGTCCTCCAACTTTATTCTTTTTAAAAATTGTTTGGACTATTCTAGGTCATTTAATGTCAACTTCTTGATATCTTTAAATAAGCATGCTAGACCAGGTGCAGTGGCTCACGCCTGTAATCCTAACACTTTGGGAGCCTGTGACAGATGGATCACCTGAGCTAAAGAGTTTGATACCAGCATGAGCAAGAATGAGACCCCGTCTTTTTATTTTTGTTTTAGACAAGAGTCTCACTGTGGGGTGGCACCTGTGGCTCAGTGAGTAGGACGCCGGCCCAATATACTGAAGCTGGTGGGTTCAAACCTGGCCCCAGCCAAACTGCAACAAAAAATAGCCAGGCGTTGTGGTGGGCGCCTGTAGTCCCAGGTGCTTGGGAGGCTGAGGCAGGAGAATCACCCAAGCCCAAGAACTGGAGGTTGCTGTGAGCTGTGACACCACAGCACTCTACCTGGGGTGACAAAATGACACTCTGTCTCTTAAAAAAAAAAAAAAGAGTCTCACCGTGATGCCCCCTAGGTAGAGTGCTATGGCATCAGCTCACAGCAACCTCAAAACTCTCGGGCTTAAGCAATTCTCTTGCCTCAGCCTCCCAGTAGCTGGGACTACAGGCACCTGTCACAACGCCTGGCTATTTTTGTTGCTGTTGTTATTGTTGGAGGTTCGAACCCTCCAACCCCATTGCGTGTGGCCAGTGTCCTAACCACTGAGCTTTGGGCTCCGAACCAGAGACCCCATCTTTATAAAACAGCCAGGCATCCTGGCGGGTGCCAACTACTTGGGAGGCTGAGGCAAAAGGATTGCTTTAGCCCAAGACTTTGAGGTTGGTGTAAACTATGATGCCAGGACAGTCTACAGTGAGACTCTGTCTCAAAACATAAATAAATAAATAAATAAGCAGGCTGAGTTTCTTCTTGGTGAAAACTGATGTATTAACAATATTGAGTCTTCTGATTCATGACCATACTATATCTTTCCATTTTAGTTTGCTTCTCTAATTTCTGTAAGCAGTATTTTATTGTTTTAGTATAGTAAAGAGGTCTTACACATTAAGTTTATCACTAAGCCTTTAATATTTTTTATGTCATTGTAAAAAGTAGGATCTTTAAATTTCCTTTTTCTAGTTTGACACTAATATATATGTGGCATAACCACAACTGGTTTTAATGTGTTGATTTTGCATAATCTATTGATTGTATTGGGTTTTATTGTGTTATTGTTTTTTAGTAAATTCCTTTACAGTTTTTGGCCAGGACTGGGTTTGAACCCGGCTCCTCTGGCATATGGGGCCAGCATGCTAACCCTTTGAGCCACAGGCACTGCCCTTTTAGTAAATTCCTTTAGACAAATTTTCTACATATAAAACATGCCCTTTTGAAATAAAGATATTTCACTTCTACCTTTGTAAAGTTTATTATATGAACTTTTTTCTTGCCCAGTTATACTAGCTAAGACCTTCCATACGGTGTTGAATAGAAGTAGTGAGTGTAAACAGTCTTAACAGTTTACTAAATCTAGAAGGAACATATTTAATATTTTATTCTTATGCCTAATATTGACTGTAGGTTTCTCACCTGGATGTTCTCTCTTCTTTATATTTTCTGACTATTTAAATTGTGAATAGGTATTGATTTTAACAAATGCTTTCTCTGCATCTGTTGAGATGAACATATTATTTTTCTTCTTTAATATGTTACTGTACTGTAATAAATTGATTTATTTGAATTTTACCTATTTATTTTTTATTTTTTGTTTTTTTGAGATAGTCTCACTTTGTCACCCTCGGCAGAGTGCCATGGCATCATAGCTCACAGCAACCTCAAACTCTTGAGCTCAGATGATCCTCCTGCCTCAACTTCCTGAGTAGCTGAGACTATCAGCACCCACCCCAATGCTTGGCCATTTTTTTTTTTTCTTGAGACAGAATCTCACTCAGTTGACCTGGGTAGAGTGCCATGGTGTCATCATACCTCACACCAACCTAAAACTCTTGGGCTTAAGCGATCCTCTTGCCTCAGTTTTCCTATTTTTAGTAGAAATGGTGTCTTGCTCTTGCTCAGGCTGGTCTTGAACTCCTGAGCTATACTCAGGCAATTCTCCTCTGCAATTCTCACTCTCCCAGACTGCTAGGATTATAGGTGTGAGCCACCATGTCTGGCTGATTTATTTGAATTTTAAACTAACCTGGGACTCTAAGAATGAACCACACTTAGACAAGATGCATTTTCCTTCTCATAGGTTGTTGAAATAATCTTGGTAATATTTTGGTAAAATTTTATGCCTGATTTAACAAGGAATGTTGCTTTGTAGTCTTCTTGTAATGTCTTTGAAAGTTTTTTGTATCAGAGTTGTAGGACCCATTCCAAACAAACCAGGGGTGCTTCCTCTTCATCTCTTTTCTTATGAAATTTGTGTAAGATTGGTATTATTGTTCCCTAGATATTTGATAAAAATTATCACTAAGCCATCATGGTGTGCTCTCTATTAGTAAATCAAAACTTTTGCCTCTAGCCCTGAAGAAGTAATAGAGTCTAAAATAATGGAGTTTGAAATATACTTGGATAGAAAACTAAAAAACTTGAAAAAATTATTTTCACATATTCATCAGCAGAAAACACAGGCCTGGATTCCTGAGAGAACAGAAACAAATTAAATGTACCCTCCTTTATTCCATGCTTTTAACTGAGGGCAGCTTCCAGACTGCACAGAAGAGAAGTCCAAAAGAGAACCTGGTAATTTTACTGTCTTGAGAAACTGACATTGGAGTTCTGGGAGGTTGTGGTGGCTAGAATTTATAGGACACAATTCCTATGAAGAGGGGTTACCTACATAGAAAGAACACCCTAAATTTAAAAATGATTCCTCTTAAGTAGATGAAACCTGAGACTGGGCAAAGACATGTTCTAAGGAAATCAAAATTATCATGGTCTTGTAAGACAGACAATTCCCATAGCTTTCTCCACCAGGAACCATTTTACTTCCTTCCACAGAACGCAGAGAACTTGTTAATATACAGGACTTTAGATGGACATTCTAAAAATGCTATACTTAATAAATAAGGCTAGAGGTGGCACCTGTAGCTCAAGTAGCTAAGGTGCCAGCCACATACACCAGAGCTGGCGGGTTCGAATCCGGCCCAGGCCTGCCAAACAATAATGACAACTACAACCAAAAAATAGCTGAGCCTTGTGGCAGGTGCCTGCAGTCCCAGCTACTTGGGAGGCTGAGGCAAGAGAATTGCTTAAGCCCAGGAGTTTGAGGTTGCTGTGAGCTGTGATGCTACAGCACTCTACCCAGGGTGATAGCTTGAGGCTCTGTATCAAAACAAAAAATAAAATAAAATAAAATAAGATAAATAAATAAATGAAACTAGATTAGCCATAGATTAAAGACTGTAACAGAATTTAAACAAAAGCATAAAAAGGTTTAAACCAGTCTACAGATAACAGCTGTATGTCTATTGGATCCTTAGGAGAAAGATGCTGAAATGGAGTTAAGTGTATAATGGGTTTCTTAGAGGTAACATCTATGAAAGATAAAAGGAGAAGAAAGTAAGACTAGACATAGAAAGCTGGGCAACCATGATACAGACCTGACATCTATGGAAGGAAAGGGAGAGTTAAACAGGATTTGGCAGGGAGAGCCTCAGACCATAGTGCAGATCTAACGAAGTTCTAATCAACCTAAAAGGACAGTCTGAAGCAAAGATCGTCCATTAGAAAAGTCTTTCATGGGTAAAAATGGTCAGTCCCTGGTACCTCTTAGTGTTCAATCATTGGATGTGGACTTTCTGAGAAGAACCTGGTTTGGTTCAAAGTCTGAGGAGTATCCTGAATATGCTAATTGGAGACTGTCAGTGCCATTCTTGCACTTGAATAGAAAATTCTGAAAGGGAGGTCCTACTGCTATAACTCTATGTTATATAACTCTATAACACAGAAATGCCAGAAAAAAAATCTTTATGAGAATACAATAATATCTTGAACTCTACAATATTAAATTGATAATATCTGGCATCTAATCAAAAATTGTTAGATATGTGAAAAAGGAGAAAAACATAACCCATTAATAGAGGAGAAAAGTTAGGTTAGTAGAAAAAAATAAATCGTTAAAAACAAATCTTAGATCAGGGATCTAAGTGGTCAGAAGAAAAACAAAATTAAATTAAATTAAAAAAGAAAAATGAATTAAATTAAAAGTTAATACAAAGAAAAAAATCAGTAAAGACTAAAGGTTCAATAATTCGCTGAAAAATACTCACAGAACACACCAAAAGCTGTTATACTCACAGTTTGTTCCAGGGAAAGATTTAAATCAGCCAAGGGAAGAAGGACATAAGATAGAGTTCTGGAAAGCACCAAACATACAGCTTCTAGTTGTTCCATCTCTATGGAGTCTTGGACAGTATCCCTGGCAACAATGTGTGATGGTAAATACAGACAAGTGTATTGCCAAGTAGGAATGTTCAACCAAGCTTCAATGTCCAGAGTTTTTATTGAAGCTTCATCAAATAGGCATGATTGACTACCCATGTGGCTTATGTCAGTTTCCAGAACCTTAGGAGGTCATTCTGATAGTGCATGACCCAAAGCCTCTATCCTAAATCACGTTGTTAATGTCTGGCTGTCTAAAGGCTCCCAGGTAAACAAGTAAGCTCCTATTGGCCATGGTGTTTCAAAGGCTTAAATATTACCTCCCTGAAGCCAGAGTAAAAGGTCAAACCTCTCTTTGGGCAAGGTTAAATTATTTAACACACAATACTGTATATCCTTCAATTAAAAGACCAATTTTCATTTCCTCCACAAAATATTCCTTACTATTATAGTAGACAATGTCTATTTCTTTTTTCTTCATTCCCATTTTACTTATGTCTGTAATATGTGAACAGATACATTCTCTGATATGATCTAATAATTTGATACCTAATCTAACATTGGTTTATCTGAAGCTTCTTTCTCTATTTGGTTAATAATCCCCCCAAACTAAGGTCCTTTTTTTTTTTACCTTTCCTTATTGTAGCTTGTAACAGAGAGGCTAGGAGCCCCTAGGTATTCAGTAGTTGTCTTACGGATTGTTTGTGGTGCCTGCAAAGAAAACAGCTTTCTTATCCTTTTCAGAAATCATTCACTGGTAAGTTCTTTTTAGGTATATCAGCCAAGATCACATCCTCTCACCTCAGATAACACTGTATTATTATACTCAGAAGGTTTCAAATAATATAGTCAATAAAATGTTGACCTCTAAGAATGTAAGTTAGTTGGAAAAGAAATATTATGAAATTGAGCATTTTATATAGAATAATCGTGTTAAAATGCCAGGTTGTTAGAAGATTTCTTGAAATGGATGATCCAGACCATAATTATACTACAATTTCACACAAACTAGACACTGAAGGGTAGAAATACTATGTGAAGGCTTTAGGAAAAATTGAATAGTTGCATGTACCAGGACATAGGATAGAGTTCTGGAAAGTACCAAAAATACAGACAGCTTCTAGTCATTCTATCTCTATGGAGTCTTGGAAGTGTTTGGAGGTTCTTAGGAAAATAATGAAGTCTTGGAGTCAGGAAGTGTTTGGAGGTTCTTAGGGAAACAATGGAGTCTTGGAGTAAGGAGGTGTTTGAGGTTCTTAGGAAAACAATGTAACTTCACTTACCAATACATTGCAAGCCTGCCTGGGGAAGGGGAACAAACCAGAGTGGAAGCGGTGGGGATTGAGGAAAATATAACACAAGAGAAGACACAGCAGATGAAAGATGGGATTGGCAGCCAGCACCAAAGCACAAAATCAGCTTTATTTTATAGTATCTTGACAGGGTTATCTACAGGGAAGTAGCATAGACAATATGGTGAAGTAGCATAGACAAAAGACATATCTTTGGTCTTACAGTACAACTGGAAAATGTAAATGACTTTAATAAAGATAAATCATACTGTTAATAGTTTCTACTCAACCACCTTAACATATGATAAGAAGTAAAAAGGGAAAGATCACAGGATTTCTGCATAGTTCTTAAAAATCAACTAGACAAAGAAAGAGCTATTCCGGCAGAGGGAGCATGAAGAAGGAATGTGGTTGTTTTGGGAAATGAGAAGCAGTTGGGGGTTCATTCCCTGAATGTTCCCCAGGCTGTGGGAGCCCTGCTGCCTCATGGTCTCCTCTCCACAAATACAGAAATAAGTTTTATGTGTTCTAGAACTGCACATAAATTGAATTGTATAATATGTGCCCTTTTGCATAAAGCTTACACTCTGCAAAATGTTTGAAATTTTTCCCTTTTGTCACTGTGTATTAGTAGGTCTTTTTTTTTTTTCATTTTCATTGCTGAGATAGTATTCTATTATATAAATACAGTGTTACATGTTTATTTTTTGATGGATATTTGGGCTATGAAGCTATTATAAATAAAATCAAAAATTGTAGATAAGATGAATGGATATTTAAAATTGCCCTACCTAATATGGGCAGTAGTAGTAAGGCAACAACAATAAGATACAATCAAGGATTTGTAGAAAAATGATAGTTAAAGTAAATTAGCACCCTACACATATATTGAAGAGGGGTGCAGAGTTAAGGTATGTTATTGCATTGGCAGTAAAACTTGAATTTATGGGCTACGCCCATAGCTTAGTGGGTAGGGTACCAGCCACATACACTGAGGCTGGCTGGTTTATAACTGGCCCGGGCTAAGTAAAACAATGACAACTGCAACAATAACAAAAAATAGCTGGCCTGTAATCCCAGCTACTTGGGAGGCTGAGGCAAGAGAATCACTTAAGCCCAAGAGTTTGAGGTTGCTGTGAGCTGTGATGCCACACACTGTACCCAGGGTGAAATAGTGAGACTCTGTCTCCAAAAAAAAAAAATAGCCGGGTGTTGTGGAGGTCCTCTGCAGTCCCAGCTACTCGGGAGGCTGAAGCAAGAGAATCACTTAAGCCCACGAGTTTGAGGTTACTGTGAGCTGTGACACTATGTCACTTTACCCAGGGTGACAGCTTGAGACTCTGTCTGAAAAAATAAATAAATAAAAACTTGAACGTAAAAGTGAAGAAAGTAATTCAGGATATTACTGAAGGAAAAAAAAAGTAGAATTGGTAGTCAGGAGAATTTCCTTATTAACTACCTCTGTAAGAATAAATTGATGGTAGTAGCCATCAGAATACAACAGTAATTATCTTCATATTGCAGATATTCTTTGTCTTCTGGCTTATTTTATAGTTCCTAATGAGAGTATGTTTTCCTGATTTCTTGCTTTCAAAAGAAAATAAATCACAGTTTTATAGATAGTTAGGGCTTAGACCAGTGATTTTCAACTGGTATGCTGTGAAAATTTTAAAGATCATTGATTACCAAGCTAGGCACAGTGGCTTATGCCTTAATCCTAGCACTCTTGGAGGCTGAGGTGGGTGGATTGCCTGAGCTCACAGATTCCAGACCAGCCTGAGCAAGTGTGAGACCCAGTCTCTAAAAAATAGCTGGGTGTTTTGGCGGGTGACTCTAGTCCCAGCTACTTGGGAAGCTCAGGCAAGAGAATCGCTTGAACCAAAGAGTTGGAGGTTGTTGTGAGCTATGATGCCACAGCACTGTACTGAGGGAAAAATGTGAGACTCTGTCTCAAATAAATAAATAAATAAATAAATAAATCATTGATTACATTATTTTCAAAGAAGTTCAAAGCACAGTAAGCATATTCTTTTTTTTTTACTCTTGTTTTTGATCAACGTCATTTAAGTGTGCCAGGCATGTTTAACTGTCTGGCCTGCCTATAAACTAGTGTTTCCATAAACACTAGGAAATGAGCTTGAGAAAGCTCTTTTGTCATGGACGGCCTAAAGGGAAGCCAGGAAGAAAGGAATGTAAGCATTTTACAACACTTAGAAGGAGGGGATAAATGTATAGTTTTCCATCTCTTCCAAAGTAATTTGTCTTGACATATTAGTATCCTTACTAAGCTCACTTAATTATCTTTGAATCTTCCCATCCTAAGAAAAATCCCACGTTCATCATTCCTTTTTTTTGGCTTAGTCCTGTGTTTGTACTTATTCAGTGCAGCTTATATTTACAACATGTCACAGATATAAGTATTCTTTGTTCCTGCCAATTTTTCTTCATTTTAACAGTGTAGCAAGATTTATCTTTGTACATTTTATGTTTGTGCATTTCTCCTAGCAAAAGATGATTTATCATGGCCTTTTTTTTTTTTTTTTGAGACAGAGTCTCAAGCTGTCGCCCTGGGTAGAGTGCCGTGGCGTCACAGTTTAAAGCAACTTCAAACTTGTTGGGCTTAAGTGATTCTCTTGCCTCAGTTTCCCAAGTAGCTGGGACTACAGGCACCCGCCACAATGCCAGCTATTTTTTGTTGTTGTTGCAGTTGCCTTTTTTGCCAGCCTCAATGTATGTGGCTGGTCTCCTACCTATTGAGCTATGGGTGCTGCCCTATCCTGGCCTTTTTATAGATCACAATAGAAGATAATCCCACCATAGTTTGTTTCTACATACGCTAATATACAGCATTTATGTGTGAACTTAACAGTATTATTTATGTTCTTTTCTAGAAGAAGATGAAAGGAAGGCTGAAGGTCTTCTAGTGAAGTTCAAAGAATACCAAGACAAGCATTCTAGATCAGTTGTGTTCATCAACCACAAAAGACTAATTAAGGAGAAAAGTAATATTTATGGTAAAACACTTACTCTAGGCAAAAACCATATTATTTCAAAAACACTATGTGAATATAAACCTGAGGGAAAGGTTTTGAAAAATATTTCAGAATTGGTCATTAGAAATATAAGCCCCTTGAGAGAAAAGTTTGGAGTGAGTAATGGATGGGAGAAATCACTCCTCAATACTAAGCATGAAAAAATTTATCCTAAAGTCAATCTCCATAAACAAACAGAAAAAGATCTCAGTGGTAAACAGGAACTTATTCAGCATCAGAAGGTTCAAACTCCAGAACAACCATTTGAGCATAATGAATGTGAGAAATCCTTCCTTATGAAAGGAATGTTATTTACACAAACTAGGGGTCACAGAGGAGAAAGAACCTTTGAATACAATAAAGATGGAATTGCCTTCATAGAAAAGTCAAATCTCAACATCCATCCACACAGTCTTATGGAAAAGAAGCTCTCTGCCTACAACAAATATGGGAAATTCCTCTGTAGAAAGTCTATATGTATTATGCATCAGAGATCTCAAATCGAAGAGAAACCCTTTCAATGTCCTTACTGTGGGAATAGCTTTAGAAGGAAGTCTTACCTCATAGAACATCAGCGAATCCATACAGGTGAGAAACCTTATGTTTGTAATCAATGTGGAAAGGCCTTCCGTCAGAAGACAGCCCTCACTCTTCATGAAAAAACACATATAGAAGGGAAACCCTATATTTGTATTGATTGTGGGAAGTCCTTCCGCCAGAAGGCAACTCTCACTAGACATCACAAAACACATACAGGGGAGAAAGCTTATGAATGTACTCAATGTGGAAGTGCCTTTAGAAAGAAGTCATACCTCATTGATCACCAGAGAACTCACACAGGAGAGAAACCGTATCAGTGTAATGAGTGTGGAAAGGCATTTATCCAGAAGACAACCCTCACTGTACATCAGAGAACTCACACAGGAGAGAAACCCTATATTTGTAATGAATGTGGAAAGTCTTTCTGCCAAAAAACAACCCTTACTCTTCATCAGAGAATTCATACAGGGGAAAAACCCTATATTTGTAATGAATGTGGGAAGTCCTTCCGCCAGAAGGCAATCCTCACTGTTCATCACAGAATACATACAGGAGAAAAATCCAATGGATGTCCTCAGTGTGGGAAGGCCTTTAGTAGGAAATCAAACCTCATTCGCCATCAGAAAACTCACACAGGAGAGAAACCTTATGAATGTAAAGAGTGTGGGAAGTTCTTCAGTTGTAAATCTAACCTCATTGTCCATCAGAAGACTCACAAGGTAGAAACCATAGGAATTCAGTAAGTGATGGGACTTTCTTTGTAAAAAACTTTTAAGTCATAGTAAATCCTATATATGATGTTGCTTGTAAGTGTAATAATATCCAGCAGTTTAAAATACTATATTACATATTCCCTGGTATTTTCTAGGATAGCACCTAGCCTGTAAAACACACACAAAGTATTACTAATGACAAAAAAATCACTGAAAATAAAAGCTCCAAGTTTCTATTATTGGATTCAGATGAAAACTCTGTCAAATTGCTATAAACATTTTAAGTGGTTTATTTTCAATCTCAATATATCTTTTTTGTAAACCAGTAATAAACAGTTGGCCAACTGGCAGTGTTCCGTGGACTACACCGTTGAGTAGAAGTTCTATAAAAAAAGCATGTGTGTTTTCAATATGGACAAAGCAGAGCGGGGAACAAAGGAAGTGTAAACTGTATTTCTCATCGTAAATATGAAACAAAAATTAGTTGTTACCTCTTCAGAGAGAACCACAGTCTGACTTTTGACATTATAAATCAGCTTTTACATATTATATTACATATATATCAGATTATATATTATTGTGTATAATTTTATATATGGCTTATTTCATTCATTATTATGTCTCCAAGTCTAATCACTAGTGCATGTGGCAGAAGTTTATTTATTTTTATTCTATATATAATTCCATTATATGATTATATAACAACTTATCCATTCTGTCAATGGACTTTTACACTGTTTACATCTTAGGGTAATAATAAATAATATTTCTGAAAACCTATTTGTCTTTTGCTGTACATATATGTATTTCTCTTGTGTATAATATTTATAAATAGAATTGCTGGGTCTTAAAGCGTAACTATGTTCAGTCAGCTTTGGTAGATACATCCAAAAATTCAGAACTTTTTTTGAGACAGTCTCACTATGTCGTCCTCATAGAGAGCCATGGCATCACAACTCACAGCAACCTCACACAGGAGAGAAACCTTATGGGCTTAAGCGATTCTCTCGCCTCAGCCTCCTGAGTAGCTGGGACCACAGGCACCCACCAAAACACCTGGCTAAAAAATTCAGAACTTTTATAGCATGAGATAATTCACTCTAAAGGGAAACAACTATTAATTTTATCAATATGGTGGTAGGTCAAACCAGAGAATCCATGCCAGAGGGAAACTGTTATTTTGATAACAGGGAATGTGAATGGAATACATATAAGAAAGGTTTTTGGTGACAATCCAAACCTTAATATAATACCAGACATAAGTAGTAAATGTGAGATTGACTTTAGCCATAGTTAATGCCCTATTTGAAATCAAATAGTCATACTAGAGAAAAGGAGGTATCCAGGATTTCCCCTTGTTCAACATTTGAGAATTTTAACTGGAGAAAAATCCTGTAATTATATTGAAACTGGGGGACTCAGAGGAATATAATACTTACCTGCAGCCTGTATCTGCTGCCAACTATCCTAAGTCATCCTCTTTGGTTGTCCTGAGTCTTTCTCAGGGACTAAGGCTTTTCTTCTTTTTAAGTCCCTCTTTTGGACAGAACCCATCTCCCAGTTCACCCAAGACAACATTCTGGGAGATCCCTTTCATGAGGGAAGGGAACCCTCATGTGGCATGCTGCGCGATCACACAGATCTGGTTTTGCATGCCTTGTGCCCACAGGGGAACCTTGGTCATGATGCCCCTTCAGATGGCTGCATGATTCACACTGGATGAGATGTACCCCAAGGTGTTGGGCCATTGGCTTGGTATCACTAGGCTGTTTCCTTTCATCTACCTTCTGCTCTTGGTTGATGTGTGTAGCAGGGAAGCCACGTTCCTAGGGGCAAGGGTGTGGGGCTCAGGTCGCAGCGCTGCTTCTAGGCTAAAGAAGGACTAGGGTTTGAGTGGGTGCAGGTGTGGATTCCAGTTGTTGAAGGCAGGGCTGTTTTCACTTCTCAGAGCTCTTTTGCCTTTAGGTGAAATACCCTCCTCTTCCCTGGGACTCCAGCAGTGGTACTGTGTGGTCCCAGTTATGCTCTGCCTCTCCTTGACTTTCTTGGGGCCTTCAGAGGCTCCTCCATGCAGACCTGTATCATTGACAGTATGGGCATAGCCCAGGCCTGCTTATGAAACACCAGCTTCACTCTACCTGCTCTTTTGAAATCCTTTATTTATTTATTTATTTTTTTTGAGACAAGAGTCTCATTTTGTTGCCCTCGGTAGAGTGCCATGGCGTTACAGCTCACAGCAACCTCCAGTTCTTGGGCTTAGGCAATTCTGTTGCCTCAGCCTCCCGAGTAGCTGGGACTACAGGCGCCCGCCACAACGCCCGGCTATTTTTTGGTTGCAGTTTGGCCAGGGCTGGGTTTGAACCCGCCACCCTCGGTATATGGGGCCGGTGCCCTACCCACTGAACCACAGGAGCTGCCCGTGCCCTTCTGAAATCCTATTTCCCCTAGTGGCCTACCTGTGATCACCTTTGCAGTCCCTTGGACTTGCGTAGGTCCATGTTCCCACCTTTGTTGAGCAGTGGTGGGGAGAAGCATGGAGGAACAGGGAAATGATAATACCAGGTAGGCCCAGGTTCCAAGGAGGCAGCGGACACAAGGGTTGGTGAATTCTCAGCTGGCGCCTGCACTTGGGGACTCTGATGCCCCCAACAACCCCATACCCCTCGCCAGGTTTCATTCCCACCGCCATGTGAACCCATTCCAGTCCACACCCTCCAGGCTGAAATTGGATCCCAAGACTGCTACTGCTCTCCCCTGGCTGGGGACCTGGGCCTTCAAGGGGAACCTACCCCAGGGCCAGGCTCCAAGGGGTTCTTGGAACTGGACAGCTGGGGGTCTAGCCCTGCAGCCTCCTGTTCCCTCCCAGGTACCCAGTTGAATTTCCGGTTTAAGCCCCCCTACCACGCCTTCTGGAGATTGCCTTCTGGCCACAGCAAAATTTACAAGTTCCACCCCCTGGCGACTGCGCATGCGCATGCTTGGGGCCTGGCGCTCTCCCTCTCAGCTCCGGAGCGGTTGCCTACTGCTCATTACTCTGTGGCGTTGAGGAGCGTTACCTTGTGGCGCTCTGGTCCGCCCTTTCAAGTGGCAGGAGAGGATGAGCCAGGGTCCCAGGAGTGGAGGAGAAACGACCGGGCTGAAGAAACCTCCGCGGGAGCCGCAGGACACACCGCGGGATCCACGGCTGCCTCAGGCCCGCCTCGTGGGGTGGATGTGAGTCTCCCCCACCGGCGTGGGCCCTGCGGCCTCGAGGGCCGGTCCGCTCCCAGACCGCAACCTCCGGAGCTGCTGGGTGCGTGTGTGTGTGTGTGGTTTGCGTGTGGGGTCTGATGGAAGTTTTCCTTTGCAATAACGGGACGGTGGGGAGTGGGGCTTGTGGGTGGACTGCTTTCAAGTTCCCTCTGGTGAAGCCCTGCCTGTGATCCCGCTTGGGCTGTGTTGCCTAGGGCGAGCTCTTTTCCTTGGGGTTCCTGTTAGAGTTTGTGAAGGCTTACCTGAGTAGGGGGTAGGAGGAGGGCTCACTCTGACCAGCTGGCATAGGAGAGGCTTTTCCTAGTCTAAGGGGACCCCTTCATAGTTGACAGAAATCTCAGAAGGAAGCCATTCTCGGGGTGCACGAGAGGTGCAGACAGATATGAAGGAAGGGGATGCTATCTCCATTGCTCTTTTCCTCCTAGGGTCACATCTCACTCCATGGCCCAAGGATTAAGAAGCAGAGGACATAGAAGGAACAGTAGATTTCAATCAATCTGTGGCCTTTAGGATTCCATCCCCACTTTTTGCATTCCCTCCCTCATCCACATTCACATGGCAGTGAGGAGTGATTTCTCTTGCGTGGGCTACCACCCATCATAAGTCTTCCATCTTTTGTTGTCCCATATTTTCTCAGGGGCTTAGACTTTTCTTCTTTCTCGATCCATATTCTCAACAGAATCCATTTCCTAGTTCACCCAGGAAGATATTCTTGGGATCCCTTTTACGAGGGTTCCCTCTGCAAATTCTTCTTAGGCATCTGGCATGGTGGGTGATCAGGCAGATCTGACTTTCCATGCCTTGTGCTGGCAGGGGAACCCTAGGTCACAATGCCCATTCAGTCACCTTTGAAGTGTCAGCTTGGCCATCTGGTGACTGTTGTGATATTCAGCAATGAGATATGTAGCACTTTCTAGGATGAGTTCATGAATTTAGTTGTCAGACTTCATACAATGGCATCTCCAATGACCATTCCAGAAAAAGAGTTCCAAAATTGCTTTCAGGGGTGAACTAGGTACTGGTGTTGGTGCATGGCTTCCCAAGGGGAGTACCTTGAGGGTGACCTTAGTGATGTTCAGTTGTGAGGGTATGTACACTGTTTCTATGATGAGTTTCCAAACATAATTGTCTGATGTCCATGCTATCAGGTAGAAATAATAAGCAGGGGTCAATGCTCCACAGTGTGCGTTTCTGGAATACTTTCTATAAGGTAGGCATGGGCCTAGGGTCATAGGGAATAAAACAGGGACATATGTTCTAGTGTAGAAGCAAAATATGAAACACATCATGGTAGTAACTGGTGTGAAGACATATAAAGAAGGAAGGGTGCAAGGCTGGAATTTTAACCAAGTAAGGCAGGGAAAGGTAGAGAAGGCCTGTGAGGAGGCCTTTCTTTCCTTTTCTCATGGAAAGAAAGACATGAGAGAACAAGCCACACAGATAAAATGAAGAAGTGCTCTTTGGAGAGGCCACTTTGCAAACGCAAAGACCCTGAGACAGGAACTGAATGGTCACATTTGTGCTTGAGACACATGGAGGAGAAGGTTCTTATGGAGTGCATGGCACAAAGATGACACGGAGCAGAGAGCAAAACATATGTTGGTGTTGGTTTTTTCACGAGTTATTGATTTGTTATTATGAAAGTAACATTAAGGAAGGCAAATGAGTGGGAAGAACTGTGACAACAGAAGAGAGACATCAGTTGACCCAGGGAACCAGAAAATTCTTAACTGAAAAGCTGTCAGGAAAGTGGTGGGAGTTCACATGACACTGTGTTGTGGGTTAAAAGACAATGTACCGATGGCTTTAGAGGCTTAGAGACACTGCAGGTGGCTGTGGGTTGGGGTGCTAGGTGACAACGAGGAGTCAAAATACACTCTGAGGTTTATATATGTGTATATAAGGACTTTTAAAATTGTAATATCTCTCTTGATAATAATATGTAATGGGGGGATTAGATATGCACGACTAGGTTAGTTTCAAAAGAAGAATGAAAAATCACCCATGAATCTGTTAGACACAGGTGTTCCAGAAAAAACAATTCACAAACCTCAGGATTTATCACTATTATATATATATTGTGTTTTACCATTCAATTTGTTGGTACCATACTATTCCACAGGAAACAGGATTATCATTAACATAATCTTTCTTATGAAGAATTTGGTAACAGTATTTCATCACAGTTTTCATGAGAAGGCTTTTTCTAATGCTCCTAATTGACTCAGATCCATCTCAGTATGAATGTCTAAGGTTTAATGAGGCTGGTGACAATGTAGTTTACCTCTCCTCAGTCAGTACATTCTCAGATATTATCTTCTGAACAATGATGGGGTGACTTTTTTGGAGACAGAGTCTCACTTTGTCGCCCTCAATAGAGAGTTGTGGCATCATAGCTCACAGCAACCTCAAACACTTGGGCTCAAGCAACTCTTTTGTCTCAGCCTCCCAAGTAGCTAGGACTACAGGTGCTTGCCACAACATCCATCTGTTTTTAGGGACGCGGTCTCACTCTGGCTCACTGTGAGCTCAGCCAATCCAGCCGCGTCAACCTCCCAGGGTGATAAGATTACAGGCACAAGCCACCTTGCCTGGCCCTAATGTGTGACATTTGATGTGGATATTTCAATTTAAAATAATACTCCACTGTATGGATTTAATAATGTACAATCAAACCCGTCCTCAGTGAGGTGTTACTCTGTTTCTCTCAAGTGTGACTACTCTGATGCATGTTGAGCACTGATTTCTGAACAAAACCTTTACCACAGATTGCACACTTGTATGGTTTGTCTCCTGTGTGTGTTGTCTGGTGTTTATTCAAATTTGACCTGTCAGTAAAAGCCTTCCCACACTCAGCACATACATAAGGCTTCTCTCCTGTGTGAATTCGCTGATGCACTTGCAGCTGTGATTTCTTAGTGAAAGACTTCCCACAGTCACTGCATTCATAAGGTTTCTCCCCAGTATGAATTCTATGATGTGTAATCAACTCTGACTTCTGTCTGAAGGTCTTCCCACATTCAGAACACATGTAGGGCTTTTCTCCTGTATGAGTTTTCTGGTGTTTACTGAGATTTGACCTACCACTAAAGGCTTTCCCACACTCAGCACACACATGTGGTTTCTCTCCTGTGTGAATTGGTTGATGCACAAGGAGTTGAGATTTGGAGGTAAAGGATTTCCCACAGTCACTGCATTTGTAAGGTTTCTCTCCAGTATGAATTCTCTGATGAGTAATAAAGTTTGACTTCCGGATGAAGGCTCTTCCACACTCAGTACATACATATGGTTTCTCTCCTGTATGAATCTTCTGATGCACAATGAGTATTGATTTCTGGTTGAAGGCTTTCCCACACTCATGGCATTTATATTGTCTCTCTCCAGTATGAATTTTCTGGTGTATATTGAGATGTGATTTCTGAGTGAAGGCTTTTCCACAGGTACTACATTCATAAGGTTTCTCTCCAGTATGGATTCTCTGGTGTGTAATCAAATCTGACCTCTGAGTAAAGGCCTTTCCACATTTAGAGCATACATAAGATTTTTCTCCTGTGTGAGTTTTCTGATGTGTAATGAGATTTGACCTGTTGGTGAATGCCTTTCCACAGTTATTGCACTCATAGGGTTTTTCTCCTGTGTGAATTCGTTTATGCACATGGAGTTGTGACTTGGAAGTAAAGAATTTGCCACAGTGACCACATTTGTAAGGTTTTTCTCCAGTATGAATTATTTGATGTGCTATCAGGTGTGCCTTCTGGATAAAGGCCAATCCACATTTCATGCACACATATGATTTTTCTCCTGTGTGAATTCTCTGGTGCACTGTGAGTGCTGACTTCTGAGTGAAGGCTTTTCCACAGTCACTGCATTCATAAGGCTTCTCTCCAGTGTGAATCCTCTGATGTATAATCAACTCTGATCTGTAGGTAAATGCTTTCCCACATTCTGCACATATGGAAGATTTCTCTCTAATTTGAACTTTCTTATGTGTGATTAGGTTGGAAGTATTGTTAAAGAACTTGTATTGAGTACATGTATAGGGCTTTACTCTTGTGTGAATTCGTTGATGTACCTGAAGTTGTGACTTGGATATGAAGGACTTCCCACAGTTACTGCATTCAAATGGTTTTTCTCCAGTATGAATTCTTTGGTGTGCAGTTAAGTGTGTCTTCTGAATGAAAGCCTGTCCACATTCAATACATATGTAGGATCTCTCGCCTGTATGAATTTTCTGATGCATCTTGAGTGTGGACTTTTGTGTGAATGCTTTTCCACAATCACTGCATTCATGGTGTCTTTCTCCAGTATGAATTTTCTCATGTATACTGAGATCTGAGTTGTAAGAGAAGCCTTTCCCACATACACTGCATTCATAGAGTTTTTCTCCAGTATGAATTCTTTGATGCCTAAAGAGAGAAGATACTTGGAAAAAGGATTTTCCACATTCATTGCATTTATAGGGCTTCTGTCTGGTATGTGTTCTTTGATGCATAATGAATTCTAGCTTCTCTATAAAAGCCTTTCCACATTCAATACACACATAGAGTTTTTGTCCTGAATGAACTTTCAGATGTACCTTGAGCTGTGACTTCTGGGTGAAGATCTTTCTAAATTCAGCATAGTCATAAGATTTCTCCCCAGGATGAATTTTGTGATGTTGAGAGAATGCTTGTTTGTAACTGAGGACTCTTCCACTTTGATTATGGTCCCATAATTTTTGTCCTAATGGGAGTATACTCATGGTTAGAAAAGTTGCCATATTTAGTCATCTTTTGACATTCTTCAATGAATTATTTTTTTTTGACTGTCTAAATATAAATTAAGCTTTAAACCATGTCCAACTGACCACACTGATGAGGTCTTCTGGAAAAAGAAATGATGTCTGGGTTCACATAAATTATTTTTCTAATACTTTCATATTCATAATGCTTCTTTGTAGTCAATATTTTCTTGATGAAAGCAGTATCACTTAAAGATTTATTTTCTCTTTGCTGATAGATCTTTATATCATCACCAATCTGCCACAATTCTTCTAAAATGAAATACAACCTACCTTTATTCTATCATCATATTCCCTTTCAATGTCCCTAGAAGCCTTTTCAGAGATTCCCCACAATAAGCCTTGAAGCCCAAACTCCGCTTCTCAAAAGAGAACCAGGTGATTTTAGCTCAAAGAACAGCTAGCAGAGAGGAAAGGGTACAAATGCCTTATTCCAGTTGAACACAGAGAAAAGGGTGAGGGTGAGTAACTTGATGAAGAAAGCAGTCATAGTGTACATAAGAAACATTTTGGGAAATAGCTCAGTGGTTAGAGGAAATAAACTAGATGAATAAATAAACATAGATGTGGAAAAAGGTAAAGAGGAAGAAACATTATCACAGCAATGTTCATATAAGCTAATGATGTATACTCATAGTTCACATTAAATTTTATGCCATGAGGGCCGGGCTTTTATGCCATGAGGGCGGGGCACAGTGGTTCATGCCTGTAATCCCAGAACTTGGGAGGCTAAAGTGGGTGGATTGCTGAGGTCACAGGTTCGAGACCAGCCTGAGCTAGAGCAAGACCTCATCTCTAAAAGTAGCCAGGCATTATGGTAGGTGCCTGTAGTCCCAGCTACATGGGAGGCTGAAGCAAGAGAATTACTTGAGCCCAAGAATTTGAGGTTGCTGTGACCTATGATACCACAGCACTCTACTGAGAGCAAGAATATTTTCTCATATAAAACAGTGAATTATCATGGGAAGGTAGATGGGTATAGACAAAGGAGAGAAAAGGGAATAAATCAAAAAATAAAATAAGATAGAACACTCACCTAAGTTCATAATGATAGTGTCTTAAACTGAGGACTGTGATGAAACTTACACCTTATCAGGTGAAGTACAAAAATAAAGCAATAACAACAACCAACCAACCAAGTATAGACTCTAGTTAGTGTGTAATTACTTAACATTATAAGGAAATGTAAGGAAGGGTGATAAACGTAAAACACAGCAGAAAGATAAGTGCCAAAGATTGAGTGCCAGTAACCCTTGAAGTCATCAGCTGGATGAAAGGCATGGAGAACTGGGAAAAAATGAGAAATCTCTCTGGGTGCACTGGCTCACACCTGTAATCCTACTACGCTGAAGGCTGAGGCTGGTGGATTGCTTGAGTTCAGGTGTTGGAGACCAGCTAAGCAGGAGGGAGACCCTGTCTCTAAAAATAGCTGAGCATTGGGCGGTGCCTATGGCTCAAAAGAGTAGGGCACTGGCCCGATATACTGGAGGTGGTGGGTTCAAACCCAGGCCAAAACCCGGGCCAAAAACTGTAAAAAAAAAAAAAAAAAAAAAAAAAGAATAGCTGAGCATTGTGTCAGGCGCCTGTGTCCCAGTTACTTAGGAGGCTGAGTCAAGAGGATGGCTTGAGTGCAAAAGCTGTGAAGTATAATGCCATGGCCCTCTACAAGGCTGACAAAGTGAGACTCTATCTCAAAAAAAAAAAAAAAAAGGTGAGAAATCTCATGGCAGTGACTATGGAAAAAATAGTATGACAGCCTGAGTGGAGATCTCATAGTGAGAAATAAATAAATAAAAGAGTACTAGCAGGAGGTGGAATATTTGACACATAGTAATTATGAAAGAAAGTAGATCATGGATTTCCTGAATATGTAAAGGAAGACTCTAAGAAACTATAAGGAAGGTAGGAAAAAAGAATGTTAGAGAAAAGAAACATATCAATAAAGATCTTTTAATGAGGTAGATTGGTACATGGCTCCAAATCCAAAAAGCCAAGAAATAGGACAGAAATGACAAAGTTAATCCAATAGAAGCCATTTAGACATTTGAGACCAACAGCGCGTCACAGGTTCCTCAAGCAATATAAAAAAATTAGAACCTTCCAGAAGAGTCTTTAGCATTTTAAAGGATCCAGTCTTTCTCAAGAGGAAGTGAAATTTACCCTTCTGTCTCCCACCCACCGGATCACATTCACCTGGACAGCTCTGATGTGGATTCTCACCCTGTAAAGCCCATGGTTCTTTTCCTTGCTCCAACGTGACAACCTCTTCTTCAGGAACTTGATATCCTGTATATGGGAGATGATAAAGGACAGGGTCCAGCTAATTATGTTTCACTATAATGAATAAAGTCTTACTATTCACTGAGGATTTGTTCTTCAGAAAAGTAACTACATATTTCTGAAAACAGAGTAATATTCCGAGTGCCATAAAAAGATAAACAGCCGTAAACAGATCAAGGATAAAACCATCACCTATTTAAGATGTCTCATAGCATTTATCACCTGAGGATGGAAACACTCCTAGTGAGGCCTCCTTCCAAGATGATTGTTCGTACCTACTGAGAGCAGGTGTCGGTAGGTCTCCAGCATCACATCCCGGTAGAGGTTTCTCTGAGAAGGGTCCAGGTGCTGCCATTCTTCTCTGCTGAAATCTATAGTCACATCCCTTAATGACACTGATCCCTGGAAAGGTACAATCTTGTTCAATGTGAACAGTTATTCTTGGGGGATGGAGAGACTATTTAGGAATATGCAACATGGGGTTTTTTGCTGTGTTTAATTTAGCTGCCCTTTTTAAAAACTCACCCCCTATTTCTCTTTTTTTCACCCCCTATTTCTCTATTAATGTTATTATGAAAATAACATTACTTTTCAAACATAGAGAATATTGGAAAGAATTGTACAGTAAAAACCTGTGCACCCACAACCTAGAATCTATCATTAAAATTATTCTAGTTTTATCATATATCTATCCATCTTACTTTTATTTGCATTTCAAAGTAAATTGTAGATGACACTAAACTCCCTGCTAAATACTTGGAATGCAAATGATTAACTGGAGAATATTTGTTTAATTTTTTCAGTAAAATTTATATATAATTAAATGCTATATAATTTTATACATTTTGTGGAACACAGAAGTCCAGCAAAGAATTTATGCTATTCGTTCTATACTATGATCAATCATTTATTTTTCTTTTCTTCTTTTCCTTTCTTCTTGTAAGAGATTGAATCTCACTCTGTCACCCAGGCTGGAGTGCAGTGGCGAGCATAGCTCACTACAGCCTCCAACACTTGGGCTCGAGGGATTCTCCCATCTCAGCCTCCAGAGTAGCTGGGATTATAGGCACACATCACCATCCCTGCCTACTTATTATTTTTTGTACCTATGCAGTCTTACTATGTTGACTCAGCTCAATTATTCATTTTTCAAAACTGTCAGTTAATATAGCAACTGGATGAACCACTTATAATACACTTTCTGAACAATTTAGGACTAGCAATTATGCTAGTCCTGGGAACTTAGAAATGAATTATTTATGTTCCAAATACTCTAGCCACCTTAAAAACTTAGAAACTAAAGAAGTTTAAAAACAGAAGATATAGTTCATTAAGGTCTTGAAAAGGAGACCTCCATGTGGGCCCAAAAAAAGAAAATGTGCATTCTACATGAGAATGTAAGTTTACTTTCCATGGAGTTGAAGAATTTATGTTGGAAGATAACAAAAGTAATACAGAATATAGAGTGAGGAAGACATTTCTGAGAAGACATGAACAATAGCAGAGAAATTGAAAAATACACAAGGAGTTTGGATGACAGCAAATAGCTCTATATAAATGGATAGAAGTCTCCATCACGTATCAGAAAGGTTGTTATAGGAGAAAAAAGTTTCAGCATAGACAAGCATGGATTTTTTTTTAACATGGATCAGCTAATATCTGATAATATCTAATAATATCCACCCATCAATTTTTAACATCACAGAAAAAAGAAATAATCAGATATTATGTGCCTCCTGATATGACACAGTAATTAATGTCATTATACCACCTATGAAAAGATTCTTGCCAAAAAAGATTTTTTTATTTATTTAGTTTGTTTGAGACAGAGTCTTACTATGTCACTGTTGGTAGAGTGCCTTGGCATCACAGCTCACAGCAACCTCAAACTCTTGGGCTCAAGCGATTCTCTTGCCTCAGCCTCCCAAATAGTTGGAACTACAGGTACCCGTCACAATGTCTGGCTGTCTTTTTCTTTTCTTTTTGGTGCAGTTGTCATTGTTTAGCTGGCCCAGGCCGGATTTGAATCAGCCAGCCTTGTTGTATATGGCTGGCACCGTAACCACTGTGCTATGAGCGCCAAGCCTATTTATTTATTTTTGAGACAGTCTTACTCTGTCACCCTTGGTAGAGTGCCATGGTACTATCATAGCTCAGTTATGATAGCTGAGTTTCTTGGGCTCAGGTAGTGTTCTTGCTTCAGCTATCTCAGTGGCTATGACTACAGGTGCCCCCCACAACGCCCAGCTAGATATTCTTTTTTTCTTTTTTTTAGAGACAGAATCTCATTTTATCGCCCACGGTAGAGTGCCGCAGCGTCACACAGCTCACAGCAACCTACAGCTTTTGGGCTTAGGTGATTCCCTTGCCTCAGCTTCCCGAGTAGCTGGGACTATAGGCACCCACTACAACGCCCAGCTATTTTTTTGTTGCAGTTTGGCCCAGGGACGGGTTTGAACCTGCAACCCTCGGTATATGGGGCCAGTGCCCTATTCTTTGAGCCACAGGCGCCACCCTAGATTTTCTATTTTTAGTAGAGACAGGATCTTACTCTTGCTCAGTCTGGTCTTGAACTCCTGACTCAAGCAATCCACCCACCTCCTCCTCCCAGAATGCAAATAAAATAAAACTCACATCTCATCAAGCCTTCAGATGTACATGTATATTGCTTCTTTTTGCTTTTATTGTACAGTTAGTAGTATAAAATTTGTTTTGAGTTTTGTAACTTTGTAGCATTTTAGATAACATTGTATTTGTACTTGTTGTGTAGAGTGAAGGAGTTCTGTTGAATAAACCTAGGATTAGAGTGAAGAAAAAAAAGCCTTCAGATCTAACAAGCCATTCAAAGACAGTGGGAAGGAGGAGAAAGGAATATATTGAACAATATCAAGACCAAAACATCAGCCAAATAGAGAAGACACCAAATAAACCACTTCTTTAAAAAATAAATTACAACAAAGAATATGAAAGGAATCTTTTCTTTTAAAAGAGACTTGAGAGCCTTTGTAACCAAATCTAACTTCTGGATTTAATTAAAATGAACTGACATTAAAAAGACATTTGTGTTGACTCCATGCCTGTAGCTCAGCGGTTAGGGTGCCAGCCACATACACGGGGTCTGGCAGGTTCGAACCCAGCCCAGGCCTGCCAAACAACGACAACTACAACAACAACAAAATAGCTGGGCGTTGTGGTGGGTGCCTGTAGTCCCAACTACGTGGGAGGCTGAGCCAAGAGATTGCTTCAGCCCAAGAGTTTGAGGTTGCTGTGAGTTGTGACACCACAGTATTCTACCCAGGGCAATATAGTGAGACTTTGTCTCCAAAAAAAAGGACAATTGTGACACATTGTGAGAAATTCAAATGATAGTTATTAGCAGGTATCAAGAAATCACTATTGGCTCAGTGCCCATAGCTCAGTGGTTATGGTGCTGGTCACATACACAGAGGCTGGTGGGTTCAAACCTGGCCTGGCCTGCTAAGCAATGACAACTGCAACAACAACAAAATAGCCAGGTGTTTTGTTAGTCCCAGCTACTTGGGAGGCTGAGGCAAGAGAATCACTTAAGCCCAAGAGTTTGAGGTGTCTGTGAGGTATGACGCCACGGCACTCTACCAAGCAAGGACAACAAAGTGAGACTCTGCCTCAAAAAAAAAAGAAAAAGAAATTACTATTATTGTGTTTTAGGTGTGATAATGGCTTATGCTAAACAAAAGGCAAAAAAAATTCTCATTTCTTAGAGATGCATACCAAAATACATTTAGATAGATCATAGTGTTTGGGATTTGTTCAAAAGTAATTTCATAGGGCCAGGCCTGGTGGCTGAGGCCTGTAATCCTAGCACTCTGGGAGGCCAAGGTGGATGGAGTATCTGAGCTCACAGGTTCCAGACCAGCCTGAGCTAGAGCGGGACCTCATCTCTAAAAATAGCTGGGAATTGTGATGGGTGCCTGTAGTCCCAGCTACTTGGGAGGCTGAGGAAAAAGAATTGCTTGAGCCCAGAGTTTGAGGTTACTGTGAGCTATGACGCCACGTACTCTACTGAGAGCAACAAAGTGAGACTCTGTCTCAAAAAAAAAAAGGAATAAAATCGCTCCAAGCTAATAAATTCAGTAACTTGAAAGAAATGGACCACTTCCTCAAAAGCCAAAAAACTGAAACCTTATAAAAATATAAACTGAATAATCTTATAACCATTAAATTACATTTCATATTTTAAAACCTCTTTAAAAAATCTTTAGGTCCAGATACTTTTTTTTTTTTTTTGAGACAGAGTTTCACTTTATGGCCCTCGGTAGAGTGCCATGGCATCTCACAGCTCACAGCAACCTCCAACTCCTAGGCTTAAGCAATTCTCTTGCCTCAGCCTCCCGAGTAGCTGGGACTACAGGTGCCCGCCACAACACCAGCTATTTTTTTGTTGTAGTTTGGCTGGGGCCAGCTTTGATTCGCCACCCTCGGTATATGGGGCCAGCGCCTTACCGACTGTGCCAAAGGTGCTGCCCAGGTCCAGATACTTTTACCAAAGAAATCTACCAAACTTTCACAGAATAAGTGTCATTCGTTTTTATAAAGTCTCTTTCAGAAATAAGAAATTTCCCAACTCATTTTGTAGGTTAGTATTACTGACATCAAAACCAGAAAAAGACAGTATAAAAAAAAGAACAATATTTTTCATAAACATAAATGTAAAGATCCTCAACAAAATACCAGCAAATTGAATCCAGCATAGAATTTAAAAAAATATGTACTGCAATAAACTGGAATTTCTGAAAGTACTCTCTCTACTATATTTTATAGCTACCTGTGAATCTATAATAATTTCAAATTTTAAATATTTTTTAAAAATGTTTTTAAAGGTTATTATCAAAATATACAGAACATTTTGGAATGGATAATACTGGAAAATCAGTCACAAGACTTACTGCATAATTTGTGAGAGAATATAAATTCCAGTAGACCTTTGAACAGTTTGAGAATCCACTTAGATGGAAAATTGTTCTAATAAAAGTCATACTAAACATGCCTATCTCTCCTGTCTCTCCTTCCACCTTCTCCACCTGTCACCTGTGAGACATCAAGACCAAACCTTCCTCTTCCTTTTCTTCAGCCTACTCAAGATGATGACAATGGGATGAAGACTTATGATTATCCACTTCCACGTAATGGGTAATAAATATAATTTCTCTTTGTGATTTTCTTAATAACATTATTTTCCTCTAACTTACTTTACTCTACGAATACAGTATGTAATATATATAACACAAAAAAATGCACTAATCAACTATGTAGGTAAGACTCCGTCCACAGTAGGCTATTGGTAGTTAATTTAGGGCAGCACCTGTGGCTCAGTGGGTAGGGCCCTGGCCCCATACACTGAGGGTGGCGGGTTGGAATCCTGCCCCGGCCAAACTGCAACAAAAATAGCCAGGCGTTGTGGCGGGAGTTGGTAGTCCCAGCTACTCGGGAGGCTGAGACAAGAGAATCACGTAAGTACAGGAGTTGGAGGTTGCTGTGAGCTGTGACGCCACTGGACTCTACTGAGGGTGATAAAATGAAAGTCTGTCTCTAAAACAAAAAAAAAAGTAGTTAATTTAGGGGGAGTCAAAAGATAACATGGGGATTTTAAATTCTGTGTGTGTGGGGTCAAGGATCAAGTGTATTCATTTACCTAAAGTAAAGCTGTAGTGTTAACAGGGCTTTAAAAGGAAACTGGTATTAATAAGAGGTAGAACTGATACTAAGTGTGAAGGTGAGAAGAAAGTTTTAGGAATATTCTTAGTTATCAGTTTTGTGTCTCTGTATAGGTTCTGGTGCCAAACCTGGACTAGAGAAAGCTGGGGGAAAGAAGACAAGATAAATGATTTAAATTTTGTACATATTAAGGTTTAGGTGGCAGGACATGTGAGGATATCCATTAAGCAGCTGGACAAACAGCATGTGTGGAAATGAAGATTCAGAAGTCATGTGCAGAGCAAGTTGCTGAATTCAGGAGGGAGCATGAACATGCGGTAAGGATATGGAGAACGTATTAAAGCTACTTATAATTTTTTTTTGAGACAGAATCTAACTTTGTCACCCTCTACTAGCTCACGGCAACCTCAAACTCTTGGGCTTAAGCAATTCTCTTGCCTCAGGTTCCTGAGTAGCTGGGACTACAGGCACCTGCCACAAGGCCTGGCTGTTTTTAGAGATGAGGTCTCACTTTGGCTCAGGCTGATCTCCAACCTGTGAGCTCAGGCAATCCACCCACCTTGGCCTCCCAAAGTGCTAGGATTACAGGTGTGAGACATCACACCTGGCCTAAAGCTACTTATAATTTTTAATATCTAAAATTATGGGCTTGGCACCTATAGTTCAGTGAGTAGGGCGCTGGCCACATACACCAAAGCTGGCAGGTTCGAGCCCAGTCCAGGCCTGCTAAACAATGACAATTGCAACCAAAAATAGGTGGGTGTTGTGATGGGTACCTGTAGTCCCAGCTACTTGGGAGGCTGAGGCAAAAGAATTGCTTAAGCCCAAGAGTGATGCCACGGCAGTCTACCAAAGGTGACATAGTGACACTGTCTCAAAAAAAAAAAAGAAAAAACAAATTAAATTAAGCTGTTTCAAAGTTAACCTGTTTTATTTCTTTATTTAATTGTGTTCAGAGATTTATTTCTTTCTGATGTTTGGTGATTCTGTTTATGGGGCTTGCAACATTGTCCTTTCTTTGAAAATGTTCCCTACATACCTGAAAAGAGTACATGTGCTCTAATTTTTTCTTTGTCATACATTTGCATACTCACACCCTACATACACCAAACTCCCAGCCCTCATATTATATCACCAAGAATTTAATAAAGATGTCATGTTATCTTGGAAAATAACTTTGATAATTCATCAAATAAGCTTATAAATAGTTTGGGAAGAAATTTCATGGAAAGATAATGGTAAACATCTGATATACAAAGATATTGTAAGCTAAAAGGATGAAAGAAAAAGAAGCTTAAGAAGACTACAGTAGGTGGCTCACACCTATAATCCCATCCCTTGGGAGACCAAGGCAGGTGGATTGCCTGAGCTCACAGGTTCGAGACCAGCCTTAGCCAAAGCGAAACCCTGTCTCTAAAAATAGTTGGGCGTTGTGGCGGGCGCCTGGAGTCCCAGGCCCTTGGGAGGCTGAGGCAAGAGAATTGCTTGAGTCCAAGAATTTGAGGGTGCGGTGAACTGTGATGGCACTCTACCAAGGGAAGGGCAACAAAGTGAGACTGTCTCAAAAAAAAAAAAAAAAAAAAAGAAGAATATGATAGAAATAAATTGACACACAACAGAATAAAACATATCCACCATGAATTTAAAGAATTCACTAAAACTACAACTTAAGATAATTAAACCCAAGGAAGGGTAAATAGATAGATAGGTTAAGGATATAGTAATGTAAATTTATTTTTTCTTGCAGTTTTTGGCCGGGGCTGGGTTTGAACCCGCCAAGTCTGGTATATGGGGCTGGCACCCTACCCCTTTCAGCCACAGGTGCGGCCCAGTAATGTAAATTTTTGAAAACACATTGGCATGACTCAGTAAAGAAGTAAAAAATAAAAAATGCAACCTAAAAATGAACTTCTCCCTAAAAGGGATGAAAAGAGCCTGCAAAAATGGAAAAGATGGTAAAGAGCAGAAAAAGACTAAGTGAGCAACATGAAATGGAAATAAAGATTTTTAATGGTATACAGAAAAAATATAAAAAGTTTAATAAAGACATTCAACAACCAAAACAATCCTTGAAGTAGTAGTATACAATTTGTCTTGTTACAGTCCAAATTTAATAGATATTGTCTTTGAACTAAATATTCTAATCTACTGTTTAAAAGTTAATGTTGTTAAGGTGACACTAAAAGAATAAAACAAAAAGGAATCAAAACCTTCCAAATTACCAGCAGGAACACAGGAGATAAATTATTTTTCTAAATTATTTTTAGTACCATTTTTACTATACTATATATCATAACTTCTGACATATACTACTACTATTATTTTTGAGATATTTTACTATTTTAGTTCTGATTTCTTTGTGAAATAGGCTATTAAATGAAAAAATAATGTTTGCTTCACTTATTTGCCCGTGATAAACTATTCACTTTTGTTTTCATCTACTCCTAAATGTAGTTAGTTAATATATTTGATTTTTGTTTTTATTTTTCGTTATTTTTTTTTTTTAGACAGAGTCTCACTCTTTTGCCCTGGGTAGAGTGCTATGGTGTCATCATAGCTCACAGCAACCTCAAACTCTTTGGGCTAAAGTGATCCTCTTGCCTCAGCCTGCCAAGTAGCTGGGACATCAGGGATGTGCCACCATGCTTGGCTAGTTTTTCTATTTTCAGTAGAGACAGGGTCTCACTCTTGTTTAGGCTGGTCTCAAACTCTTGAGCTCAAGCAATCCACCTGCCTTGGCCTCTCAAGGGTGTGAGGATTACAAGTGTGAGCCACCATGCCTAACCTGTATTTGATTTTTGAATTTATGTTGATAATTTCCAGGGTGTTGGGCCATCAAGGTTAACAATGTCAACAAAATAAAACCAAAAGCAAGAACAAGATTGATAATAATTTTGAATATTATCTTTTATGCAAACTGTGGCATGAAGACATGAACTTTTCAGTCATTTCTGACTATTGTGGAAGTGTTGAGTAAACATTTTAATTTCTTAAAGGACTTGAATAATTCATTCTTGCCAATGTAGACATTTATTTTGGTAAAATTTTATCCTTTTGCTCGGGTTTTCATATTTTTTGTATGATTCCATATAATATTGATTCATGGGCTTGGTGCCTATGGCTCAAGCGGCTAAGGCGCCAGCCACATACACCTGAGCTGGTAGGTTTGAATCCAGCCCGCGCCCACCAAACAACAATAACAGCTGCAACCAAAAAATAGCTGGGTGTTGTGGCAGGCGCCTGTAGTCCCAGCTACTTGGGAGGCGGAGGCAGGAGAATCGCTTGAGCCCAGGAGTTGGAGGTTGCTGTGAGCTGTGATGCCACAGCACTCTACCCAGAGCGACAGCTTGAGGCTCTGTCTCAAAAAGAAAAATAATAATATATTGATTCATGATTATTTTAATCTTAATTATAGAAGTAACAACTATTTCTAATGTTTGGTTACATACATTATATGTACCTTTTACTACCTTTTCTTAATTATCACCATGTAGAGGCAAATGTTTCTGAAAACATATTTGTTTCTGTCAAACATCTTTATCAACTATTTTTCTTCTCTGTGACTGATTTCTGCCCTTACAGTTTTTCAGTCTTTATTATTCTTTTTTGAGACAGAATCTCACTATGTCGCCCTCAATAGAGTGCCCTCATGTCATAGCTCACAGCAACTTCAAATTCTTCGGCTTAACTGATTCTCCTGCCTTAGCCTCCTGATTAGCTGGGACTACAGGCACCCACCACAATGCCCAGCTATTTTTTTGTTGTAGTTGTCATTGTTGTTTGGTAAGCCCAGGCTGTGTTCGAACCCGCCAGCCCTAGCTGCTGAGCTACAGGCGCTGAGCCCTTTATTCTTCTTTTATATTATTATGTTTAGATTCGTATTCCCCCCTCTAGAGTTTAGCTTTACCATGCAAATTTTAAAATGTTGTCTTTTATTTATTGAAATATTTTTAAAACTGTGGTAAAATTTACAAAACAAACTGATGTTGTAATGATTTTTAAGTGGCCAGTTCAATGGCAGTAAGTATATTCAAATTGTTGTACAACAGCCTCTTACTTTTTCTTCTAATTTAATGCTCTTGGTTGAAGAACAGAATCAATATTAAAGGAAAGGTTTGTTTTTTGTCTACTGTTTTTTTCTTTTCCTTTTTGAGACAGAGTCTCATTTTGTTACCTGCCCTCGGTAGAGTGCTGTGGCATCATAGCTCACAACAGCCTCAAACTCTTCGGCTGTGATCCTCTTGCCTGAGCTTTCCAAGTTGCTGGGACTGCAGATGCTCACCACAATGCCCAGTGATTTTTTTTTTTTTTTTAGATGGGGGTCTCACTGTTGCTTAGGCTGGTCTTGAACTCCTGAGCTCAAGCGATCCATTCACTTCTGCCTCCCGAAGTGCTAGGATTACATGTGTGAGACACCACACCCAGTCACTTTTTGTTAACTTTGATCAGTAAGTTTTTGAGAGTAGTGTGATAGAACAGCCAATAATGCATGTAATGATGTCTATTTATTTTACCTAATATAGTTCAAAGACACATTATTAAAATAAATTGGGTTGATAAATTTTATAGTTCTTTATATATTATTCCTTTTATAAGTATGAATTATTCCTCATATCTTCGGGTGTTTTATATCTTAAATTCCTTCTGATCTGTCCTAAAATTGTAGCCCTAGATTTCCTTTGGTTCTTGTTTCTAAGACAATCTTTTTCCATTCCTTTATTTCTAAATTAGGACAAAAGCAGCACCTGATGGCTGAGAGTTGCCCTGATACTATCAGTTAATCTCAGTGCTGCTATAAGAGGCTATAAGATGGCTAAGGATCAGCTAAGTCATAGTATTCACCATAGCAAATCTCACAATATCATAGAACACCAACATCAAACAAGACCACTCGGACCATCAGGTGCAAGACAAAACCAAGACTACGCTACACTGAACATAAAAAACTCAGAACATTGTTCAAGCCACAAAACTGAACAAACATAGTCCGGGCACAGTGGCCCATGCCTGTAATCCTAGCACTCTGGGAGGCTGAGACAGAAGGATCCTTTGAGCTTAGCAACATTGAGACTCTGTCTCTACTGAAAATAGAAAAATTAGCTGGGAATGGTGGTGGGTGCCTGTAGTCCCAATTACTTGGGAGGCTAAGGCAGGAGGATCACTTGAGCTGGAGAGTTTGAGGTTGCTGTGAGCCAGGCTGAAGGCATGTTACTGTAGCCTGGGCAAGGGAGTGAGACTGTCTCAATAAATAAATAAATAAAATAAACACTGAACAAACATGTCCTTGTTCTGGCTAATACAGGTGACTGCTGCTTCTTTACCAATTATAGCTTTCACTTCATTTTTCCTATGTTCTAGATAAAAATTGTAAGATAACCAATCATAAAAATGTCTAGCAGTAAAAGACCTGGAAGTTCACTAAGATTCAGCTAAGACACTTAGGTTATTAAACTCTGAAATTAAATTCCATTACTTCTTATATTTCCAATAGAAAGAGAAGATAAGACAAGAACATCCATTGCTATGTTATTCATAATATTTCCTGTGTTTTATCAAACATTAAAAAAGTAACATGTAAAAAGTTTATCTACTAGGCCATTTTGTTTGTGAAATCCAAAGAAAAACAACTATAACTGTTTTCAGCTTTACACAGAACTAAGCAAACAAAGAAAACTAATAAAACTGGTCATCTACATAGGGAAACATGGAAAGGCAGAGGAAAAGTAAGTGAACCACAGTCCCATCTTTACCCTGAATTTCTTTCAGCATAATACTCCTCAGTGTGTTGCTTTTTATATTGTTCTACTTTTTGAACTAAGTGTATGTATTACCCATTCAAAAAATTATTCATAATAAACTATCACAGTATCTTCAGAGGGATAAGAAATAGTATTATACCCACAAGAACAGGATGCTAAAGAAACCAAATATAAATCCAACTAAAACTTTTTTTTTTTTTTTGAGACAGAGTCTTACTATGTGGCCCTCGGTAGAGTGCCGTGGCGTCACAGCTCACAATAACCTCAAATTCTTGGGTTTAAGCGATTCTCTTGCCTCAGCCTCCCAAGTAGCTGGGACTACAGGCACCTGCTGCAACGCCTGGCTATTTTTGTTGTTGCAGTTTCGTTGTTTAGCTGGCCTGGACCAATTCTAACCCGCCAGCCTTGGTGTATGTGGCTGGTGCCATACCACTGTACTGCAGGTACCGAGCCCAAACTAAAATTTTAAAATCTCAAAAATTTGAATTAAAATGCTGATACATGCAATGAGCAGCTCAATAAGGGCTGGAAGACAAAGTTGATAATGTTTCCCAGAAGGGCAATGAAATAGAAAATAGTAGAGGGGAAAGAAAATGGAGAAACGACATCTGAAAAACAAATTTCAAAAAGAAAATATTTGTGTTTGGGGGGGACGCTGTAGGAAGAAATGAAAAAAATACTTTCAAAATCCATGTAAAAGTGACTTCTAACCAGGTATTCTATCCACAGTCAAAAGATCAAAACAATTTGATGAAGAAATAACACTTTTTCTTGATCGTCCACCTCTCCACTATCATACACTTGGCCTCTTGAGATGGAGACATTACCCGTGTATTGCTCATTCTTACCAGAAAATCAAGATTTGCATAATAAGCAGCAGTTCTAGAGTCTGTCTGTTTCCTATGGCCTACCTGCCTTTGCCCAGAGGCTCTGGTGACTGATCAGAGATATCTACTAGTGGGATGAATTCTCACCCCTGGGGTGACTCCTCCTCACCTCATATGAACTGTCACCATCCTCTGGAGACAGGGCTGGGAATCTCTGTGGTGAGATCCAATTAGCAGGCATGGCCAACTTAGTCTCAACCCCTGTTTTCTAATGAGCCTGAAGCTTTGGAGTCATCTGTCAACAGAGTTGCTAGGAGGAGGTGGGCTGGATTCTGGAGGAAGATCTGGCCCAAGGGCTCTCCAGAGACTCTTAGAAACCTAAAAAGACAATGTCCACATATCAGTCATTCAGCATTTACCACATAAACACTTCTTAGACACACCAAGGTGCAGGTCCCTGAGCAAGAATCCAGAGCAGTGGTTCTCAAACTTGGGCTTGCATTCAAGTCATCTGGAGGGGTTCTTAATAATTCTATCCACACAATTTAAAAGTCTCAGTCTCACCCCCACAGTTTCTGATTCAGTAGGGCTAAGGTAGAACCCAAGAACTTTCATTGCCAATGAGTGCCCAGGTAATGCTAATACTGTTAGTCCATGGACCACACTTTTAGTTCAGACCAGTGCTGTGGAGTGTAGCCTCAATGTAACATCAAGTGCCATTAACGTATGTTTAAAGAAGCTTTCTAAGAGTCCATATGAAGGGATGTTCCTTTAAGACTCTCTGAGCTGATTAGCAAACTAGTCAAACAGGAGGCAAAATCTGCAAACAGAGTTTGGCTGTCTGAATGTCCTGGAAGGGACCTTGGAAGTGGAAAACAAGAAAAGTTAGTGGGAGGTGCCTGTGGCTCAAAGGAGTAGAGTGCCGGCCTCAAATGCCAGAGGTGGTGGGATCAAACCCAGCCCCGGCCAAAAACTGCAAAAAAAAAAAAAAGAAAGAAAAAGTTAGTGAGCATTTCAGTGACATGATGCACCTGTTTTCTCAGACAAACGGCTGAATAAGTTTTTGTGGTCGCTCTGCATGGCTTCTTTGTACTCTTATCATATAAACCATTGGCTGCCAATTAGTATTATTATTAAAATGTGTAAGCGCAGAACTTAGTGTTGTTAAGAGTATATAAGCTTGTAAGAAATAAACTGAGGTCACTGTATGCCGGAGCGAGCTGCAGCCCTCTGCTTCTCTATAACATTCTGACTGCTGATCTTTATCTCTGAGACCCCGGCACAGACCCATTCAGACAACATGGAGAATATAAAGTTTAACAAAATCAGTGGTATGGGCCAGGTGCAGTGGCTCAGGCCTCTAATCCTAGCACTCTGGGAGGCTGAGCCAGGTGGATTACCTGACCTCAGGAGTTTAAGAACAGCCCAAGCAAGTTTGAGACCCCCATCTCTACTAAAAATAGAAAAACTAGCCGGGCATTGTGTTGGACACCTGTAGTCTTAGATACTTGGGAGGCTAAGATAATAGGATCACTTGAGCCCAAGAGTTTGAGGTTGCTGTGAGCTGTGACACTACAGCACTCTACCAAGGTTGACACAGTGAGACTCTGTCTCAAAAAAAAAAAAAAGATCACTTGAGCCCAAGAGTTTGAGGTTGCCATAAGCTGTGACAACAGGCGCTCGACCCAGGGTGACAGAGACTGTCTTAAAAAAAAACAAAATCAGTGGGTGGCACCTGTGGTTCAAGGAGTAGGGTGCCGGCCCCATATACTATAAGTGGCAGGTTCAAACCCGGCCCTGGCCAAAAAAAAAAAAAAAAAATCAGTGATAAGTTATTAGTCATGGTGAAATATGGAAAAAGACCATGAGATCTGGAGTAACAATACTGCAGATTTGAATTACAGTTCTGTCACCTTTTAATTATGAAAATATTAAAAAGTTACTTCAGTTTTAGTTTCTAAAATGAGAATAAAATGCAGAGCTCATAGTTGTGAAAATAAAATGAGATGATGTGGGGGGTGCCTGTGGCTCAGTGAGTAGGGCACCAGCCGAGGGTGGCGGGTTCGAACCCAGCCTCAGCCAAACTATAACAACAACAAAATAGCCAAGCACTGTGGCAGGTGCCTGTAGTCCCAGCTACTCATGAAGCTGAGGCAATAGAATCACCTAAGCCCAAGAGCTGGAGGTTGCTGTGAGCTGTGACGCCATGGCACTCTACCAAGGGCGACAAAATAAGACTCTGTCTCTAAAAAAAAAAAAAAATGAGATACTTGTAAAGTATGCCACACCTCCCTAGCACATGAGAATAATGCAATAAATACCAGCAATTACCATCTTCTATCAGATATTTAAATAATATAATCAGAATAAGTAAAACAGTGTCCCAGACTATTCTAATTTATATGTAGTGATCAACTGTTATTCAACTGAGTGTGCACAAGAGATTCATTACATAAATGGTGCTGATATAGCTAGCCATCTTCCTCAAACAAAACACTTTATTTATTTTTGAGACAGAGTCTCTGTCACTGAGGCTAAAGTTCTGTGGTGTCAAAGCTCAAAGCAACTTCAAACTCCTAGGCTCAAAGGAACTTCTTGCCTCAGCCTCCCTAGTAGCTGGGACAACAGGTGCCCACCAAAACACTCAGCTAATTTTTCCTGTTTTTAGTAGAGACAGGGTCTTGCTCTTGATCAGGCTGGTCTCAAACTCCTGAGCTCAAGCAATTCACCGGTTTCAGCCTCCCAGCTAAGGATTACAGATGTGAGCTACCCCCACTGGGCCAACAAACTACATATTTGTAGTTTAAATTCTATAGGCAAATTCCAGTAGGATTGTGGTGGGCGCCTGTAGTCCTGGCTACTTGGGAGGCTGAGGCAAGAGAATCGCCTAAGCCCAAGAGCTGAAGGTTGCTGTGAGCTGGGACGCCACAGCACTATACCGAGGGCGATAAAGTGAGACTGTTTCAAAAAAAAGTAAAAAGAAAAAAAAACCCCTAAGGAATATTAAAATAAATTTGGGAAGTATATATTGTGGTGTAGTTGGAAGGATCTTACTACACAGGAGGAAATCAAGAAACTATAACAAAAAACATTTATTAGATGATAATCTTATTATGTTAAAATGTAACATAAAAATCAAAATGAAGCTATATAAAAGTTTTTAACATATGATGATAGCTTGCTTCTAATGTTAAAATAACTCTAGCAATCACTAGGAAAACATATGCCAAGAGAAAAAAAAAAAGAAACAATGTGAAATTTCACAGAAAATGAAACAAATGGCAATTAACAAAAAGGTGTCGATTTCGATTAACAATGAAAATGCATCAGAGCAAATAGATAAATTTGTAAAAACCTTAAAAAAGCAACAATATCCAGTACTGGAAAGCATTTGGGAAAGTGAGTTCTTTCAGAAATTGTTAAAGTTTCAATTGCTATATTTGGAGCTATTTTGTCATGTCAATTATTAAAAATACACAACTGTCTCTAATATAGTTTCAAATATATAAAGCAGAAACTGACGATAAAGAGCCCTTCTTGGACAAATAACCTTTATTTACAGTGAGTAGTTTACCTACTGTAATTAATCAAGCACATAAAATAATCTGTGAGGATATATATATATAATGCCTAGTGAATATAACAATACAATTAGAGAAGTTAAGCACATTATTTTTATGTAACTGATGTTACATGAAAACTGAGCATGAACTAGGCCACAAAGCAATTGTTTAACTCGAGCCTTACAGACATCATCTGAAACAGAAAATGGACTTCTAAATAACTCGTGGGTCAAAGAAAAAAATAGATGAATTTAAACAAAAATATAACTTAGAATTTAAAGTTACACACCAAAGCTTGTACATCTTTATATTAAAGAAGGCTGAAAATGAATGAGGTAAATTTTCAACTCAGTTAAAACACAAGCTGATCACAGACCCCAACCTGATCACAGACCCCAACCTCTCACCATAGCTGACATCTGCCTACGTTCTGTCACCTGCAAGTGCCATCACCAACCCCTGAATCTCAATCACTCAACTCAAACAGCCCCATCACTGACCGAGAAACCACCATCACAGAGAACCACCAACGGACGCCACAGGCCCCAACAATGAACTCCAAAACCACTATAACGAAATCCACGGAAAACCTGCTTCCCGCATTACGGACTTCCCCGAAACACTAATCGCGATCAACCAAACCCTCAGAGACATCTGCGCTGGGGAACACGGAACTGACACCAGCGGTGAAAAAGCCTGTCGGGGGCGGCGCCAGTGGCTCAGTGAGTAGGGCGCCGGCCCCATGTGCCGAGGGTGGCGGGTTCGGACCCAGCCCCGGCCAAACTGCAACGGAAAAATGGCCGGGTGTTGTGGCGGGCACCTGTAGTCCCAGCTGCTCGGGAGGCTGAGGCAAGAGAATCGCGTGGGCCCAAGAGTTAGAGGTTGCTGTGAGCCGTGTGACGCCACGGCACTCTACCCGAGGGCGGTACAGTGAGACTCTGTCTCCACAAAAAAAAAAAAAAGCCTCTCAGGACCACAACAACGTCCGGTCTGACTTCTAGCCCCGCCCTTGATGGGCGGTTGGTACTGCGCATGCTCTCAATGAAAAGGGAAGTCACATTTACCAGCATTAACGGGGCTTGAGACTCCTTCATTAGAGACGTTGTGCAGTTTCAGTAAGACCCGCGGTTGGGCAAATAACATGGCTGCGCCCAAATGCTGCTACTTGCAGGCCGCCACGTTGGAGGCGTATCTATTCCGTACAGCGGAGGAAATCAGCCTTTTCCAAGTTTCATAGAGCAAGGCTGGGATTCCCAAATAGAATTAAGTGTGTGATCCCCATCTGAACAGACTTCTATTCGGGAGGGGTAAGTTACCAGAGATGGGGTGTGGCGCTCCATGTAAGTTACCCCTCACAGCACAGGGCTGGGCACAATTATATGCTAGGCAAATGAGGGGAGCAATCAATATGGTCTAATCCACTTTTTAGAGAAATTACTATGGGAGAGACTGAAAGGTCAGTAGGGGAGTGCGCTCCTGGGTGAAATCAAACCAGAAAGACTTCAAAATGGAAAGTAAGCTGCAATAACCAACGTTACTAATCTTCTTAGTAAACAGGGTAGAAGTCAGAGTACTACATCCTTTCTTGGTAGATGTCACCGGAAGTGGGAGCAGGAGGGAGAAGTTCAAGTGTCTTCTTAAGGTCTGGGGGTTGGGAGAAGAGGGAAATGGAGATTTGAATGCCCCACATTGATCACCATTATCCATTAGCCTCTGCACTGAATCAACTACTTCCGTATAAAAGGCAGAAATAAGGTTGGGCACCCGTAGCTCAGTGGTTAGGGTGCTGGCCACATGCTCCAGGGCTGGTGGGTTTGAACCCGGCCTAGGCCTGCTAAAAACAAAAAAACAAAAAAACGAGCATTGTACCAGGCGCCTGTAGTCCCAGCTACTAGGGAGGCTGAGGTAAAGAGAATCACTTGAGTCCAAGAGTTTGAGGTTGCTGTGAGCTATGATGCCACAGCACTATACCCCCGAGGGTGACAAAGTGAGACTCTGTCTCAGTTTAAACAAAAGCTCGGCGCCTGTGGCTCAAGCGGCTAGGGCGCCAGCCACATACACCTGAGCTGGCAGGTTCAACTCCAGCCGGGCCCGCCAAACAACAATGACTGCAACCAAAAAATAGCCGGGTGTTGTGGCAGGTGCCTATAGTCCCAGTTATTTGGGAGGCTGAGGCAGGAGAATCGCTTGAGCCCAGGAGTTGGAGGTTGCTGTGAGCTGTGATGCAACAGCACTCTACTCAGGGCAAGAGCTTGAGGCTCTGTCTCAAAAATAAATAAATAAAATTTAAAAAATAAAAAAAGACTCAAAAGAGAACTATGCAAAAACTAAACATAGGTAGCAAAAATAAAAAAAGAATGACTCTTAATATGGCCAATATGTGACAGAAAGTGACTAAGAAAATATTTGCTATTTTATTCTTTTTTTTTTTTTTTTGCTGTTTTTGGCCGGGGCTGGGATTGAACCTGCCATCTCCAGCATATGGGGCCGGTGACTTACCCCTTTGAGCCACAGGTGCCTCCCAGAAAGCTCTGCTATTTTTATTTACCTTGAAATTAAAATAACACTATTGGGACCTGATCAAACTAAAAAGCTTCTGCACAGCCAAGAACACAATAAGTAAAGCAAGCAGACAGCCCTCAGAATGGGAGAAGATATTTGCAGGGTATGTCTCTGACAAAGGTTTAATAACCAGAATCCACAGAGAACTCAAATGTATAAGCAAGAAAAGAACAAGTGATCCCTTCGCAGGCTGGGCAAGGGACTTGAAGAGAAACTTCTCTGAAGAAGACAGGTGCACGGCCTACAGACATATGAAAAATGCTCATCATCCTTCATCATCAGAGAAATGCAAATCAAAACTACTTTGAGGTATCTAACTACAGTAAGATTAGCCCATTATCACAAAATCCCCAGACCAGAGATGTTGGCGTGGATGTGGAGAAAAGGGAACACTTCTACACTGCTGGTGGGAATGCAAATTAATACATTCCTTTTGGAAAGATGTTTGGAGAACACTTAGAGATCTAAAAATAGATCTGCCATTCAATCCTATAATTCCTCTATTAGGTATATACCCAGAAGACCAAAAATCACATTATAACAAAGATATTTGTACCAGAATGTTTATTGCAGCCCAATTCATAATTGCTAAGTCATGGAAAAAGCCCAAGTGCCCATCGATCCATGAATGGATTAATAAATTGTGGTATATGTACACCATGGAATATTATGCAGCCTTAAAGAAAAATGGAGACTTTACCTCTTTCATGTTTACATGGATGGAGCTGGAACATATTCTTCTTAGTAAAGTATCTCAAGAATGGAAGAAAAAGTATCCAAGGTACTCAGCCCTACTATGAAACTAATTTATGGCTTTCATATGAAAGCTATAACCCAGTTATAACCTAAGACTATGGGGAAGGGGGGAGGGTGGGAGGGGGTGGATGGGCGGAGGGAGGGTGATTGGTAGGATTAGACCTACAATGCATCTTACAAGGGTACATGTGAAACTTAGTAAATGTTGAATATAAGTGTCTTAACACAATAAGAAAATGCCAGGAAGGCTACGTTAACCAGTGTGATGAAAATATGTCAAATGGTCTATAAAACCAGTGTATGGTGCCCCATGATCGCATTAATGTACACAGCTATGATTTAATAATAATAATAAAAGAAGGAAACATAGTATGGAATAGTAGGACAGAATAGGAATATTATTATTTATTACTCAACGTAGTTATAAAGAAATGATTAATTAAAAATTGATTTTTATGCAGAAAAAAAGAAATTAAAATAAAAATAAGAATGTATCTCTTTGCCTACTATGCAATGAAACCTCAAGTCCAGTCACTAGCTCTTCTGCTAGCTTTTCCCTATGGCAATTATGAAGCAGCGAAACTACCATACCCCTGTTTGGGGAGGGAGCAGCAGGTAGGAGCAGATAGGAAGCTGTAAAAACCAATTCCTTACACCTGTTGAGCTCTTCTGCCAGCAAGTTCTACATGACAGTGGTGGGAGGGGCTATGCTTTACTCAAAATGTTCACTTCCAGCAAATGTGGAACTTGATTTGAGGGAATTGGACCTACACTGTGATGTGGGCATGCTGGGTACCTTCAGGCCAGGGATGTTCCTCTCTAGGACTCAGCTTGAAAATAGAGCCTGTGGGCGGCACCAGTAGGCTCAGTGGGTAGGGCACCAGCCCCATATACTGAGGGGTGGCGGGTTCAAACCTGGCCCAGCCAAACTCCAAAAAAAAAAAAAAATAGCTGGGTGTTCTGGCGGGTGCCTGTAGTTCCAGCTATTCCGGAGGCTGAGGCAAAAGAATCGCTTAAGCCCAGGAGTTTGAGGTTGCTGTGAGCTGTGACTTCACAGTACTCTACCAAGGGTGACATAGTAAGGTCTCTAAAACAAACAAACAATAAAGCCAGCTAGAGAATGTTAATATGAATAGAAAGGCCAGCACAATTTACTCAGCTATAATGCAAATATAATCACTGCCTAAAAAATCAAAATATAGGTTTTACTTCATGTGCATCCTCTTCACACTTTGAGAAATTTGGGGATCCCCTCAACATTGACAGTGCATTTCTACCATTTCAATTTGAAAAATTATAGGCACTCCTCTTGGTAGTGAGGAAAATTTCAACAGTATAAGTAGAAAACATTCTTTTACTCTATAGCTTCCACACAAATGAATAATTATCAGTCATAAGAAACAATTTACAGGTTTGGCACCCATACTCACTGGGGCTGGTGGGTTCACACCTGGTCCAGGCCTGCTAAACAACAATTGACAACTACAACAACAAAAATAGCTGGGTGTTGTGGTGAACGCCTGTAGTCCCAGCTATTTGGGAGGCTGAGGCAAGAGCATCACTTAAGCCCAAGAATTTGAGGTTGCTGTAAGCTGTGATGCCACAGCACTCTCTACAGAGGGCAATGTAGTGAGACTGTATAAAACAAACAAGAAAACTTACAGGTAGTTCCTGGGTTAGAAATGTGATAGGTTTTCTAAGTTGAATTTATATGTTAAGTCAGAGAAAGTACATTTATCTATTACCTGTAATAGACTCCATCTTTAAGGTTTTGTTTTTGTTTTTTTTGAGACAAGTCTCATTATGTTGCCCTCGGTAGAGTGCTATGGCATCACAGTTCATAGCAAACTCAAACTCTTGGGCTTGAAAGATTCGCTTGCCTCAGCCTCCCAAGTAGCTGGGACTACAGGCACCCACCACAACGCCTGGCCATTTTTTGTTGCAGTTGTCATTGTTTAGCTGGCCCAGGCCAGATTCAAATCCACCAGCCCTGGTGCATGTGGCTGGCGCTGTAACCACTGTGCTACAGGCGCAGCGCCTAAGTGCAAGTTTTAAGTTAGTTATTTGTACCTCTATTTACGAGTTATATATGAGTTTGATGTTTGTAACTCAAGGACTTACTGTAATAGCTACCATTTTTAAGTGCATTTCTCCATTAAGTATAATAACCTCCATTCTTAAGTGTGAGTTGTACGCAAGTTGGATGTTTATAACTTGGGGACTGCCTGTATTACTATGTTGTGCTGACAAAGCAGCCTCAGGAGGCACCTGGCCATGAGAGGTTGATGCTGGTTTCCAGTGTGTGTTACTCGTAATTTCTAAACTGACCCTGACCGTCACTTTGTGCTTTTCCTACCTCTGAATGACTGACCAGTTTATAGGTGCATTTTCTCCAGGGTGCTGACACTTTCCTTTGTGAAGCAGGAAAGAGGCATTAGGACTAACTCCCCTCTTTAAAATTAAAATGACTGTGCTAAATTTGTGTAAGGAGCCTGCAGAAGAGTTCTTGATAACTTAGCCAGTGGTGCTGGGAATCAACAACACAGCTGCAAGCACTCATGGAAAGCCAAAATTGGACATTCAGGAAGGTGGAAGAAGCCTCCCAGGTCTCAGCTGTTTCTCCTGGCTTTGGAATAATGCTAAAGGAGGAAAAAAAATGACTCTATGCAGTCTCCAACTTGGCCAAGAAGAAAATCGATTCTTCTGCAATTGGACTGAGGCTATCCCTGAATGGGAGCTGAGAAAGACAAAGTGGGTAATACATGGGGTGGGAAGGGAGGGCCTTCCAGAACCAAGAGTGACACAAAGATTTCCTATACTGAAGGTACACAATCACTACTCATCCCTTGAGTTGTGGTTAAAATGTCAAAGGAAAGAAGTCCTCTAGTGGATTTTATCAACTGAACTGTATCCAAGCAAAATTTACACATTGAAATACTAACCCCAATGTGAAAGTATTCTGGAGATGGGTTTTTAGAAGGTAATTAGGGTTCTGTTAAGTTATAAGGGTAGGATCCCAGTAACAGGACTGGAGAGGTTTTATAGGCATGGGAAGAGAGGTATTTCTCTTTTTCACTGGGCACAGGACAGGCCACATGAGGACAGTGAGAAGGAAAGCCATCCGCAAGTCAAGAAGAAAATCCTCACAGAAGCTGACCAGACTTAAACCTTGACCCTGAACCATCTAGCATTCACAACTGTGAGAGAATAACGTTCTGTTATTTAAGGCTAGCAGTATACGGTATTTTGTTATAGCACCCCAGGCTGAGAGGGGACATTGATTTGACAGGAGTAAACAGATCTACGGTTTTCTTGCTGACATGGGTCATTAAATGCTATGAATCATAGATAAAGAGGAACTCCCATGGTGGAGGGGAAGGAATAAAGCAATATTATTTAAAGATTTAATCATTTATTTTTCTTATAATAAACACAGTGACACTAAAATAATGAAAATACTGGTGATGTTAACAATGTACTATTCTTATGGAGTGTAGGTGAAGGTATAGAAATAATCAGCTCAGAAATGTATCATAAATACATTACAATTATAGTTATTGCAATTGATCTACAGTGTAATTATAAATAACATTACTATAATGAAGACTGAGTCCTTGATGATGTCCTTTGGGGAGCAGCATTGCACTGGGTTTAACATAATGGACACTGTAGTCAGTGGGCCTGGGTTTGAAGCTTTCTGTGCTATTTACTAGCTCTGTGAAATGGACATAATGATTGTGCCCAACTCAAACATTATATAGACTGAATGAGTTTATAGTTTTAATGAGCCTAGGACAGACCCTGATACACATTCAACATTTTGCTAATCATCATGATTAGCACTGTGCATTGGGTTCTAAATTATTTAATTCTCACAAAGACCTTGGTTTTGTTGTTTTGTTTTTTGACAGTCTGTTGTCCTAAGCTACAGTACCATGGCATCAGCCTAGCTAGCAGCAACCTCAAACTCCATAGTTCAAGCAATCCTCCTGTCTCAGTCTCCCAAGAAGCTGGGACTATAGTTACCTGGCACAATATCCAGCCAATTGGCTAATTTTTCTATTTTGAGTAGAGATAAGGTCTTGCTCTTGCTCAAGCTGGTCTCCGAACTCCTAAGCTCAAGTGATCCTCTTGCCTCTGCCTCCCAGAGTGCTAGGATTATAGCCATGAGCCACTGTGTTTGGCCTCACAAAGATCTTACAATGTGCAGACTGTTCCCCTCTGGTTTACACGAATATCATCATTCCTAATACTGGTATCAACAGCAAGTTTAGTATTAACATAAATGCAAATAATGGTAATAACGGGCAGCGCCTATGGCTCATTGAGTAGGGCACCAGCCCCATATACAAAGGGTGGCAGGTTGGAACCTGGCCCCGGCCAAACTGCAACAAAAAAACAGCCAGGCGTTGTAGCAGGTGCCTGTAGTCCCAGCTGCTCAGAAGACTGAGGCAAGAGAATCGCTTAAGCCCAAGAGCTAGAGTTTGATGTGAGCTGTGATGCCACAAAACTCTACTGAGGGCGACAAAGTGAGACTCTGTCTCTAAAAAAAAAATTAATAATAATAATGACAATATCAGTGTGGTAGTCAGCCTACAAGACTGCCCGCAATCAAACTCACCTCTTGGTATTCAAACTTCTATGTAGTCCCCATTAACAATGAACAGTACTGCAAACACGTGGTAAATACATTCAAGTAGTTTGAATGTTTAGTTATTATGGGGTTTGTGTGGAGAGAAAACGTACTGATGGTCTCTGAAGCTCAGAGACAAGAACTACTAGTGGCTAATGACGCCTGTTGTTAGTCACAGTGCTAGATGACAATGAAAAGTCAACCTGCACTCAGAGATTTGTGGCTGTATACATATTTTTTTATTGCGTTATCACTTTTGTTATAGAAATATTCAGTGAGGGAGGATATGCACAACTGTGTTAGATTAAAAAGAAAAAGCACCCATGATTCTGTTAGACAATCTGGCATCAAAAAAGTCATAGAATTAGGATGTATCACTACCCTAGGTTATCACTGAATTTGTTGGCACTGTACCAATTCCACAGAAAACAACATTATCATTAACATAACTTAATCTTTCTGGTTAAGAATTTGTTAAGTGTTCCATCACAGGTTTTAGGAGCAGCTTTTGCTAATGCATTCACCTCAGTTCCTTCTGAGTATTAATGCCTTGAGGCTTACTGAGGTTGAGAGAATGTGGGAAACATACCTGGCTACATTCAGTCCTTCTCAGATCCCATCTTCTGAACAGTAATGTGTGATATTTACATGTGGGCATTTCTACTTATTTTTCTGCTGAAAGGATTCAATAATGTACAATCAAATCTGCTTAGTGAGGTTTTCTCATATCTTTTCTTTCAAGAGTGAATACTCTGATGTATGCTGAGCACTGACTTCCGGAAAAAACCTTTCCCACAGACTGAACACTTGTAGGGCTTGTCTCCTGTGTGTCTTTGCTGGTGTTTGTTCAAATTTGACTTGTTGGTAAAGGCCTTCCCACACTCAGCACACACATAAGGTTTCTCTCCTGTGTGAATTCGCTGATGTTCGTGTAGTTTTGATTTGTTAATGAAAGACTTCCTACAGTCACTGCATTCATAAGGTTTCTCCCCAGTATGAATTCTATGATGTGTAATCAACTCTGACTTCTGTCTGAAGGTCTTCCCACATTCAGAACAGATATAGGGCTTTTCTCCTGTATGAGTTTTCTGGTGTTTACAGAGATTGGACCTGCCACTAAAGGCTTTCCCACACACAGCACACACATATGGTTTCTCTCCTGTGTGAACAGGCTGATGCACCAGGAGCTGAGACCTGGAGGTGAAAGGTTTCCCACAATCACTGCATTCATAAGGTTTCTCCCCAGTATGAATTCTATGATGTGTAATCAACTCTGATTTCTGTCTGAAGGCCTTCCCACATTCAGAACACATGTAAGGCTTTTCTGCATTATGAGTTTTCTGGTGTTTGTAGAGATTTGACCTTCCACTAAAGGCTTTCCCACACTCAGCACACACGTATGGTTTCTCTCCTGTGTGAACTGGCTGATGCACCAGGAGCTGAGACTTAGAGATAAAAGGTTTGCCACAATTGTTGCATTCATAAGGTTTCTCTCCAGTATGAATTCTCTGATGCACAACTAGTGGTGATTTCTGGTTGAAGGCTTTCCCACATGCATGGCATTCATATTGTCTCTCTCCAGTATGAATTTTCTGATGTATACTGAGATATGACTTCTGCGTGAAGGCTTTTCCACAGGTACTACATTCATAAGGTTTTTCTCCAGTATGGATTCTCTGATGAATTATCAACTCTGATCTCTGAGTAAAGGGTTTTCCACATTTAGAACATATATAGGATTTGTCTCCTATGTGAGTTTTCTGATGTTTAACGAGATTGGACCTGTCACTGAATGCCTTTTCACATTTATTGCATGTATATGGTTTTTCTCCTGTATGAATTCGTTTATGCACATGGAGTTGTGACTTGGAAGTAAAAAATTTCCCACAGTGACAGCATTCATAAGGTTTCTCTCCAGTATGAATTCTTTGATGTGCAATCAAGCGTGCCTTCAGGATGAAGGCTAACCCACATTTCATGCATACAAATGACTTTTCTCCTGTGTGAATTCTCTGGTGCACTGTGAGTGCTGACTTCTGGGTGAAAGCTTTTCCACAGTAACTGCATTCATAAGGTTTCTCTCCAGTGTGAATTCTCTGATGTATAATCAACTCTGACCTGTAGGTAAAAGCCTTTCCACATTCAGCACATATGAAGGATTTCTTTCTAATTTTAACTTTTTCATGTGTAATGAGATTGGAACTATTACTGAAGACCTTCCCACATTTGGTACTTATATAGGGCTTCACTTTTGTGTGAATTTGTTGATGTACCTGAAGTTGTGACTTGGAAATAAAGGATTGCCCATAGTTACTACATTCATTTTGTTTATCTCTAGAATGAATTATTTGATGCGCAGTCAATTGTGTCTTCTGGATAAAGGCTTGTCCACATTCAATACATGTATAGGATCTGTCACCTGTATGAATTTTCTCACATATACTGAGATCTAAGTTATGAGAGAAGCCTCTCCCCCATTCACTGCATTCACAGAGTTTTTCTCTGGTATGAATTCTCTGGTGTCTTAAGAGAAAAGATTGTTCGAAAAAGAATTTTCCACATTTATCACATTTGTATAGCTTGTCTCTACAATGTGTTTTTTGATGTGTAATGAATTCTTGCTTCTGTACAAAAGCCTTCCCACATTCAGTACATACAAAGAAGTTTTCTCCTGTATGAACGTTAGGATGGACATTGAACTGTGACGTTTCAGTGAACATCTTTCCAAATTTGGCACAGTCATAACATTTCTCCCCAGGATGCATTTTCTGATGTGGACAGGTTGCCTGTGTATACCTGAGGATTTTTCCACATTGATTAAGGTCCCATAATTTCTGACCTGTTGGGAGTATACTCATGGTCAGTATAAGAAGAAATATTACCATATTTAAGTAATCTTAATGTTTTAACATTCTTTGATGCATTTTTAATGTCTATGGAACTATAAATCATGCTTCAAATTATTTCTACATGAGTACCACTGATTGGTTCCTTTGGAGAAAGAAATGATGTTTTAGGGATTTTTTTTTGTTTCTGCAGTTTCTGGCCAAAGCTGGGTTTGAACCTGCCACCTCTGGTATACGGGGTCAGCGCCCTACTCCTTGAGCCACAGGTGCTGCCCTTTTTTATTGTTTTCTGAGACAGAGTCTCACTATGTCACTCTTGGTAGAGTGCCGTGGCATCATAGTCACAGCAACCTCAAACTCTTGGGCTCAAGCAATCCTCTTGCTTCAGCCTCCGCAACGCCCAGCTAGTTTGTAAAGACCAGGTCTATACAAAAGGCTGGTCTCAAAATTGTGAGCTCAAGCAATCCACCCACATTGGCCTCCCAGAGCACTAGGATTATAGGCGTGAGCCACCAGGCCCACCAATGTTTAGGTTTACATGAATTATTTCTCTAATTGACTCTTTGTAATCTTTTTTTTTTTTTTTTTTTTTTGTGGTTTTTGGCCAGGGCTGGGTTTGAACCCGCCACCTCCGGCATATGGGACCAGCGCCCTACTCCTTGAGCCACAGGCACCACCCTGTAATCAATACCTTCTTGATGTAAACACCATTTAAAGATTTATGTTCTCTTTTCTGATAGCTATTTGGTCACCAGTTTGCCACAGTTTTTGAAGATTGAAAGACAAATGCACATCATTTCTATACTCTCCTTTTCTTTCAATGTGGAAAGAAGCCTTTTCAGATATTCCCTGCATTAAGCCTACCAACCTAAACTCCCTTTCTAAAGGGAGAAACAGGAGATTTTAGTTCAAAGAACAGCTACTAGAGGAGAGGGTACAACTAGCTCATCCTAGCCCAGAAAAAAGGGTCAGGGTGAGTAATCTGACAAGGGTGGTGGTGATAGTGTATTCATAGAGACGTAAGTCAGCAGTCATAAAAAATAATAAACTGAATGAACAGACTGTACTATGGATAGACATGGAAAAAGGCAAAAAATAAGAAATATAGCATATTAACTTTCATAAGTTTTAATAATTCACTTTAGGCTTGGCACCTGTGGCTTAACCGGCTAAGGCACCAGCCACATACACCTGAGCTGGCAGGTTCGAATCCAGCCCGGGCCTGCCAAACAACAATGATGGCTGTAACCAAAAAATAGCCGGCATTGTGGCAGGCACCTGTAGTCCCAACTACTTGGGAGGCGGAGACAAGAGAATCACTTGAGCCCAGGAGTTGGAGGTTGCTGTGAGCTGTTATGCCACCGCACTCTACACAGGGCAACAACTTGAGGCTGTCTCAAAAAAAAAAAAATAATAATAATAATAATTCACTTTAAATTTTATAGCATAAATGAGTTAAAAAAGAAATATTTACTGATATAAAACAATGGCTGATATTTGGAAGAGAGACAGGTCTGGACAAGGATTAGAAAGCAAATAAATTAAGAAATAAAATAAGAGGGTCTTCACCCACACTCATGATGATAATGTGACCTAAACTGAGGACTATAATTAAACTCAAGCATCAGGGCAATAATGAAAAAAACACCAAGCAGGCAGAGAAATCGTAGGCAGTGTGGAATCACTCAACCAACATTAGAAGAAAATGTCAGGAAAGGCAATTAATGTCAAACACAGCAGAAAGATGCTCCCGGAGATAAAAAGGCAAGGGGAATTAGGAAAACTGAGGAATCACATGGCAATTCCTATGGGGAAAGCAGAAACAGAGCCTGACTAGAAATAAAGTTCTGAGGCATGTCACGGTGAGAAAGCAAAAAATAAAAGAGGACTAGTAGGAATGCGAGTGTGAGAAACATAGTAGTTTTCAAAGAAAGCAGATCCATGAATGCCTGAATATAGAAAGGAGGACTCTAGGACTATGGGGAAGGCAAAAAAAAAAAAAGGCTCGGCGCCTGTGGCTCAAATGGCTAAGGCGCCGGCCACATACACCTGAGCTGGCAGGTTCGAATCCAGCCCAGGCCCGCCAAACAATGACGGCTGCAAATAAAAAATAAAAAATAGCTGGGCGTTGTGTGGGCGCCTGTAGTCCCAACTACTTGGGACGCAGAGGCAAGAGAATCGCTTGAGCCCAGGAGCTGGAGGTTGCTGTAAGCTGTGATACCATGGCACTCTACCCAGGGCAATAGCTTGAAACTGTCTCAAAAAAAAAAAAAAAAAAAAAGGAATGTTAGAGAAAACAAACATAATCAAAGAAGAAAGATCTTTAATGAGGCACACTGGCACAATTCAGAATCCAAAAGTCAATGAAGACAACAAAAATGACAACGGTCATCCAGGTAGTGGCATTTACTTATCTGAGAGGCTAGCATCAAAGATCCTCAAGCAAAGGCCAGGCGTGCTGGCTCACACGTTTCATTAGTTTTAATAATTCACTTTAAATTTTACAGCATAAATGAGTTCAAAAAGCAATAACACTAACACTCTGAGCAAGGCCAAGGTGGGTGGATTGTCTGAGCTCATGAGTTCAAGACCAACCTGAGCAAGAGGGAGACCAAATGTCTAAAAAATAGCCAGGCGTTGTGGCAGGCACCTGTAATCCCAGCTACCCAGGAGGATGAGGCAGGAGGATCACTTGAGCCCAAGAGTTTGAGGATGCCATGAGCTACGATGCCATTGCACTCTACCAAGGGTGACAAGATAAGACTCTGCCTCAGTAAAAAAAAAAAAAAGGATTCTCAAGCAGTGTAAAAATTTAGAGCCTTCCAAAAGAGTCATCTTAACAGCGTTTTAAAGGTTCTAGTCTTTTCAAGACAACTGAGATTTATTCCCCTATTTCCCATCTAGCTGGGTCCCACTCACCCACCTAAAGAGCTCTGATGTGGACGCTCATCCTGCAATGTCCATGGCTCCTTTCCTTGCTCCAACATGACAACCTCTTCTTTAGGACCATGATATCCTATAAAGGGGAAATGATAAAGGACAGGGTCCAGCTAATTATACTTCACAGCCCAATCAATAGTCTTATTGTTCAATGAGAATATGTTCTTCAGCAATGTAACCATATACCTCTAAGAAGAAAAGTAATGTTCTAAGTGCTTAAATGAGTTAAAGAATCCTAGCAAAATCCAGGATAATACTTCACCTTATGTAAGATGCATCACAGCAAGGTGACTGTGCTTACCTATTGATAGCAGGTGGCTATAGGTCTCCAGCATCACATCCCAGTAGAGGTTTCTCTGAGAAGGGTCCAGGTGCTGCCATTCCTCTCTGCTGAAATCTATAGCCACATCCCTGAAGGACACTGATCCCTGTAAGGGCACATTCTTATTCAATGTGAATAGTTATCTCTGGAAGATGGACAGACTGTACTTAGGAATATGAACATGGGATTTCTTGCTGTGTTTAATTTAGCTCCTCTTTTTAAAAACTTACCCCTTATTTCCCTATTAATTATGAAAATTTTCAAACATAAAGCTAATTTGACAGAATTGTACAGAAAAAAATATGTATACCCACAACTTAGAATCTATCATTAAAACTCCTCTACTTGTTTTATCACACATATATCTACCATTTAATCTATCCATTGATCCACTTTATATTTTACATATCTACTATATCAAAGTAAATAGTAGATTCCACTACACCCTAAATACCTCAGGGTGAAAACTAATAGCAAAAGTATATTTGTTTACCTTTTTAGGTAAAATTTACATATACATAAATGCACAAATCTTTACCATTTCAATTTTGACAATTGTATATACCTGTATCATCCAGGAATTTTTTTATTTTTTATTTTTTGATACAGAGTCTCACGATGTCACCCTCGTTACAGTGGCGTGGCGTCACAGCTCACAGTAACCTCAAACTCTTGGGTTTAAGAGATTCTCTTGCCTCAGCCTGTGAATTAGCTAGGACTACAGGCCCCAGCCACAACGCCTGGTTATTTGTTTTGAAGTTGTCATTGTTGTTTTTAGCAGGCCCAGGCCAGGTTTGAATCTGCCAGCTCCAGTCCATGTGCAGTGCCCAAACCGTTGAGCAATGAGCACTGACCCTATCCAGGAACATTTTTATTTCTTTTCTTTCTTTTTTTTTTTTGAGACAAGAGTCTCAAATAGCCAGGTGTTGTGGGGGGCGCCTGTAGTTCCAGCTACTTGGGAGGCTAAGGCAAGAGAATCGCTTAAGCATAGGAGTCAGAGGTTGCTGTGAGCTGTGATGCCACAGCACTCTACCCAGGGTGACAGCTTGAGGCTCTGTCTCAAAAAAAAAAAAAAAAAAAGAAAAAGAAAAAGAAAAGTAGATCCTCCATGGGGTACACACTGAGGTCCCAAAAGAAGAAAATGTGTGTTCTACAAGAGGGAGTCAGTTTACATTGCATAGAGTTAAATATGGAGTGAGGAAGACATTCCCTAGAAGACAAGGACAATAGTGGAAAAGTAAGAAAATACACCATGAGTTTGGGGAACAGCAAATAGCTCTATATAAATAGAAAGAAGTCTGCATGATGTGTCAGAATGGTGGTTATAGGAGAAACTGATCAGACAAACAAGCATTTGTTTTACTTTAAGTACTAGTAAAGGTAATCAGATGTATAACTAAACTGTTTTTTTTCAGGATCTGTATTGCAGGATATTAAAAAATGAGAAAAAGTTGTTGACAGAATGAGTCTACCTTATAAATAAGGAAGTTAAATAAATAAAATAAATAAATAAATAAGGAAGTTAGGGCAAGATGGCCAAACAAGACATCTCCAGCAATCATCCCTCTGCATGAATACCTGATTCAACAACACAAGTAAGCACCTTCAGAAGAGCCAAAAATCAGGTGAGCAGTCAAACTACCTGGTTTAACATTATATCAAGGAAAGAGGCACTGAAGAGGGCAGAACAGACAGGCATCTGATGCCTACACCACCCTCCCCACCCCCTGGCAGTGCACTAGCAAACCAACTGGAGAGAGACTCTTGTGTGCCGGGTGGAGGGGGTGGAGGGTGGGGAGTAAAATGAGCATGGGGCTTTGCATTGAAACTTAGGGCCCGGCAGCGTCTATAGCTCAGTGGATAGGGCGCCAGCCACACACGCAGAGGCTGGTGGGTTTGAACCCAGCCCAGGCCAGCTAAAACAATGACAACTGCAACATAAAAAATGGCTGGGCATTGTGGTGGGTGCCTTGGTCCCAGCTACTTGGGAGGCTGAGGCAAGAGAATTGCTTAGACTCTAGGCAGGGGTCCTCAAACTGTGGCCCGCAGACCACATGAGGCGGTGTGATTGTTATTTGTTCCCATTTTGTTTTTTTACTTCAAAATAAGATATGTGCAGTGTGCATAGGAATTTGTTCATAGTTTTTTTTTTTTTTTTTAACTATAGTCCGGCCCTCCAACGGTCTGAGGGACAGTGAACTGGCCCCCTGTTTAAAAAGTTTGAGGATGGGGGTGGCGCCTGTGGCTCAGTGGGTAGGGCGCCGGCCCCATATACCGAGGGTGGCGGGTTCATAACCCGGCCCCGGCTGAACTGCAACCAAAAAAAAAAAAAAAAAAAAAAAAAAAAGTTTGAGGATGCCTGCTCTAGAGTTTGAGGTTGCTGTGAGCTGTGATGGCACAGCACTCCACCCAGGGCAAAAGCTTGAGACTGTCTCAAAAAAAAAAAAAAAAAAAAAAAGAAACGAAACTCAGGGCCGCCACTTAGCATGGAGGAACACAGGATAATTCAGGTGGCGCCCATGGAAGGAGCATTTTAACCAGCCTGCCCACAGGGAAATCTTCTGGCCCAAGGCCCAAGTTCCTGCTAGCCTTACTACCAGAAGAAAAGAGCAGCCTGAGGCCTGGACTAAATTTGTTAGGCAGTCTGGCCACAGCCACTACAGTCCTTGGGCAATTCCTGGAGGTGTGCTAGATGGGAGCCAGTGGACTTGGGGTGCACATGACCCAATAAGATAACAGCTGTGACTAAGCCAGTGCCTGTGTCACCCTCCCCGAATTATGGGCAGTGCAGCTCAGGGAGAGTCTTCTTCCAGGTGAAGAAAGTAAGGAGCACAAAGGGTTGGCACAACATAGGTACCAACTCAGCCACAGTAAAATAAACTACCAAGCAAATTCCTGGGGCCCCTTCATCCAGGCCTGAGGTCCTAGATGGCATTTCTGGACCTCCCATAGGCCATAAGAAAACAAGCTGCTTTGAAGGGAAGAAACCAGTCCTTGCAGGATTCATTACCTGCTAACTAAGGAGCCCTCAGGCTTTGAATAAACAAACATCACAGGTAATTAGGCAATGGTCACCCCTGGCTTTGGGTGAGACTGGGCTGGCTTTGGGTGTGACCTGGCATTGGTGGCCAAGAGGGAGTGTCCATGTCACTTCTCCTCCAACTCCAAAAGCCTAGCACAGATAGTGAGACAGTTTGCCTGGTAATCCAGGGAATTCTCTTGTGTCTTACCCAAACTCACCAAAGTGGTACCACCAGAAGTCTGCAAAAGTCACACCATTAGTGGGTTTGAGGCACCCCCAGTGCTGATACAGCTGCAGTGACCAGAGACTTAGACCACAACACTCAATTCACCTTGAATATCTGGAAAGACAGGTTCAAACAAGTCCAGATTGTGAAAATTAAAATAAATACCTAACTCTTCAATGTCTAGACATTGACACAACATCCAAAAGCATCAAGATCCAGGAAGACATGAGCTCACCAAATGAACTAAATAAGTTCCCAGTGGCCAATCCCAGAGTGATGGAGATAGGTGACCTTTCACACAAAGCTGTCCTGAGAAGCTCAATGAACTTCAAAACAACACAGGGAAGAAATTCAGAAGCCTATCAGAGAAATTTAACAAAGAGTTCTAAATAATTAAAAAAAAAAAAAAAAAGCAGAAATTCTAGACCTTAGGAATTCAATCAACAAACTGAGATTTGTATCTGGATCTCTCAACAGCAGAATTGACCAAGCATAAGAGAGAACAAGTAAGCTTTAAGATAGGCTATTTGAAAAATAAACAGAAAAGAGAAAAAAATGAGTAAGAATGAAGCAGTTCTACTGTTTCTAAAAAATAGCTTCAAAATAGCAAATCTAAGAGTTACTGGCCTAAAACACTAGAGATAGATTAGGTTAGAGAGTTTATTCAAATAAATAGTAAAACAATTTTCCAAACCTAGAGAAAGATATCAATATTCAGGTACAAGGAGCTCACACAGAACACCAAGTAGATTTAACCCAAACAAGGTTACCTCAAAACATTTAATCATCAGGCTCGGCACCTGTGGCTCAAGCGGCTAACGCGCCAGCCACATACACCTGAGCTGGTGGGTTCAAATCTAGCCTGGGCCTACCAAACAACAATGACGGCTGCAAACAAAAAAGCCAGGCGTTGTGGTGGGCGCCTGTAGTCCCAGCTACTTGAGACGTGGAAGCAGGAGAATCGCTTGAGCCCAGGAGTTGGATAAAGAAGGGTCTGAAGGGAAGAAAAAATAACATACAAAGGCGCTCCAATATGTTTGGCAGAGGACTTCTCAGTGGAAACTTTAGGCCAGGAGTTGCATGACACACTCAAAGTGCTGAAGAAAAAAAGAACTTTAACCCTAGAATACTATATCCTGCAAAAATATCCTTCAATAAGGATATAATAAAGATTCTCACACAAGGAAAAGCTGAGAGATTTCATCAACACCGGTCTATACTACAAAACAATGCTAATAGGAGGGCCGTGTCCATAGCTCAGTGGGTAGGGTGATGGCCACATACACCCAGGCTGGTGGGTTAGAACCCAGCCCGGGTCAGCTAAAACAATGACAACTGTAACAAAAAAAAAAAACAACAACCAAAAACCAAAAAACCAAGCTGGGCATTGTGGTAGGCCCCTGTAGTCCCAGCTACTTAGGAGGCTGAGGCAAGAGAATCACTTGAGCCCAAGTTTGACGTTGCTGTGAGCTGTGACGCCACAGCACTCTACCCAGGGCGACAGCTTGAGACTCTGTCTCAAAAAAATAAATAAATAAAATAAATGCTAAAAGGAGTTCTTCAATCTGAAAAGATATTAATGAATAATAAGAAATCTTCTGAAAATATAAAACTCACTGGTTAACAGTAAAGAGACAAATACAGAATACTCTTCTTGCTACAACTATGGTGTATAAAGCACTTATATATTGAGTAGGAAGACTAAAAGACAAACCTATCAAAAATAACTTTTTGGGTGTTCGTTTCAGCAGCACATATACTAAAATTGGAACAATACAGAGAAGATTAGCATGGCCCCTGCACAAGGATGACACGCAAATTCATGAAGCGTTCCATATTTAAAAAAAATAAATAAATAAATAACTTTTTGGGCCGGGTGCAGTGGCTCATACCTGTAATCCTATCTCTCTGGGAGGCTGAGGCAGATGGACTGCCCTGAGCTCACAGGTTTGAGACCAACCTGAGCAAGAGTAAGACCCTGCCTCTAAAAATAGCTGGGTGTTGTGGCAGGTGCCTGTAGTCCCATCTACCTGGGAAGCTGAGGCAAGAGAATTGCTTCAGCCCAAGACTTTCAGGTTGCTGTGAGCTTTGACACCACAGCACTCTACCAGAAATAACAAAGCGAAACTGTCTCAAAAAATAAATAAATAAAGGGCAGTACCAGTGGCTCAGTGGGTAGGGTGCTGGCCCCATATACGGAGGGTGGCAGGTTCGACCCCGGCCCCGGCTAAACTGCAACAAAAAAATAGCCAGGCGTTGTGGCAGGCACCTATAATCCCAGCTGCTGGGGAGGCTGAAGCAAGAGAATCACTTAAGGCCAGGAGTTGGAGGTTGCTGTGAGCTGTGATTCCACCGCACTCTACCAAGGGCGATAATGTGAGACTGTCTCTAAAAAAAAAGTAAAATAAAATAAAGCAAAATATAAAAATAAGACTGCGAAAAAATAATTTTGAGAGATAATATACAAAAAGGTAAAAAGTGAGCAGATGAAGTAAAAAGGTAGAATTTCTGTTGAGATTTCTCTTATCTCTTTGTAAGTAGAGTTGTCCTACTACTTTAAAATAGTTGATTATGGCTTGGCGCCCATAGCACAGTGGTTATGGTTATCAGCCACATACACCGAGGCTGAAGGGTTCAAACCCAGCCGGGGCCTGCTAAACTTCAATGACAATTGCAACAAAAAATAGCCCAGCATTGGGGGAGGCCGGGGAGGGTGGAGCCTGTAGTCTCAGCTACTTGGGAGGCTGAGGCAAGAGAATCACTTAAGCCCAAGAGTTTGAGGTTGCTGTGAACTGTGACACCATAGCACTCTACCAAGGGCAACATAGTGAGACTCTGTCTCAAAAAAGCATATAAATAAATAAAAAATAAAATAAAATAATTGGCTATAAAATGTTTTTTTTGCAAGCCCCATGGCAACCTCAAATCAAAAAACTTATGATACACAAAGAGTAAAAAAATAAGACACTATGGTGGTGTCTGTGGCTCAGAGGAGTAGGGCGCAGGCCCTGTATGCCGAGTTGGTGAGTTCAAACCCAGCCCTGGCCAAAAACTGCAAAAAACAAACAAAACAAAAAAAACTAAAAACAGCAGAAAAAATCAGTTTCAAAAAAGAAGAAAGAGGACCACAAAATAACCATAAATCAAGTAACAACATGACAGTATTAAGTCCTTACCTATCAATAATAAAACTGAACATGAATTGACTAAACGCTCTAATTAAAAAACAGAGTGGGTTGGACGCCCTTAGCTCAGTGGTTAGGGCGCTGGCCACATATACCATGGCTGGTGGGTTTGAACCTGGCCAGGGCCTGCTAAAAAAACAAAACAAACAGCAACAACAACAGAAACACAGAATGACTGGTTACAAAGAAAAAGAGACAAATATATTCTGTCTGCAAGAAACATACTTCACCTATAAAGACACAAAAAGACTGAAAATTAAGGATGGAAAAAGATATCCCATGCAAACAGAACCAAAAAAATAGCAAGAGTAGCTATACTTCTATCAGACAGAATAGATTACAAGACAAAAACTGTTAAAAGGAGACAAAGGTCATTATATAATAAGAAGCATTCAATATAGTAAAAAGACATACGGGCAGTGCCTGCGGCTCCGTGGGTAGGGTGCCAGCCCCATATACCTAGGGCGGCCAGTTTGAACCCGGCCCTGGCCAACTGCAACAAAAAAACAGCCAGGCATTCTGGCATGCGCCTATAGTCCCAGCTACTCAGGAGGCTGAGGCAAGAGAATTGCCTAAGCCCAGGAGTTGGAGGTTGCTGTGAGCTGTGACACCACCGCACTCTACTGAGGGCAATAAAGTTAGACTCTGTCTCTTAAAAAAAAAATAAAAAGACATAAAAGTTCTACATAGATATGTACCCAACATTGGAGCACCCAAATATAAAAAGCAAATATTATCAGAGCTGGAGAGAGAGAGATATCCCAATCCAACAGTCATTGGGAGACCTCAACACTCAATTTCAGCACTGGACAATTCAGATGGAAAGTCAACAATGAAATAGTGCACTATAGATCAAATGGGACTAATAGATATTTACAGAATGTTTCATCCAACATCTGCAGAATTCACATTCTTCTCAGCTCACGGATCACTCTCAAGGATATACTCCAAAACAAGTCTCAAAAAACTGAAAAAACTGAAATCATACTAAGTATTTTTTCTCTGACTTCAATGGAATAAAACTATAAATTGTAACAAGAGGAACATTAGAAACTATACAAACACATAGAAATTAAACAATATGCTCTTGAATGACTGGTGGGTAAATGAAGACATTAAAAAGAAAAAAATCTCTCATAACAAATGAAAATGAAAACATGACATATTAAAACTTGTGGGATACAGCAGAAGCAGTCATACATGTAAGAGGAAAGTTTTTGGCAATGAGAGCTCACATCAAAAGAATAGAAAAGTTTCAAAAAACCTGACAATGCACCTCAAAGAACTAGGAAAATAAGAGCAAACCAAACTCAAAATTAGTAGAAGCAAAAAATAATAAAGATCAGAGCAGAAATAAATGAAATTTAAACCAAAAAAATACAAAAGATCAGCAAAACAAAGTTTTTGGCCAGGGCTGGGTTTGAATCCAAAAATTGACTGGATTTAAAAAAAAATAAACAATATAGACACAACTTTAGCCAGACTAAAAAGACAAAGGAGAGGAGCTCTAAGTAAATAAAATCAGAGATGAAAAAGGAGATGTTACAACGATACCTCAGAAATCCCAAGGATCATTCCATGGGTGGCGCCTGTGGCTCAAGGAGTAGGGCGCCAGCACCATATACAGGGGGTGGCGGGTTCAAGGGCGGCCGGGGGCCAAAACTGCAAAAAAAGAAAAAGGAAACTAAAACCAAAAAATAGCCAGGCATTGTGGCCAGTGCCTGTAGTCCAGCTACTTGGCAAGCTGAGGCAGGAGAATCGCTTAAGCCCAAGAGTTTGAGGTTGCTGTGAGCTGTGATATCACAGCACTCTACCAGGGGCAATACAGTGAGACTCTGTCTCAAGGAAAAAACAAAGTCTCCCATTAAAGAATGCCTTTACTCCGAATTCTACTGAACATTCAAAAAAGAACTAATAACAATCCTGCTTAAACTATTCCAAAAATTTGAGGATGAAGAGATGCTTCCCAACCCATTCTATGAGTCTATCACCCCAACATCAAACCCAAAGATACAACAAAAAAGAAAACTGTAGGCCATTATCTCAGCTGAACAGAGATGAAAAATCCTCAACACAATACTAGCAAACCAAATTCAACAACCTATAATAAAGATTATGATCAAGTGGGATTCATTCCAGGGATACATGGATGGTTCAGTATCTACAAATGAATCTTTGTGATAAATCACATTAACACAACAAAAAACTAAAAACATTTCAATTGATGCTGAAACAGCAGTTAATAAAATTCAACATCCCTTCATAAAAACTCTCAAAAATAGACTGGGCGCCTGTAGCTCAGTGTTTAGGGCACTGGTCACAATTACTGGTGCTGGTGGGTTTGATCCCGGCCTGGGCATGCTGAACAACAACAACAAATAGCTGGTTGATGTGGCAGGAGCCTGTATTCCCAGCTACTAGGGAGGCTGAGGCAAGAGAATTGCTTGAGCCCAAGAGTTTGAGATTGCTGATGCCAAGGCACTCTACCAACAGCAAAGAAGTGAGACTCTGTTTCAATTAAAAAAAAGGAAATATAGGGGCAGCACCTGTGGCTCAAAGGAGTAGTGCACCCACCCCATATACTGGAGGTGGCAGGTTCAAACCCAGCCCCAGCCAAAAACTGCAAAAAAATAAAATAAAATAAAAAAATAATAAAATAAATATACAAAAAGTAAAAATAAAAATAACGTAAATTAAAAAAAAAATTCTCAAAAATAGGGTGTAGAAATAACTCACCTCAACACAACAAAAGCCATATATGACAGACCCACAGTTATCATCATACAAATTAGGGAAAAACTGAAAGTCTCTCCTTTAAGATCTGGAACAAGGGCAGCACCTGTAGCTCAGTGAGGAGGGCACCAACCACATACACCCAGGCTGGCAGCTTTGAACCTGGCCGGAGCCAGCTAAACAACGACAACTGCAACCAAACAACAGCCGGGTGTTGTGGCGAGCACCTGTAGTCCCAGCTACTTGGGAGGCTGAGGCAAGAGAATCGCTTAAGCCCAAGAATTTGAGGTTGCTATGAGTTGTGATGCCACAGAACTCTACCGAGGACGACATAGTAAGACTCTGTCTCAAAGAAAAAAAAACAAGATCTGGAACAAGACAAGGACACCCGCTTTCACCACTGTTATTCAACATACCCTGTTTCCCCAAAAATAAGACAGTGTCTTACTTTAAGGTGTGCTCCCAAAGATGCACTAGGTCTTATTTTCAGGGAACGTCTTATCTTTCCTGTAAGTAGGTCTTATTTTCGAAGGATGTCTTATTTTCAGGGAAACAGGGTAGTACTGGAGCAATAGACCAGAGAAAGAAAGGGCACACAAATTGGAAAGGAAGAAGTTAATTTATCGGGGCGGCACCTGTGGCTTAGTCAGTAAGGCGCAGGCCCCAAATACTGAGGGTGGCGGGTTCAAACCCAGCCCCGGCTGAATGGCTACAAAAAAAATAGCTGGGTGTTGTGGCGTGCGCCTGTAGTCCCAGCTACTCGGGAGGCTGAGGCAAGAGAATCGCTTAAGCCCAGGAGGTGGAGGTTGCTGTGAGCTGTGTGATGCCATGGCACTCTACCAAGGGCCATAAAGTGAGACTGTCCCCCCCCCCCAAAAAAAAGAAGTTAATTTATCCTTGTTTGCAAATAATGTAATCTTGTATCTAGAGAAATCTAAAAAATACATCCAAAAATTATGAGAACTGATAAATTCACTCAGTAAAGTTGCAGAATACAAAATCAACACACAAAAAAAATCAGTAGCATTTCTAAATGCCAACAACAAACTGAAAAAGCAGCCAAGAAAGTCACCTCACTTACAATAGTTACAAATAAAATAAAATACCTCAGAATAAACTTAACCAATAAACTGAAAGATCTCTATAGGGAAAACTATAAAACACTGATGAAGATGACACAAATGGAAAGGTATTCCTTGCTCATGGATTGGAAGAATCAATATTGTTAAAATGTCTACCACCCAAAGCAATTTACAGATTTGGTGCAATCTCCATCAAATGCTAATAGCATTCTTCATAAAATACAAAAAAAATAGCCACAACACCTGGCTATTTCTTGGGGACAGGGTCTCGCTCTTGCTCAGGCTGGTCTCGAACCCATGACTTCAGGCAAACCACCGGCCTCGCAGAGTGCTAAGATTACAGGAGTGAGACACCGTGCCAGGCCAGGGCAAGGACTTCTTGAGTAATATTCCCAAAGCACAGGCAACCAATGCAAAACTGAGCAAATGGGATCACATCAAGTTAAAAAGCTTCTGGGCAGCGCCTGTGGCTCAGTGAGTAGGGTGCCAGCCCCATATACCAAGGGTGGCGGGTTCAAACCAGCCCTGGCCAAACTGCAACAAAAAATTAGTCAGGTGTTGTCGCAGGCGCCTGTGGTCCCAGCTGCTCAGGAGGCTGAGGCAAGAGAATCGCCTAAGCCCATGAGGTGGAGGGTGCTGCGAGCTGTGATGTCACAGCACTCTACTGAGGGTGACAAAGTGAGACTCTGTCTATAAAAAAAAAAAAAGTACTGGGATTACAGGTGTGGAAGCAAAAAAAAAAAAGCTTCTGCACAGGCTGGGCACAGTAGCTCACGTCTATAATCCTAGCACTCTGGGAGGCCAAGGCAGGTGGATCTCTTGAGGGCACAAGTTTGAGACCAGCCTGAGCAAGAGATCCTATCTCTTCTGAAAATAGAAAAACTATCTGGGGCTCAGTGCCAGCCACACACACCGGAGCTGTTGGGTTCAAATCCAGGCTGGGCCTGCAAAACAACGACAACTACAACCATAAAATAGCCGGGCATTGTGGCAAGGCACCTGAAGTCCCAGCTACTTTGGAGTCTGAGGCAAGAGAATGGCTTAAGCCCAGGAGTTGGAGGTTGCTGTGAGCTGTGATGACACTGCATCCTACCAACAGCAACAGCTTGAGACTGTCTCAAAAAAAAAAGAAAAACTATCTGGACATAGTGGCGCACACCTGTGGTTCCAGCTACTGGGGAGGCTGAGGCAAGAGAATATGCAAACTCAAGAGTTTGAGGTTGCTGTGAGCTATGATGCCACTGTACTCTACCCAGGGCAACAGAATGAGACTATCTCAAAATTTCAAAAGAAAAAGAAAAAGTAAAAAGCTTCTGCGTAGTCAAGGAAATACTAAAGTGAAGAGATAACCCACACAATGGGAGAAAATATTTGTAAACTACCCATCTGAAAAGGGAATAACTACTAGAAAATATAAAGAGTTCCAACAACTCAATAGGAAAAAAAATCAAATAATCCAATTAAAAATGGAAAAAGTATCTGAATAGACATTTTGCCAAAGAAAATGTACAAATGGCCACGGGAATATTAAAAAAAAAAGCTCCACATCAGTAGTCATCACAGAAATGTGAATTCAAACTACAACGAGAGATCATTTCACCCCACTTAAAATGGCTTTTATCAAAAGGGCAGCCTTGGTGCCCGTAGCACAGTGGTTATGGCGCTGGCCACACACACTGAGGCTGGCGGGTTCAAACCCATCCCAGGTCAGCTAAACATGACAACTGCAACAAAAAATAACCGGGCGTTTTGGCAGGCACCTGTAGTCCCAGCTACCTGGGAGGCTAAGGCAGGAGAATTGCTTAAGCCCAAGAGTTTGACGTTGCTATAAGCTTTAATGCCACAACACTCTACTGAGGGTGACATAGTAAGACTCTTTCTCAAAAAAAAAACAAAAAACCAACAAACAAACAAAAAAAAAAACCAGGCAGCCAATAACGAATGCTAGTGAGGATGTGGAAAAGGCATAATCCTCTTAACACTGTTGTTGGGAGTGTAAATTAGTGCAACCACTATGGAAAAACAGCATGGAAGGTTCTCAGAAAACTATAAATAGAATTGCCATATGGCCCACAGATCCCACTGCTGGGTATGCATCCAAAGGATGAGAATTTAGTATACTGAAAAGTAATCCGCACTCCCATGTTTACTGCAGCACTATTCACAACAGCCATGATACGGAATCAACCTATCAATCAATCTAGATAGAATCAATCAATCAATCAACTAGTGGATGAACGGATAAAGAAAGTGTGGGACATACACAATAGAAATATAGATGCCGGGAGCTAAAATATCTCACAAAAATGCCCCTTACTATCTTGATTTTACGAGCAAACTATTCTCAGGAATTCAACCGTAAACAGCAACGGTACTTTCCCCTTGCGTATCTCCTCAAAAATGCACCCCCTGCCTTAGGGACCTTCTCCTAGTAATTTTCCAGAAATTAGCCCCTTCCCCGCCCTGCTAGGAATAGCCCTTAGTTACTTCCTCATTTGAATGCTTGTAAGTCCAGCTGAAAAATAAACTCATCGGAGCTTGATCAGACTCTTGACTTGCTCTCATTCTTTCGTGTCTCTTGTCCCCTCATTCGACTGACCCCTTTCTTTCCCAGGTCCCCGTTGAATTCCCCGTGGGCTGGGGCAATTGGCGCCCAAATGTGGGGCAAGGGTATGGGGGTGTCATCGAACGTTGCTGCCAGTAAGGGTACCCTTATTGGATTGCCGCAACATGAAGGTTGTGAGTGAAAATCGGCACTGTGATCGCCGCGCCACAAGGAGGACGTGCGTAAAGATCCGCACCGCGATCGCCGCAGAATTGCCCACCTGCGAGTCTTATCCGTCAAGGTAAGAGAAAGCAACGAGTTTATGGGACAAACGTTAAGTAAACATGACTTGTTCATTCAGGGACTCAAGGAGTCCCTCAAGACACGAGGAAATCGGGTAAAGAAAAAAGATCTCTATAAATTTTTTGTTTTTATTGGTGATATCTGTCCTTGGTTCCCCCAAGAAGGCACTATTGATGTTCTGAGATGGACTAGAATCGGTGATTGTCTAAAAGATTATTACAGAACATTCGGCCCCGAAAAAATCCCCGTTCAGGCATTTTCCTACTGGAACTTGATCTATGATATTTTAAAAACTTACAACCAATGGCCTGATATCCAAGAAGTTGTTAAAGAAGGAGAAAAGGCGCTTAAAGAACACTCCAGACCACCCTCAGCCTGCCCTTCTGTTTCTGTTCCTATGCTTGAGCCTGACATTCCCCCTAATCCTGAACCTCCCAAACATCCTGTTAATTCCCTATACCCCTCCCTCGAGGAGCCCCCGCCCCCACTCCCTCTCCCCCGAAGAAACGACCACCCGGGAAGAGGAGGCCACTAAGTATCACAATTCTGACTGGCCTCCCTTCCCTTCCGTCCTAAATCATCCCCCTTCCTATGCTTCTGCCCCTCCATTTTGTGCTCCGATTCTAGGTGTAGACACTCCAATTGAAAATGTCAAACGCAAATTATGTCAAGAGGTCTCCTCCCTTAAGGACTTACTCCAAACAAGGAAGGAACATTTAAAACTCATTCAAGAGTTACGTGCTTTAGAATTAGAACGAAAAATCCCCCCCCCAACGTTTCATAAACATAGCTCAAAACAAAAACCTTTAAAGGCGCTGCACGCCTTTCCTGTAACTAAGATAAAAGGGGATCCCCCTCCCGAATCAGAACCAAAACCCCCCTCTGATGGGGACGAACACCCCTTGGCAGATGACGCCTCGGATAATGACCACGAGGCCTCCGACTCAGATGCTGAAAAAGCTGAAACTGCCGATCAGCAGTATCGCGCTTGAATTTCAAGCATGTTAAAGAATTAAAAACTGCTGTGTCCCTCTATGGCCCCACAGCCCCTTTCACTATATCTATAGTTGAATCTCTGAGCAAGCGGTGGCTCACCCCAAATGACTGGTTCTTTATAACCCGTACCACCCTGCCTGGAGGTGATTATGTCCTTTGGAGAACCGAATATGCTGATAACTGCAAAGAAACAGCAGCCCGTAATCTTGAAAATAAGACCTCCAAGAAATGGACTAGGGATAAACTCATGGGACGCAGTCCCTATGATACTAACATTACACAAGCTAAATTTTCCCCCGGGCTCCTGGCCCAAATACAGAATGCTGCCCTCAAGGCATGGAGAAAGCTCCCTCCCAAGGGACTGGCAACTACCTCCTTGGCCAACATTCGACAGGGCATCGTTGAACATGCTCATCAAACCCTTAAAAATACCTTTCACAAATTAAAAAAGGGAGAATTATACCCCACAAAAGGATCTCCAAGAAACATTCTTCATTATGCCCTATTTGTCCTTAATTTTTTAAATATGGATGCCCAGGGCAAGTCTGCCACTGACCACCTTTGGCACCCAGAAACAAATAACAATTATGCCACAGTCCTATGGAAGGATCCACTCACCTCGAAATGGAACAGCCCAGACCCAGTTCTTATCTGGGGCCGGGGATCCATATGCCTATTTGATACCAAAGAAAATGCAGCCAGATGGCTGCCTGAAAGATTAGTAAAACAAATTGATAACAATTCTAAAATCCAGGGAGAAAAACCTCCCTGAGATTATCTTTCTCCTTTCCCTTCCAGAACCACGGATTTCCATCCATGATGCTGCCTTATCTCCTGATCTTCTGCCTCCTGGCACCGGGCCAACCTGTTCCAGCGGTCACCAAGCCCTTCGCTTGTAGATTTACAAAAACAAAAATTTTCTTCTGAGGCAAACGAGTGGTGGAAATCCTCCATGTACTCCTTACTCATGCCCCTTGCAGGTGCCCTTATTAACTTGCTATTAATAATCACCCTTGGACCCATTATTCTTAACAAAATCATGAATTTTATCAAATCACAGATTGACTCCCTGGCATCAAAACCCATTCAAGTCCATTATCATAGACTCGACCTTGCAGACTGGGGCCTTGCCGAACCTAACAACGAAGATATTCCTCCGGGAACTGCGGAAGCACTCAGAGCTATGCATGTTGACTCACCATCATATGTGAATACAACCTGGGTACCTTTTTATGGGGTGCAATAAAGACACTGCAGAGGGAAGGCATAAACAGCCTCTCTGAGTCCCTTGGAAGCAAACCTGATTTGCACAGAGGTTAGCGTCGTAAAAATTTCTCCTCTTCTCCCCAAAAGACACTCAAACTTATCATGTGGTCATTATGCCCGCGGGAGGAATCAGGTCAATACTTCCCCCCAAAAGGTTAATGCCCTCTCCTCAACGCCGACAACTAACAGCCCCCAACAAATTTAAAAACTAAAAGGGAAGAGATGCCGGGAGCCAAAACATCTCACAAAAATGCCCTTACTATCCTGATTTTACGAGCAAACTATTCTCAGGAATTCAACCGTAAACAGCAATGGTACTTTCCCCTTGCGTAGCTCCTCAAAAACGCACCCCCCGCCTTAGGGACCTTCTCCTAGTAATTCTCCAGAAATTAGCCCCTTCCCCGCCCTGCTAGGAATAGCCTTAGTTACTTCCTCATTTGAATGCTTATAAGTCCAGCTGAAAAATAAACTCATCAGAGCTTGATCAGACTCTTGACTTGCTCTCATTCTTTCGTGTCTCTTGTCCCCTCATTCGACTGACCCCTTTCTTTCCCAGGTCCCCGTTGAATTCCCCGCAGGCCGGGGCATATAGCCACACAAAAAAGAATGAAATCCTGCCATTTGAAACAACATGGATCTAACAGGAGAACATTATGTTAAATGGAATAAGCCAAGCACAGGCAGACAAATCTCACATGTTCTCACTCATATGTGAGAGCTAAATATTAAGAAAAATTGATTTCATGGAGACAGAGAGAACGACAGTTACCAGAGGTTGGAAAGTGTAACAAGGAGGGGGTTTTGGAGTGGAGATGGTTAAATAGGTACAAAAATATAGTTAAATGGAATGAACAATATTTGACAGCATAACAGAGTGACTACAATCAACAGTAAGGCAGACTTTAATGTAACTAAAAGAACAGAATTGGGGCCGGGAGTGGTGGCTCACGCCTGTAATCCTAGCACTCTGGAAGGAAGAAGTAGGTAGACTGCCTGAGCTCACAGGCTCAACAGCCTGAGCAAAAGTAAGACCCAGTTCCTAAAAAAAATATAGCCGGGCACTGTAGTAGGTGCCTGTAGTCGCAGCTACTCCAGAGGCTGAGGCAAGAGAACTGCTTGAGCCTAAGAGTTTGAGGTTACTATGAGCTATGACACCATAGCACTCTATGGAAGGTGACAAAGTGAGAGTCTCAAAAAAAAAAAAAAAAATACAATTATCATGTACCCATAATAATTAAAAATTTAACAATAAAAGAAAGTTAGGATATAATTAAAACATCATCATTTGCAGTGGACTTCCAATAATCATTAATGGTTCTGTAACGGTTTATTAAAAGGACTTGATCTGGAAAATTTGGATTCAGTCAAAAGGCCACACTCAAGGACCCAGATAGGCACACAGGGCCTCCAAAGCCACAGGTTCCCCATCCCTGGTTCATGTGAAAGGCTGAAGAGAAGCTTACAATGGATGGATCAACTAGTAACATCTTCATCTATCCATCTTAACATCACGAAAAGAGAAATAAGCAGATATTATGTACCTCCTGACATAACATAGTAATTAATTTCATTAAACAACTTATGCAGTATTCTTGTCAAAAAAATTATGCCTGAATTTCATCAAGCTTCCCAGGTTAACAAGCCGTTCACAGGCAATATGAAGGAGATAAGAACATACTGAACAATATCAAGGCCAAAACATCAGCTAAATACAGAATGCAGCAAATTACTTGTTTCTTCAAAAAATAAGTTACAAAACAAAGAATATCGGGGAGGAATCTTTCTTTATTGAAAAAGACTTAAGAGCCATTCTAACCAAATGCAACTTGTAGACCTTGTTTGGTTCTTAAGTAAAATGAATTGACATTATTAAGGCACTTATAACACATTTACAGAAATTCAGATGAGTAGTAAATGATATGTGGGTATTAAGGTATCAAGGCTGTGTGGGTACTGTTTTTTTTTTTTTATTGTTGGGGATTCATTGAGGGTACAATAAGCCAGGTTACACAGATTGCAATTGTTAGGTAAAGTTCCTCTTGCAATCATGTCTTGCCCCCATAAAGTGGGTACTGTTTTTCATGTTAGGTAAGATAATGGCTTATGGGTTATGCTAAAGAAAAAGGAAAAAATTATCTCTCATTTCTTAGAAATACACATCAAAGTATTTTTAGATAAAACATGGGATTTGGGATTTGTTTAAAAATAATCTTGCAGCTTGGTGGAAGGGGGTTTTCTGTGAATGAAGAACGGCAGGAGCCAGGTATGGTGGTTCCTACCTGTAATCCCAGCAACTTGGAAGGCTAGGGCAGACGGATGGCTTTTTAGACACAGAGTATGAGACTGCACTAAGCTACATTCATGCCACTGTACTTCAGCCTAGGCGACAGAGTAAGACACCATCTCTAAAACCAAAATTAAAAAAACAACAACAACAAAAAGAATGGCAGAGTATTGATGACTACTTTAACTGCATATAAGTACAATTAAGTAAAAGTGTTCCTTATATTTTGTTTTTAATTTTATATATTGAAATTGGGAAATGCAGGGCGGCGCCTGTGGCTCAGTGAGTAGGGCGCCGGTCCCATATGCCGGAGGTGGCGGGTTCAAACCCAGCCCCGGCCAAAAACCACAAAAAAAAAAAAAAGAAATTGGGAAATGCATAGTTGAAGGAATGGCAATTTCCATCTAGAGATGGAGATGTTTAAAGAAAGCATTATAGAGACTTAGACATGCCTCACATTCAACAATACACAGAATAACAGACAAGTATATTATAAAAGTACAAACAACAACAAGTATCTGCCACCAATAACAGCAAAATACTTTCTTTTAAGATCCACAGAAAAATGGACCAAGACCAGACCATATCCTAGGCTGTGAAACAAACCCCAACAAATTTAAAACATTTAAAATAATAGGGCGGCGCCTGTGGCTCAGTCAGTAGGGCGCCGGCCCCATATGCCGAGGGTGGCGGGTTCAAACGTGGCCCCGGCCAAACTGCAACCAAAAAATAGCCGGGCGTTGTGGTGGGCGCCTGTAGTCCCAGCTACTCGGGAGGCTGAGGCAAGAGAATCGCTTAAGCCCAGGATTTGGAGGTTGCTGTGAGCTGTGTGAGGCCACGGCACTCTACCGAGGGCCATAAAGTGAGACTCTGTCTCTACAAAAAAAAAAAAAAAAACAAAACATTTAAATAATAAACGTTCCAAAATGAAATCAAATAATCAATAATAAAGAGACAACAGGAAAACCTCCAAAGGAAATAGAAAATAACAACAAAAGCTACCCAGAAAAAATCATAGCATATTTGAAAATTAACAACACACTTTTAAATGACCTATAGGTCAAAGAAGATGTCTGAAAGTAATTTTTTAAATACACAAAAGTGAAAGAAAGTGAAAATACAACCTATCAAAATCTGTGAGATGCAGATGAAGCAATGCTGAGAGGAAAATTTATAGCAGTAAATGCTTCCAATAGAAGAGTAAAGGCCACAAATCCACAATAAACCTTTCTACCTCAAGAAACTACAAAAAGAGAAAGATGAAACCAAAGTAAAAAAAAAAAGAAAAAATAGAAATCAATGAAAACTAAAGACAAAACAAAAAAACAGAAAGGAAAATCAATAAAACATAATCATTGACTGACCTTTTAGTTAACCACACTGACAAGGATAAAAAGACACACATCATCAATGTTGGGAATAAAACACAAACATCATTATGTAATAGACTCAGCCTTTTAAAGGAAAATACATTTTATAATAATAAATCTAACAACTGAAAAGAAATGGAGCAATCTCTCAAAAATCACAATTTACCAAATTCAAATATCACAAAATATATAAGCTAAATAATTAAAGACTCCTGAAAAGAAATCTTTAGGCCATTTTATCAGAGAATTCTACTACTTGACCATTTTTTGTGAAATCCAATCAAAAACATTTGTAGCTGTTTTGACTTGCACAAGAACCAAAGATGAAATTGGTCATCTACATAGGGAGACATAGACAGAAGAAAGGTAAAGGAAGCAGTTTCATCTTTCCCTGAATTTCTTTTACCATAACACTTTTCAGTGTGATGCTTTTTATGTTTTTCTAATTTTTGAAATAAGTGTATGTATTGCCTATTCAAAACATTAAAAACTGAAATAGGAGGTGGAGCAAGATGGTGGCTGAGTAACAGCTTCCCTGCAACTGGGCACAGTGAGTCTGGAGAGGTAAGACTCCAGGCATCTCTGGCTGGTGGGATCTGCCTATAATCATCCCTTTGAGGATACAGGGAGTCAGCAAGGGACTTCTAGACCCCAAGAGGAGGACAAAAACAGTGGAAAACTGGCAAGTGGTTGTGTGTTTTCCAACGACGTAATCCCGCCGGCAACAATAAGTACAAGCAGCAGTGAGACTACAAACCAGAAAGGCCTTACCTGTGAACTGTTTTGGTGTTTTTGGACTTGGAACTCAGTTGAACTGCCCTGAGGAAGAGCTTGAGCAGGAGTGGAGAGAACTTTGGGCATTGTCTAGGGCCCCAGCCTAAGTAGCTGAGCCAGACAGAGCTAAATAGTGTTCAGCTGTGGGCCGCAGGGAGCCATTGTGAGAGAACTGCCCCAGCAAGTTCCGCTCTCAGGGTCACAGAGCAAGGATAGGGTGGGAGCTAGAAACCTAGTGACTGAGCACCCTAAAGGCAGGGACGGAGCTGCCTTACAGCATTAACACCCAGGGACAGAGTGAGACCGGTTTTGGCACAGTGGAGCCTCGGGCTCTTGCCCTCGGTAGAGTGCCGGGGCGTCACAGCTCACAGCAACCTCAAACTCCTGGGCTTGGCACTGCCCAGACCTCCATAAGAGCTATGCTGGAGCCCCCAACCCGCACCCGCAGGGCCTCCGCGTGCCCTGACCAGGAACTGCAGGAGCCACGCAACCCTGCATCCTCTCTCCTGTACCCTCCCCCTCCCTCCACACTGGCCCGCTCATCTGGCCAGGGACTCTCGTACCCGTGTGCCCTGTGGAGCCATACCTGCCTCTGCACAGAGCCTTTCTCCTGGCCAGAGATTGCTGGAGCCTTGGACCCTCTGTGCCAAAGTCACTGGGCATCAGGCACTCCCAGAACAGTGCGCACCATCACCTACCCTGTTGCTGGATCCGGGTGTGTCACACTCCAGAGCTGCTTCCACAACCAGAACTCCCTGGCTAGGGCAGCCTCAGAGGAACTACACAGGGTGACTCCCAACTAAGATTCAGCAAAAATACAGTGATCCCGCTGGGGTCTACTCTTGGAGAGACACCTCCCCAACTCTGAGGATGGCCAGAGGCAATGGTGAAAAACAATCATGAGGTGAAATCAACAGAAAAACTCTGGCAATGTGAATAATCAGAGTAGATCAACTCCGCCAAGGATCAATGGGGCAGACACAGCACAAAATCCCATGTACAAACAAATAGCTAAGATGTCAGAAATTGAATTCAGAATCTGGATAGCAAATAAGATCGAATTAGAATTCCAACCAGTAAACCAAAAGATATCTCAAGAAATCAACGAATTCAAAGACCAAATGACCAAAGATTTTGACACATTGAGACAAGAAGTTATAGCCCTCAAATATCTGAGAAACACAGTAGAATCCCTCAGTAACAGAACGGAGCAAGCAGAAGAAAGGATTTCTGACATTGAAGACAAAGCTTTCAAACGCTCCCAAACTCTCAAAGAGGAAGAGAAAGGGAGGGCAAAAACACATCACTCTCTCAGAGAGTTCTGGAATAATTCGAAGAAAACCAATATTCGTCTTATAGGGATCCCCAAAAGCGACGAAGTGGCTTCACAAGGCAGAGTCTCTTCTCCATGGGATTATGAAGGAGAACTTTCCAGACATGCCAAGAGATTCTGAAATTCAGATAGCAGACAGTTTCAGAACTCCAGCCCGACTCAACCCAAATAAGACAACCCCCAGACACATCATAATCAGTTTCACTAAAGTTAATATGAAGGAGAAAATTCTGAAAGCAGCCAGACGAAAGAAAATCATCACCTACAAGGGCAAGAATATTAGAATAACTGCAGCTCTCTCTGCTGAAACCTTTCAAGCTAGAAGAGGATGGTCATCGACTTTTAATCTCCTAAAACAAAATAACTTTCAACCCAGGATCCTGTACCCATCTAAACTGAGTTTCATTTATGACAGAGAAATTAAATACTTCAATGACAATCACTTGTTGAAGAAATTTGCCATAACTAAACCAGATCTCCAGGATATTCTCAGATCTATCCTCCATAAAGACCAGTGTAATCCTCCACCACAAAAGTAAACCCACCCAGAAAATTTTGATCAAATTCCAACTTTCACAGTTGCAAAAGGATTAAAAATGTCCACCGGACTCTCGAAAGGCTTATCAATATTCTCAATTAATATGAATGGTTTAAATTGTCCTCTAAAGAGGCACAGGTTGGCTGACTGGATACAAAAACTCAAGCCAGATAAGAATCACGTCTTTCATTAAAAGACAAATATAGTCTCAAGGTGAAGGGATGGTCATCTATACTCCAGGCAAATGAAAAGCAGGCATTGCAATCCTATTCACAGATGCAACAGGCTTTAAACCAACCGAAATAAGGAAGGATAAGGATGGACACTTCATATTTATTAAAGGTAATAATAAGATGAGATCTCTATTAATATTTATGCACCCAACCAGAACGCACCTCAATTTATAAGAGAAACTCTAACAGACATGAGCAACTTGATTTCCTCCAGTTCCATAGTAGATGGAGATTTTAACACACCTTTAGCAGTGCTGTATAGATCCTCCAAAAAGAAGCTAAGCAAAGAAATTTTAGATTTAAACTTAACCATTCAACATCTGGACTTAACAGACATCTACAGAACATTTCATCCTAGCAAAACTGAATACACATTCTTCTCATCGGCCCATGGAATATACTCCAAAATCGACCACATCCAAGGCCACAAATCTGAACTCAGCAAATTTAAAAAAACAGAAATTATTCCTTGCATCTTCTCAGACCATCATGGAATAAAAGTTGAACTCAATAACAGGAACCTGCATACCCATACAAAAACATGGAAGCTAAACGACCTTATGCTGAAGGATAGATGGGTTATACACAAGATTAAGAAGGAAATCACCAAATTTTTGGAACAAAACAACAATCAAGACACGAATTACCAGAACCTCTGGGATACTGCAAAGGCAGTCCTACAAGGGAAATTTATAGCACTGCAAGCCTTCCTCAAGAAAACAGAAAGAGAGGAAGTTAATAACTTAATGAGACATCTCAAGCAACTGGAAAAGGAAGAACACTCCAACCCCAAACCCAGCAGAAGAAAAGAAATAACCAAAATCAGAGCAGAATTAAATGAAATTGAAAACAAAAGAATTATACAACAGATCAATAAATCCAAAAGTTGGTTTTTTGAAAAGATCAATAAAACAGATAAACCTTTGGCCAACCTAACCAGGAAAAAAAGTAAAATCTCTAATTGCATCAATCAGAAATGGTAACAACGAAATAACAGACCCCTCAGAAATTCAAAAAATCCTTAACAAATACAAGAAACTCTACTCTCAGAAATATGAAAATCTGAAAGAAATTGATCAAGACCTGGAAGCACACCACCTACCAAGACTTAGCCAGAATGAAGTGGAAATGTTGAACAGCCCTATATCAAGTTCTGAAATAGCATCAACTATACAAAATCTCCCTAAAAAGAAAAGCCCAGGACCAGATGGCTTCACATCAGAATTCTACCAAACCTTTAAAGAAGAACTAGTACCTATATTACTAAACCTCTTCCAGAATATAGAAAAAGAAGGAATATTACCAACACATTCTACGAAGCAAACATCACCTTGATCCCCAAACCAGGGAAAGACCCAACAAGAAAAGAAAATTATAGACCAATATCACTAATGAATATTGATGCTTAAATACTCAATAAGGTCCTAACAAACAGAATCCAACAACACATCAAAAAAATTATACACCATGACCAAGTGGGATTTATCCCAGGGTCTCAAGGCTGGTTCAATATACATAATCTATAAATGTAATTCAGCACATAAACAAACTAAATAAGGACCATATGATTCTTTCAATTGATGCGGAAAAGGCTTTCGATAATATCCAGCATCCCTTCCTGATCAGAACACTTAAGAAAATTGGTATAGAAGGGACATTTCTTAAACTAATAGAGGCCATCTACAGCAAACCCACAGCCAGTATCGTATTGAATATAGTTAAATTGAAATCATTTCCACTTAGATCAGGAATCAGGCAAGGTTGCCCATTGTCTCCATTGCTCTTTAACATTGTAATGGAAGTTTTAGCCATTGCAATTAGGGAAGAAAAGGCGATCAAGGGTATCCACATAGGGTCAGAAGAGATCAAACTTTTATTCTTCGCAGATGATATGATCGTATATCTGAAAAACACTAGGGATTCTACTACAAAACTTTTAGAAGTGATCAAGGAATACAGCAGTGTCTCAGTCTACAAAATTAACACCCGTAAATCCATACCCTTTATATACACCAACAATAACCAAGCCGAACAAACAGTCAAGGACTCTACTCCTTTCACAGTAGTGCCAAAGAAGATGAAATATTTGGGAGTATACTTAACAAAGGACGTGAAAGATCTCCACAAAGAGAACTATGAAACTTTAAAAAAAGAAATAGCTGAACATGTTAACAAATGGAAAAACATACCATGCTCTTGGCTGGGAAGAATCAACATTGTTAAAATGTCTATACTACCCAAAGCAATATATAATTTTAATGCAATTCCTATTAAAGCTCCATTGTCATATTTTAAAGATCTTGAAAAAATAATACTCTGTTTTATATGGAATCAGAAAAAACCTCGAATAGCCAAAACATTACTCAGCAATAAAAACACAGCAGGAGGAATCACACTACCAGACCTGAGACTGTACTATAAATCGATAGTGATCAAAACAGCATGGTATTGGCATAAAAACAAACAATTTCAGAATAGAGAAAGAACCAAGAGATGAATCCAGGTATTTACGGTTATTTGATCTTTGACAAACCAATTAAAAACATTCAGTGAGGAAAAGATTCCCTACTTAACAAATGGTGCTGGGTGAACTGGCTGGCAACCTGTAGAAGATTGAAACTGGACCCACACCTTTCACCATTAACTAAGATAGACTCTCACTGGATAAAAGATTTAAACTTAAGACATGAAACTATAAAAATACTTGAAGAAAGTGCAGGGAAAACTCTTGAAGGAATCAGCCTGGGTGAATATTTTATGAGAAGGACTCCCCAGGCAATTGAAGCAGTATCAAAAATACACTACTGGGACCTGATCAAACTAAGAAGCTTCTGCACAGCCAAGAACATAGTAAGTAAAGCAAGCAGACAGCCCTCAGAATGGGAGAAAATATTTGTAGGTTATACCTCCGATAAAGGTCTAATAATCAGAATTCACAGAGAACTCAAAGGTATTAGCGAGAAAAGAACACATGATCCCATCTCAGGGTGGGCAAGGGACTTGAAGAGAAACTTCTCTAAAGAAGACAAACGCACGATCTACAAACACATGAAAAAAAGCTCATCATCGTTAATCATGAGAGAAATGCAAATCAAAACTACTTTTAGATATCACCTAACCCCAGTAAGAGTAGCCCACATAACAAAATCCCCAAACCAGAGATGTTGGCGTGGATGTGGAGAAAAAGGCACACTTCTACACTGCTGGTGGGAATGCACACTAATATGTTCCTTCTGGAAGGATGTTTGGAGAATACTTAGAGACCTAAAAATAGACCTTCCATTCGATCCTATAATTCCTTTACTAGGTTTATACCCAGAAGACCAAAAATCACAATATAACAAAAGACATCTGTACCACAATGTTTATTGCAGCCCAATTCATAATTGCTAAGTCATGGAAGAAGCCCAAGTGCCCATCGACTCATGAATAAATTAGCAAATTGTGGTACATGTATACATACCATGGAATATTATGCAGCCTTAAAGAAAGATGGAGACTTTACCTCTTTCATGTTTACATGGATGGAGCTGGAACATATTCTTCTTAGCAAAGTATCTCAGGAATGGAAGAAAAAGTATCCAATGTACTCAGCCCTACTATGAGGCTAAATTATAGCTTTTATATGAAGGCTATAACCCAACTATAGCACAAGACTATGAGGAAAGGGGGAAGGAAGGGGAAGGGAGGGGGGAGTTTAGGTTGGTGGGAGGCTAACGGGTGGGGCCACATCTATGGTGCATCTTAGAATGGGTACAGGCGAAACTTACTAAAGGCAGAATACAAATGTCTACATACAATAACTAAGAAAATGCCATGAAGGCTATGTTGAACAGTTTGATGAGAATATTTCAGATTGTATATGAAACCAGCACATTGTACCACTTGATTGCAATAATGTACACAGCTATGATTTAACAATAAAAAATAAATAAATTAGAAATTATGAATAAAGGTAAAAAATAAATTTCTCTACCTTTTCTCTTAAAAAAAAAAAATAAATAAAATTAAACTATTCCTGGCAGCACCCGTAGCTCAGTTGTTAGGGTGCCAGCCACATACACCAATGCTGGCGGGTTCAAACCCGGCCTGGTCCAGCTAAAAGACCAACGACAACTGGAACAAAGAAAATAGCTGGCTGTTATAGCAGGCACCTGTAGTCCCAGCTACTTGGAAGGCTGAACCAAGAGAATCACTTAAGCCCAAGAGTTTGAGGTTGCTGTGAGCTATGACACCACAGCATGCTACCCAAGGCAACATACTGAGACTGTCTCAAAAAAAAAAAAAAAAAAACCCTATTCCTAATAAACTATCACATTACCTTTAGCAGGATTAAGAAATAATATTATCTCTAAAGTAAAAACAGGGATGCTGGCTAGGCGCCCGTAGCTAAGAAGTTAAAGTGCCGGCCACATGCACCCAGTCTGGTGGGTTCAAACCTGGCCCAAGCTTGCTAAAGAAACAAACAAACAAACAGCCGGGTGTTGTGGCGGGCACCTGTACTCCCAGCTGTAAGGGAGGCTGAGGGAAGAGAATCGCTTCAGCCCAAGAGTTTCAGGTTGAACTGTGACGCCACAGCACTCTACCAAGGGTGACACAGTAAGGCTGTCACAAAAAAAGAAAAAAAACAGGGATGCTAATAAAAATGGATATTTAGAATATAAGCTGGAATTTTTAAAAATTAAAACTCTGGATTAAAATGTTGACAGCAGTAATGAGAAGCCCAATGAGGGCTGGAAGACAATGTTGACAAAGTTTCCTAGAAAGGAGAGCAACAAAGAAAACAGAAAACAGAAGGGGGAAAAAAATGAAGAAAATCTGTAAAAGGGGGGAAAAGAAATGAAGAACATCTGTAAAAAAGAAGTTTCAAAAGCAAATAGAGGCTTGGTGCCCGTAGCTCATTAGTTACAGTGCCAGCCACATGCACTTGGGTCTGGCAGGTTTGATCCTGGCCAGGGCCAATTAAATAACAATGATAACTACAACAACAAAAAAAAATAGGCGGGCACTGTGGTGGGCACCTGTAGTCCCAGCTACATTGGAGGCTGAGGTAAGAGTATCACTTAAGTCCAAGAGTTTGAGGTTGCTGTGAGCTGTGATGCCAAAGCACTTCACCAAGGGTGACATGAGACTCCATCTCAAAAAAGAAAAAAAGCAAATAGAGGGGCAGTGCCTGTGGCTCAGTGGGTAGGGTGCTAGCCCCATATACCAAGGGTGGCAGGATCAAATCCAGCCCCGGCCAAACTGCAACAAAAAAATAGCCAGGCGTGTGGCAGGCGCCTGTAGTCCCAGCTACTTGGGAGGCTGAGGCAAGAGAATTGCCTAAGCCCAGGAGTTGGAGGTTACTGTGAGCTGTGTGACGCCACGGAATGGCACTCTACCGAAGGCAATAAAGTTAGACTCTGATTTTACAAAAAAAAAAAAAAAAAAAAGGGCTCAGCCCCTGTAGCTCAAGCGGCTAAGGCGCCAAGCCACATATATCAGAGCTGGTGGGTTTGTATCCAGCCTGGGCCTGCCAAACTACAACTACAACCAAAAAATAGCCGGGCATTGTGTTAGGCACCTGTAGTCCCAGCTACTTGGGAGGCTAAGGCTAGATAACTGCTTAAACCCAGGAGTTGGAGGTTGCTGTGAGCTGTGACGTCACAGCACTCTACCTAGAGTGACAGCTTGAGGCTCTGTCTCAGAAAAAAAAGAAAGAAAGAAAAAGCAAATAGAGATAATATTTATGTTTGAGGAGATGCTGTAGGACGAAATGGAGAAATGTTTTCAAAATTCCACACAGAAGTGACTTCTAACTAGGAATTCTATCAATAGTAAAAAAAAAATAAATAAAAAATAAAAAGTTTGATAAAATGAACACCACTTTTTCTTTACAGTCCACTTCTCCAATGTCATACCCTTGGCCTCTCGAGATGGAGACATCACCCAAGTGTTGTTCGTTCTTGACAAGAAGATCAAGTTTGGTTTCAGCAGCAGCAGGTCTAGAGTCCAGCATACTCCTGTGACCTATCTGCCTCAGCCCAGAGGCTCTGGTGACTGATATCCATTCCTGGGGTGAATTCCCACCCCTGAGACTCCTTACCTCGCTTGAGTTGCCATGATCCTCTGGAACCAGGGAAGAGAATCTTTGAAGTGAAGTCCAATTAGCTGACATGGCCAAATGGGTTGTAAGCTTTGTTCTCTAGGAAGTCTGAAACTTAGTAGTCTATCTGTGAACTCAAGCAGAGCTGCTGAGAAGTTGTAGGCTGGATTCTGAAGGAAGATCGGGCTCAAAGGCTCTCCAGAGACACCAAGAAACCTGAAAAGACAGTGTCCACACGGTCATTCAACATTCACGCATAACACTTCTTAGATATACCAGGTTGCAGATGCCTTAACTAGAAACCAGAGCAGAGGTTCTCAAACTTGGGTTAAGTATGTGAATCACCTAAAGGGTTTATTAAATAAAACACAGTTAAAACTTCTCAGTCTCACTCCCACAGTTTGTGAATCAGCAAGTCTAAGGTAGGGCCCCCCAAATTTTCATTTCTAATGAGTGCCTAGGTAGTGCTGATACTGTTGGTCCATGACCACACTTTCAAAATCAGTGCTGTGGAAAATATAAAATTTAACAAAATCTGTTATAAGTATTAGTCATAAATTATGATAAAAACCATGAAATTTGGAGTAACAATACTGCAGATTTGAATTGCAGCTCTGCCACCTTTCAGCTATGAAAACATGAAGAAGTTACTTCAGTTTTGGTCTCAGTGGATGAAAAAATGTCTTGCTGCCAAATGAGTTAATGGTGGGGTAAGAGGGATCTTATTACGCACAAAAGGAAACAGAAGCAGTAAAAGAAAAAACAATTCCAGGGGGCACCCGTAGCTCAGTGGGTAGGGCACCGGCCACATACACTGAGGCTGGAGGGTCTGAACCTGGCCCAGGCCAGCTAAAACAACAGTGACAACTACAACTACAACAAAAAAAATACCCGGGCATTGTCGCAGGCGCCTGTAGTCCCAGCTACTTGGGAGGCTGAGGCAAGAGAATCACTTGAGCCCAAATGTTTCAAGTTGCTGTGAGCTATGATGACACCATAGCACTCTACCCAGCATGACAGAGTGACTCTGTCTCAAAAACCAACCAAACAACCAATTCTGACTAGATGATCTTTCTTAATTTTATGTTAAAATACACAGTAAAAATTGAGAAGGTATATATAAAAATTTTTTCTATATTTTATAATAGATTACTTCTAATATTAAAACTCTAGAGATCACTAAGGAAAACAAAAGGCCAAAGACACTCTCCCTCTTTCCTCCTCCATCTCCCTATCTCTTGCTCTTTCACTCTCTTCTTCAACCAAAGCAGTTCTATTTCATATAACCTAAAATTTTACATAACATGCACAAAAATTTCCACAGTTATAATTTTTTAAAAAGCTGCTCTGCTCTTCCCTGTAAAGCCATTAGGTACAGCAGAGCAAGGGTGACTCCTCGTGGGGTGGGGCAATCGTGCAGGAATAAAGCAGGGTGTCATAACAGGCCCCAGGGATGTGTGAGGCATCCCAGTGGTATTGGAGAAACAGCCAAAATGCAGCAAGACAAGCCTTAGCTCACATGGAGCACACAGCCCAGCAGAAGGACAGACACAGACACAACAGAATGGCTAACTGACAGCCTGTAGTGCCAGAGGTTGAGGCTAAGGAGGTTTGCACTAAAATTTGAACAGACCGGATAAAAGACCAAGAGTCAAAGGTAACTGTCACATGGCCCTTATTCAGCTCATAGCTGTAAGCACGCAAGCATGGGGACATCTGCCTTTATCCAGCTGGAGGGGACAGGTGGGCCAGCATAAGAAACCCCCCTCCTCCAAAGGAAGTCTGCACAGGTAGAAAATCTCGGAGCTTATATAGCGGGCAGAACAGTGGCTCAGAATCAAGCACTGATGATGATTACCTAAGATGATACGGCACCTGCTGGCTTAATCACGGTTACTCAAAACAATCTGGCACCTCTTAACTCAACTTTCCCACAGAATCTGTCCCAGCTGGAGGTGGAGGAGAGGGAGCCAACTCCAGAAGCCAGGATGGCAGTGATAAAGTGGAATGTCTCTTTGTTGGCTCTGATGGAGCCAACAGATTGAGTACAGCTTCACTAAGAGAAAGCTGGATTTTATTTATTTTTTTGAGACAGGGTCTTTTTTTTTTTTTTTTTTGTAGAGACAGAGTTTCACTTTATTGCTCTCGGTAGAGTGCCGTGGGGTCACACGGCTCACAGCAACCTCCACCTCCTGGGCTTAGGCGATTCTCCTGCCTCAGCCTTCCGAGTAGCTGGGACTACAGGCGCCCGCCACAACGCCCGGCTATTTTTTGGTTGCAGTTTGGCCAGGGCTGGGTTTGAACCCGCCACCGTCGGCATATGGGGCCAGCGCCCTACTCACTGAGCCACAGGCGCCGCCCGAGACAGGGTCTTATTTTGTCACCCTCGGTAGAGTGCCACAGCATCGCAGCTCACAGCGACCTCAAACTCCTGTGCTCAAGTGAATTCTCTTGCCTCTGCCTCTGAGTAGCTCAGACTACAGGCACCCACCACAATGCCCGGCTATTTTTAAAGGCTAGGTCTTGCTCTGGCTTAGGCTAGTCTTGAACTCCTGAGCTCAAACAATCCACCTGCCTCAGCCTGCCAAAGTGCTAGGATTACAGACGTGAGCCACGGCGCCCAGCCTGAAAGCTGGATTTTTAAAAATATTTTTAATTTAGATACTTAAAAAAAAATTCAAGACATACATTCTAATGGCACACATGTAAGATTATACAGTCAAAAAAAGAGGCCGAAGAAAAACTGGAGAAAGGATAAAATTCACACAAAAGGAAATAAATAGTAATTAACAAAAAAGGTGCCAAATAACAGGAAAATGCATCAGAACAATTAGATATAATTTTTCTTAACAATTGCAAAAACCTTTAAAAAGCAACAATCTTCAGTGCTGCAAAGCATTTGGGGAAACAATATTTTTTTAAATATAAATTGTTACAGGAGGCTTGAAGTGTTATCTTTTGAGATATTCATGTCATGTCTATTATTAAAAATACACACAACTGTTTCTAATACTATAATTTCAACTATGTAGAAAGTGATGGAAAGACAAATGCCCTTTCCAGTGTGAGTAGTTTACCTTCCTGTAATTAATAAAGCAGACAAAATAACCTGTGAGAAGGCAAAGATACATATACATTATCCTTAATGAATATCTATAAAAGCTATGGTTAATGGGTGGCTCAAAGAGTAGGGCGCCAGCCCCATATACCGGAGGTGGTGGGTTCAAACCTGGCCCTAGCCAAAAACTGTAAAAAAAAAAAACTATGCTTAATAAATATCTGTGATAATACAATTAGAGAAAAGCACATTATCTTTTAAGTTAACTGATGTGACATTTATGAAAACTGACCATGAACTAGGCCACAAAGCAATTTTTCTTTTTTCTAAATTTTTACAGGGTTAATCCGTCAGCAATTTTCCGATTTGAGCCTTACCCACAGACACCTGAAACAGAAAATACGCTCCTAAATAATTCATGGGTCAAAGAAAATAAATACTGAAATATTTTTTTTAGAAACACTGGGATTTTAACAATAAAAAAAAAAAGTTACACAACAAAGCTTGTGAATCAAAGAAGGCTGGAAATAAATGAGCTGAACTTTCAACTCAGGTTAGAAATTAAGCTGAGCAGACCACCCCCATCACCACAGCCTCCACTACATGCCACAGTCACTCAGCCACAGATTTCAATACCTCCGCTCAAAGAGCCCCTTTGTTACTATTTTTTTGGTTGTTTTTTGTTTTTTAGAGATGGAGTCTCACGCTATCTCCCAGACCGAAGTGCAGTGGCAAGATCACGGTTTACTGCAGACACAAACTCCTGGCATCAAGCGACACTCGCACCTTAGTCTCCGGAGGAGTTAAGACTACAGGCGACACTCCTCGCGCCCGGCTTCCAAGAGCCGGATTATTGATCCAAGAAACCCCACTACAGATTGCTCCCCACCCCCCAAATCACTGAACCAGGAACCACCTTCACTAGTTCCACGGACAACCTCCCCGACTATTACTGACTCCACCGATTCGCCAGTAGGTCCCAACGGAATCCATCTCAGAGACGTCTTAGGCATTAAAATACGCAACGATTTCTTACACCAGCGACGAAAACGCCTTCCAGGACCATTTCTGTTTCCGGTCAGACGCCTAGCACCACCCCCTCGACCAGCGTGCTCTGCACTAACTTGACCGTTGCATTCAGTCAACAGCCAACAGGGTGCAGAGAACTGCTTCCAGGCGTCGTGCTGTTCCGTAAGTGGCGCCGTGGGGAAAAGAACATGGCCGCGCCAGTGCCGCTCCGTGTGGGCTGCCATCTTGTAACTGTATCCTCCGTACAGTGGAGGAATTGACTTCCAGACACAGGGTTTCCGGGAGTGAGGCAGGGATTCTCCCAGAAAATGCAGGTTCGTGACTCTTGTCTGGCTAGGCTTCTGCTCAGAAGGAGGAAGTTAGTAAAGACGGGCTCTGGAGCTCCATGTTTAGGCAAGCTGAGTTAACCCTACGGATAAGGCACACTACTGACAACAATTATTAACTGGGAGAAACCATCACGGACAGGTGAGCCAGACAAAAATAAATCAGGAGAAGGATTCTGGGAGAAACTACCTGGACGTGAGGTTACAAATCAGGATGATATAATCCGCTTTTGAGAGAAATCACTCTGGGAATGGGTGGGAAGGTCAACACGGGAGGAGGACGCTCCTGGGCGAAACCACCGGACAAGCCAGAGAAACATCACGATGAGCAGTAAGTTGCAGAGTGCTACAGTCTTTAACCGGAGCAACCACCTTGGGAAATAGGGTAAGAGTCTGGTCAGTAAACCCCTCTATGGAAGAAGTCACCACAGGAGGGTGAAGTCCAGGCATCCTGTTCTGAAGGACTTAGGGAGGGGAGCCAAATGGAGATCTGAATCCCCATTAATCTCCATTAGCCTCCGCACTAACTCAACTACTAGTAGGCAGAATAATGAAAATAATAATGGTCTTTATTATGGCCAACGTATGACTAAAAGCCCCTTAAGAAAACTTTGCTATTTTTACTGTGTCAATGAAGCCTAAGTCCAGTCTGATTCTTCCCTTAGTTTCTCCTATATGGGAATTCTGACACCAGTAATGCTCCCTTACCAGCCTTTTTGGGAGGTGCAGGTGGGAAGTTGTGAAGATAAAATTCCTTTCACCTAGTGAATACTTAAACATTCTTCACAAGCCAGCTTCTGCCAAAGTTCCAACTGACAGCGGTGGAAGGTTCTATGTTCGTTGAAAACTGTTCATTCTCTACAGATGAGAACTTACGTTGAGGAAACTGGATCTACATTCTTATGTGGACATGCTGGAAACCTTCAGGCCAGTTATGCCCCTCTCTGGGGCTCAGTTTGAAAATATGGCCTCTTAGACAAATTAGACTTTCTTTATCCTAGGTTCTCTTTCTTCTCCCAAAGGAAGGTCTAAGGAAAAATCTGCAGTCCATTAGCGAACACAGGGAGTTGCTGTTAATTTGTTAATTTTGTCAGTAATGTTAAAGGAGGATACCCGGGAAGGGTGAGGTCTAGGAGAACAGGTCTTCTCAAGAAGACCCCAAGATACACCTGCAGGGTCCTCTCCATGGTGACTTAGCTCTTAGGACTTTGTAGACTTAAATTCCTGGGACTTGGAAATGAACGCTTCTGTGAAATCTGGTAGTTCTGTGGGGGCTGGAACAGCATCTCCCCCTTGATTCAAACTGACCAATGAGAAAGGTACCTGTGGGTTGGAATTTTTCTTTTTTTTTTTTTTTTTTTTGAGACAGAGTCTCAAGCTGTCGGCCAGGTAGAGTGCGGTGGTGTCACAGCGCACAGCAACGTGAAACTCTTGGGCTTAAGCGATTCTCTTCCCTCAGCCTCCCAAGTAGCTGGGACTATATGCACCAACCACCACCCACCCGCACCCCCGGCTATTTTTTTATTGCAGTTGTCATTGCTGTTTATTAGACCCAGGCTGGGTTGGAATCCACCAGCCTCAGTGTATGCAGCCGGCGCCCTACCCACCGGGCTAGCAGCCCGGCAGTTGGAACTTTTCAACTGGAGATAAAAAGGGAAAGACCAAGCCAGTCAGGGAGGGCGGCCGTTTCCAATTCCTCTATGCCTTTTGCTCCACTGGCTGAAGTAAAGCCCTTCCTCTTATAAAACATGGTGTTTGGGTCCTCTTTCTGTCCATTGGGCCTCTTCCTGCAACAGAGAAGGCAACTTTTGGCTCAGCGCCTGTAGCTCAGCGGCTAGGGCCCTGACCATATACACCGGAGCTGGCGGGTTCAAACCCAGTCCGGGCCAGCCAAACAACAATGACAACTAGGACAACAACAACAAAAAATAGCTGGGGCGGCGCCTGTGGCTCAAAGGAGTAGGGCGCTGGCCCCATATGGCGGAGGTGGTGGGTTCAAACGCAGCCCTGGCCAAAACAGAAAAAAAAAAAAAAAAAATAGCAGGGCATTGTGGTAGGCGCCTGTAGTCCCAGCTACTTGGCAGGCTGAGGCAAGAGAATTGCTTAAGCCCAGGAGTTTGAGGTTGCTGTGAGCTGTGACCCCATGGCATTCTACCAAGGGTGACGAACTATGACTCTGTCTCTAAAAAATAAAATAAAATATACATAAAGGCCTGGCGCCCGTAGCACAGTGATTACAGCACCAGCCACGTACACCTAGGCTGGCCGTTCAAACCCAGCCCCGGCCAGCTGAAAAAACAACAATGACAACTACAAAAAAAAAAAAAAAAAGCTGGGCGTTGTGGCGGGTGCCTGTAGTCCCAGCTACTTGGGAGGCTGAGGCAAGAGAATTGCTTAAGCCCAAGAGTTTGAAGTTGCTGTGAGCTGTGATGCCATAGTACTCTACCAAGGGTGCCCCAGTGGGACTCTGAACTTATCTTTTAGAGATTCATAGGGAAATATTTGTGGGCAGGTCAATATTAGGTTTAAAAACACTGATGAGTGGGTATATGGATGAAACAATAATAACAAAAGATTGATAAATCTTGAAGCAGTGTGACGCGCATGTAGAAACTGTAATGTTCTCTGTTCTTGAGTTTTTGTGTGAAAATGTTATAGTAAAAACATTAAAGAGGAATTAAGAACCATTTACACGGAAATATCAAAACGACAATAGGTTCGGCAATAGTAATACACAAATGTAGGCATACCTTGATGATATTCCAGGTTCAGTTCCAGACTGCTCCAATAAACAAAGTCACATTTTTTTTTTGTTTGTTTTCCAGTGCACATAAAAGTTATATTTACACTATACTGGGCAATAGTACACTGCAATAGCATTATGCTTAAAAAAAACAATTTGCATATCTCAACTAAAGAATGTTTTATTTCAAAAAAATAAAAATGCTAACAATTAACTAAGCCTTCAATGAGTTGCAATCTTTTTTCTGCTGGAGGATTTTGCCTGGAGTTCATGGCTGATGACTGATAAGGGTGGTGGCTGCTGAAGGATGGGGAGGTTGTGGCAATTTTATTTATTTTTATTTTTTGTAGAGACAGAGTCTCTGTCGCCCTTGGTAGAGTGCTGTGGCGTCACAGCTCATAGCAACTCATAGTCAATTCCTGGGCTTAGTTGAGTCTCTTGCCTCAGCTGTGACTACAGGCGCCCGCCACAACACCCAGCTAATTTTTTGTTGGGGCGGGGTTGGAACCCGCCACCCTCCGGCGCCCTACCCTCTGAACCACAGGCACCGCCCAGGTTGTGGCAATTTTAAAAAATAAAAAAGTTTGCTACACTGATTGACTCTTCCTTTCATGAAAGATTCTTCTGTCACATGCAATGCTGTTTGTTGACATTTTACCCAGAACTTTAAGAATTAGAGTCAATCATCTCAAACCCTGCTGCTGCTTTATTAACTAAATTTACGGACTATTCTAAATCCTATGTTTTTGAGAAGGGGAATGACCCTGAGTGGAAACAGTGAGCACTGAGGAAAACTTAGCACAAAAGAAGACACAGAGACGAAAAATGGGGTCCGGAGGTCTGCCTCAGCTGATGACTGCAGCCAGCACCAAAACACAAAATCAGCTTTATTTTATAGTATCTCGGCAGGGTTGTTTTATAGGGAAGTAGCATAGACAAAAGACATATTTTAGGTCTTATAATATGACTGGAAAATGTAAATAACTTTCTCAAAAACAGATCATCCTGTTAATGGTTTCTACTTAACTTTGTTAACGTATGTTAAAAGGTAAAAAGGAAAAGATCACAAGGATTTCTGCATAGTTCCTAAAGATTAACCAGACAAAGAAAGAGCTACCTGGTGGGCACTGTGGCTCACACCTGTAATGCTAGCACTCTGGGAGGCTGAGGCAGGTGGATTACCTGAGCTCGTAGGTTCGAGACCAGGCTGAGCCAGAGTAAGACCTCATCTCTAGAAATAGCCAGGCGTTGTGGTGAGTGCCTCTAGTCCCAGCTACTGAGGAGGCTGAGGCAAGAGAACCACTTACGCCCAAGATTTTGAGGTTGCTATGAGCTACGACGCCATGGCACTCTACTCAGGACAACAAAGTAAGAGTGTCTCAAACAAACAAAAAAAAAGAGCTACGTGACTTCTGGCAGAGGGAGCATGAAGAAAGGAATATGGTTTTGGGAAAGGAGGAGAAGTAGTTGGGGCTTCATCCTCTGAATGCTCCCAAGGCTATGGCGGGCCCTGCCACCGCATGGCCCACTCTCCACACTTGGTTGTCATTTCAGTACTGTTCACAGCATCTTCACCAAGAGCAGATTCCATCTCAAGGAACCACTCTCTTTGAAGCAGCCCCTTACATTAAAGTTTGGTGATGAGATTGCAGTAATTCAGTAACATCTTCAGATTCTACTTTTAGTTCTTTTGCTCTTTCTACCACATCTGCAGTTACTTCCTCTGCTGGCATTTTGAACCTCTTAAAGTCATCTATGAGGGCTTCAATGAACTTCTTCTAATTCCTGTCAATGTCGACATTTTGACCCCCTCCCATGAATGGTCTGATGGCATCTAGAGGGGTGAATTATTACTGGGAGGTTTTCAATTTACTTTACCTAGATACATGAGAGAAATGTCACTGTCTGTGGCAGCTATAACCTTACAAAATGTATGTCTTAAATGATAAAACTAAAAATTGAAATTAAGGCCAGGCAGGGTGGCTCACGCCTATAATCCTAGTACTCTGGGAGGCTGAGGCAGGTGGATTGCTTGAGCTCCCGGGTTCAAGACCAGCCTGAGCCAGAGCAAGACCCCTGTCTCTACTAAAAATACAAAAAACTGAGGCAAGAGAATCGCTTGAGCCCAAGAGTTGGAGGTCACTGTGAGCTGTGATGCCACAGCACTCTACTGTGAGCAACATAGTGAGACTCTGTCTCAAAAAAAAAAAAAATTTGTCCCTTTAACAGTCAATAGCAATGATGAAGGTAACAAATACAGCCATCATGTGATAAATACACTCAGGTAGTCCTACGGTGGGGTTTGTGTGGTAAAAAATTGAGGTTTCTGCCTTTTGCCAGTAGTCATGTGAGTGAGTTTTGAATCAGATCTAACTAGCTCCGGTCAGTCTTCAAATTACTGCAGTTCTGGCCAACATCTTGACTACAACCTCATGAGAGTTTCTGAGCAAAATTACCTAGCTAACCTGTTCCTAGATTTCTGGTCCTCAAAAGATTTTCTGAGAGAATAAGTGTTTATTCTTATTTTAAGCCACTAATTTTTGGCTAATTGGTTATATAGCAATAAATAATGTGGTTGCTTTATTCTGTTTGGGATGCTATAACAAAATACCTTATACTGGGTAACTTGTAAACAATAGAATTTATTGGTCATCATTCTAGGGGCTGGGACATCCAAGATCAAAATGCCACCAGATTCGGGGTGGTGCCTGTGGCTCAAGGAGTAGGGCGCCGGTCCCACATGCCAGAGGTGGTGGGTTCAAACCCAGCCCCGGCCAAAAACCACAAAAAAAAAAGCCACCAGATTCAGTGTCTGGTGATGGCTCTGTGTTTCATAAATGGTGCCTTGTTCCTGTGTTCTCACATGGCAGAATGGGCAGGGCATACAAGCTCTCTCGGGCCTCTTTTATGAAAGCACTCATCCCCTTCATGAGGTGTAGAGCTCTCATGACCTAATCACCTCCCGAAAGCCCCATCTCTTAATATTATCCCACTTGGGCTAGGCTTCAGTGTATGAATTTGGGGGAAATATAAATATTCAGTCCAAAACAATAGTCAGCACTACATTGGAAATGTGCCCAATTTTCAGAGTGTAATAGAAACACCACGCATTCTTAGGATTAGCATTAATTATAGTCACAATCTTTTTTATTTTTTATTTATACATTTGGTTTTTTTTAGAGATGGGGGTCTCGCTATGTTGCCCAGGCTGGAGTGCAGTGGCTATTCACAGGTGTGATCCCACTACTGCTCAGCACGGGAGCTTTGACCTGCTCCATTTCCAACCTGGGCCGGTTCACCCCTCCTTAAGCAACCTGGTGACCCCCCCGTCTGATCCCAGGACTGATACCAAACTTAGTGCAGATACCCAATTAGCATAGGGCACTACAGCCCAGAACTCCTGGACTCAAGTGATCCTCCTGTCTCAGCCTCCCAAGTAGCTGGAACTATAGGTACATGCCATCGCGTCCACCTATAGTCACAATTTTTTTGGCCGGGGCTGGGTTTGAACCTGCCACCTCCAGTATATGGGGCCAGCGCCCTACTCGTTTGAGCCATAGGTGCTGCCCAATAGTCACAATCTTAATGTAATACAAATGATTCCATTAATGTAGTATTTACATTGTCCTATTTCACCAATAGAAAAATAGAATACTAGTTTTTGTTTTAATATGTGTGGCAGTACCCATTATTATAATCAATATCTAAATAACACCATGACAATGTACCTAAGGATATAATCTGATTGTGTTGTTTTCACAGAGGGGGAAAAACATTGCCTCTAGAGGTAGAGCTATTGTATTACTATACCAACCCCATCTTGAAGATGGCAGGAACTAGAGGGTATTTCTTATCATCTTTATATGTTGCTCACATCTTAAATTTACAGGCAGAGGCTCTGCACCTGTAGCTCAGCAGCTACAGTGCAGCCACATACACCAGAGCTGGGGAGTTCAAACTCAGCCCGGGCCTGCCAAACAGTAATGACAATTAAAACAAAAAAATAGCCGGGCATTGTGGCAGGCGCCTGTAGTCTCAGCTACTTGGGAGGCTGAGGCAAGAGAATTGCTTAAGCCCAAATGTTTGAGGTTGCTGTGAGCTGTGATGCCACAGCACCCTATTAAGGGTGATAAAAAAAAAAATTAGAGGCAGATAATGACAAGGATTCTGGTATTAGTTATAAATTATACTTGTTTTGATTATATGTAAAACCAATAATAGAATCAATATAAATGTAGAATTAAGTATAATAGTTAATACATGGGACTGGGCATGGTGGCTCATGCCTGTAATCTTAGCACTCTGGAAGGCTGAAGTTGGTAGATCTCTTGAGTTCAGGCATTCAAGACCAGCCTGAGCAAGAGTGAGACCTTGTCTTTACTAAAAATAGAAAAACTAGCTGGGCATCGTGGTGAACACCTGTTGTCTCAGCCATTTGGGAGGCTGAAGCAAAGGGATCTCTGGAGCCCAGGAGTTTAATGTTGCTGTGAGCTATGATGCTACGGCACTCTACTGAAAGTGTGAAAGTGACATTCTGTCTCAAAGAAAATAGTTGGGCCAGGTGTGGTGGCTCACGCCTATAGTCTCAGTGCTGTGGGAGGCCGTGGCAGGTGGATTGCCTGAGCTCAGAGGTTCAAGACCAATATGAGCAGCAGTGAGCCAGAGCAAGACCCCATCTCTACTAACATCAAAAACAGCCAGATGTGGTGGGCGTCTGTAATCCCAGCTACTGGGAAGGCAATGGGACAGAGCATCGCCAGAGGAAGCATTGATAAAAACAAGAAGAAAGAAAATGAACAACAACAAAAAAAGAGTCCTTCAAACGAAGAAGAATAATGAACAAACAAGCTGAAATTAAAAATAAAAAAAAATAGTTGATGGCAATGCCATAGGTCAATGGGTAGGGCTCCAGTCACATACACTGGGGCTGTCAGGTTTGAACCCAGCCCAGGGCCTTCTTAAACAACAATGACAACTGCAACAAAAAAAACAGCCAGGCCTTGTGGTGGGCACCTGTAGTCCTGCTACTTGGGAGGCTGAGGCAAGAGAATCGCTTGAGCCCAAGAGTCTGAGGTTGCTGTGAGCTATGACGCCACGGCACTCTACCCAGGGTGACAGCTTTAGACTCTGTCTCAAAAAATAAAAAAAAAAGAGTTAATAACATGGTATGGTATGGTATGGGTAGTAGGGTGAGGTAGGGTGGGATGGGTGGGATAAGATAGGACATAACACAGATAGTAGTCACACTGGCACTAGTAGCTGCATTAAAAGCTGAGAATGGAGAGTTCAATTCATTGTGACATTAGGGTAAGCATCCATGACAATCATGGCTTTAACCAGAATGACTACAGCAGGGGTCCTCAAACATGGCCCACAGCCCGTCCAGGACATTTATCCGGCCCCTTGGGTGTTTTTGCCACCCTGCCTGTCATACTTAGCAGCCGACTCGTCCCGAGCCACAGTGCACATGTGTGGAATGTGTGCCAACTTTCCAACTCCGCACCTTCTCTCCATCTCTCCCCACCCCTCCTCTCTGTCTCTCCCCGCTGGGTGTTTTTGCCATCCTGCTTAGCAGCCCACTCGTCCAGGCCCGCAGTGCACATGTGTGGAATGTGCGCCAATTCTCCAACTCCACTCCTTCTCTCTGTCTCTCCCTGCCCCTCTTTCTCTCTGTCTCTTGACACTTCCTCTCAGTCTCTGGTGTAATCAGAGGAGTCACCAGGTTGCCTGTGCAGAGCCTGTTGTTGCCTAAGGACCGAGGTAAGAACAAGTTAGGATTTATTTTTTTTAAGTTAGGAGGTCTATTTTTTTTTTTATTTTGCAGTTAGTAGGGCCTTTTTTTGCAGTTAAGGGAGGCCTTTTTTTTCTGAAGTTAGGTCTTTTTTTTTTTTTTGTAGATAGGGGATGCCTTTTTTGAATTTAGAAGAGCCCTTTTTTTGAAGTTAGGAGAGCCTTTTTTTTTTAAGTTGGTTGGGGGTGGTTTCTGGGGGGGGGTTGCATCACAGTGATAATGCAAATAGTCAGTGCTCAGTGCTAATGCAAATTGTCAGTGCTCAGAGGTAATGCAAATGATCAGAGCTCAGAGGTAATGCAAATGGTCAGAGCGCAGAGGTAATGCAAATGGTCAGTGCTTGGTGTTAATGCAAATTGTCAGTGCTCAGAGGTAATGCAAATGATCAGAGCTCAGAGGTAATGCAAATGGTCAGAGCGCAGAGGTAATGCAAATGGTCAGTGCTCGGTGTTAATGCAAATTGTTAGCGCTCAGTATTAATGCAAATTGTCAGCAGTCAGTGTTAATGCAAATGGTCAGTGCTCAGTGTTATGGCATAGGGGCCCCAAACTGGTAATCTGCCTAGGGCCCCATGGGAACTTAATCCGGCTCTGCAGACAGCCGAGGAGTAGGAAACCCAATTTAATTGACAGTAAGTGCATTTATATTCTCATTGCTATTCAGTTGTGTATGATGTTGTATGTTGTGTGCTGTGTAAGCCCCAGTTCACACTGTTGCGATCTCTGAGCAGTGTGAGGTCAGCCATACAAGCATATGATTTGGAAGAAAAAAGGCATACGTGCCTTCTTTTTTCCTGCAGTGGAATCTGATCACATGGGTGAGAAGACCCATGATATCAGATTCCTGTGCGAGTTCACAGATCACAGTGCAGTTTGCATAGGGTAGTGTGAACTGGAAAGGTGGTGGAGGAACTGGCTCTGTAATCGTGCCTGTTCCCGCACTGCACCAGTGTGAGCCTGAGGTAAAAGCAGAGTTCCACCATATGGGCACTGGCGAGGCTGAAATAATATGGACTGGCAAGGTTTCATTGATGGGCACTGATCAGACTGCATTGATGGGCAGTGTAGTCTATATGTCTCTGTGTGGGCAAAGTTATTGCTGGTATATTGTTTTTGGAGCACTGTATATATATGTTGGTATTTTACTAATAGCAATTTGGAATCCCTAGGAAACAATGATATCAAGAAAGAGAAAAGTTGGGCGGCGCCTGTGGCTCAGTCGGTAGGGCGCCGGCCCCATATGCCGAGGGTGGCAGGTTCAAACCTGGCCCCGGCTGAACTGCAACCAAAAAAATAGCTGGGTGTTGTGGCGGGTGCCAGTAGTCCCAGCTACTTGGGAGGCTGAGGCAAGAGAATCGCTTAAGCCCAGGAGTTGGAGGTTGCTGTGAGCTGTGTGAGGCCACGGCACTCTACCGAGGGCCATAAAGTGAGACTCTGTCTCTACAAAAAAAAAAAGAAAGAAAGAGAAAAGTTGACTTGGAGTATAGGATATTCAAAGAACAGTGGATTTATGATTACTTTTTCATGCAGTACAAGGAAAGAGCTGTGTATTTGATATGTCAGAATATAGTGTCTGTGTTCAAAGAATACAATTTGCGTCAACACTATCAAACTCAACATAAAGATAAATATGATTGGTTGGTTGGAGAAGTGAGAAAAGATAAAATGTTAAAACTGAAATATACATTGACAACTCAGCAATATACTTTTGTGAAGCAGAAACGGCTAAGTACTTCATCACTGAGAGCAAGTTTTCAAGTTGCCAAGCTAATAGCGTGCACTGGCAGACCATTCGTGGAGGGAGAATTTGTTAAAGAATGCCTTCTTTCTGTTGCCAAAGAGATGTGTCCAGAGAATGCCAATTTATTTAGTACAGTGAGTCTTTCAGGACCCTCAATTACATGAAAGATTGAAGAAATGGGAGACAATTTGCATCAGCATTTGCAAAACTCCACAGAAAAACTTTCCTATTTTTCCTTGGCACTCAATGAAAGTAATGATGTTTGTGATTCTACACAGCTTCTAATTTTTATTCATGGGACAAATGACTATTTCAAAGTCATAGAAGAGCTTGCTGCACTGCAAAGCATCAAAGGAACAACTACAGGAGAGGATATCTATGAAAAGATTTGCCAAACTGTGAATAGTTTGGAGCTGGACTAGGCAAAACTAGCCAGTGTGACAACTGGTGGTGCTCCTAGCATGGTGGGGTCTAAGAAAGGAGTAATTGCTCGCATTAACCAAGAGATGGACAAACAAAACCATTCTCATACAATAGCCATACCCTGCCTCATCCACCAAGCGCTGTGTAGTAAATCACTGAAGTGGGACTCTTATGAAAACTGTGGTATCTTGTGTTAACTTCATTAGAGGTAATGCACTAAACCACAGACAATTTCAGGAATTTCTGTCTGAGCTAAATGTTGCCTGTGAAGATGTTCCGTACCACACAGAAGTCCGTTGGCTGAGTCAAGGGAGTTTTGAAACATTTCTATGACTTACTTCCACAGATTACAGCTTTTCTGCTTTCAAAAAACAAAGAAGTACCAGAGCTCAATGATGCAGAATGGAAATGGCACCTTGCCTTTCTGACAGATGTAACAGAGCTACTCAACAGTTTCAATGGGCAAATTCAAGGAAAGGGGAAGCTCATCTGTGATATGCAATCACATGTGAAAGCATTTGAAGTAAAATTAGGCCTCCTCATCAAACAAGTGAAGGAGGAAAATTTCTGCCATGTCCCCACAACTCAAAATCTGTTAGTGGAAAATCCATTGGTTGCATTCCCAAATAAAACATGTAGCTTCACTGGAAAAGTTGCAAAAGGAGTTCCAATTTAGATTTAAAGAGCTTCATCTCCATGAACAGGACATACAGCTGTAACCCATTTTCTATTGACATTGAACATGTGGATACAATTTACCCAATGAAACTGGCTGAACTGCAGAATTTTGACTCTCTGAAAGACGCATTTAAGTCAAGCAGCCTTCCTAATTTCTATGCATCTCTCACCTCTGAGACATATCCTAATATCAGGAACCATGCACTCAAAATGGCAACCATCTTTGGCAGCACTTATATCTGTGAATAGACTTTTTCCAGAATGAAACATCTGAAATCTCCAACTATATCTAGACTAACTGTTGCACATTTGCATCACTTGTTACAACTAGCAGTGACAAATATGGAACCGGACATTGATCACCTCATTAGCCAAAAGCAGGCCCATAGTTCCCATTGAAATACTGGTAAGTTTGTTGATTTAACTTTACTTGTTCTTCATTTTAAATATTGTATTTGTTCCCATTTTGTTCTTTTACTTCGAAATAAGATATGTGCAGTGTGCATAGGAATTTGTTCGTAGTTTTTTTTTTTTTTTAACTATAGTCCGGCCCTCCAATGGTATGAGGAACAGTGAACTGGCCCCCTGTTTAAAAAGGGTCAACACCTGCCACTCTACATCATATTCATTGCCAAAACCCTCAGCCCTGCCACATTCCCCTTGCTCCTTAGGTTCTAAATTTTCTGGTGGCAGCTTCAATGGAGGGGATGGAACAGATGGCATTGATGATGGGGGACAGGATTGAAAGTACTATTGTTCTTGGGGACCATCCTGACATGGAGTTAGGGCTGGGGAGTGCTAGAGCATGGGGAAGGGCATTAAATATTGAATTAGAGGACAGTAACCAACCCAAGCCCTGCCCCCATGTATTTACTTCATTGTGTGAGGGACATTTGGTCAATCACTTCTTCATCCATTTATTACAACAAGCTTGTATCCAGTGTCTGCTTTCTGCGGGTGCTGTGCTGGGTGCCTTGGACACAGCGGAAACAAGACAAACTCTGGGCCTCATGAAGCTGATGGTTGAGTGGTAGGAGAAACAGGATGAAAAACAAAAATATTATATCAACTCAGATAGTAGTGCTTTCAACACAAATACAGTACAAAGTAAGGCATCAAGAAGTGGCCTCAAACACTATGATGGTGTGGGGGTGGGGGGTTGGAGGGTGGAAGCACTTTAAAGCGAGGAGAGAACAGCCAGCTGCATGGGCAGTGGGGAAAAGGAGTTCTCAAAGAAAATAGTCAGGGCCAGGAGTCTCTACTAAAAATAGCCAGGCATGATGGGCACCTCCTAGTCCCAGCTGCTCAGGAGGCTGAAGCAAGAAGGATCACTTCAGGAGAAGAGTTTGAGGTTGCTGTGAGCTATGACACCACAGTATTCTACCCAGGGCGATAAAGTGAAATTCTGTCTCAAAACCAATTTTTTTTCTTCATTTCTCTATGGTAAATACTTAGGAGTGGGACTGCTGAATCATATGATAAGTGGATGGGTAGCTGTTTAAGAGGCTGGCAAACTGGCAGCACCTGTAGCTCAATGGGTAGGGCACTGTCCACGTACACTGAGGCTGACAGGTTCAAACCAGGCCTGGGCCAGCTAAAATGAACAATGACAACTGCAACAAAAAAAAAAGCTGGGTGTTGTGGCGGGGACCTGTGGTCCCAGCAACTTGGGAGGCTGAGGCAAGAGAAGCGCTTAAGCCCAGGAGTTGAAGGTTGCTGTGAGCTGTGACAGCACAGCACTCTACCAAGGGCAATATAGTGAGACACTGTCCCCCTGCCCCCCAAAAAAAGAAAGAAAAAAACTGGCAGTCTTTTGCCCAGGGTGGATAATGCACTTTGAAATTTTTACCAGGAATGCATGAAAGTTTCCACTGATCTTATTGTTGCTAACTCTCAGTACTATGTTTTTATTTTTAGCCATTATAAAAGGTGTGTAAAGGCTGGGCACAGTGGCTCACACCTGTAATCCTAGCACTCTGGGAGGCCGAGGCGGGTAGATAGCTTGAGCTCAGGAGTTGAAGACCAGCATGCGCAAGAGCAAGACTGAAAAAAAAAAAAAAATAGCCAGGCGTTGTGGTGGGCGCCTGTAGTCCCAGCTGCTTGGGAGGCTGAGGCAAGAGAATCTCTTGAGCCCAAGAATTTGAGGATGCTGTAAGCTATGATGCCACGGCAGTCTACCCAGGGTAACAAAGTGAGACTCTGTCTCAAAAAATAAAACAATAAAATAAAGGTGTCAAGTGGTATCTCATGGTTTTAATTTCATTTTCTTTATAGATGCTGAGCATCTTTTTATAACCTTATTTTTCTTTTTTTTATTTATTTTTATTTTTTTGTAGAGTCTCACTTTATTGCCCTTGGTAGAGTGCTGTGGTGTCACACAGCTCACAGCAAGCTCCAAATCCTGGGCCTAGGTGATCCTCTTGCCTCAGCCTTCCAAGCAGTGGAAACTACAGGCACCCGCCACAAGGCCCAGCCATTCTTTGTTGCAGTTTGGCTGGGGCCAGGTTTGAACCCACCACCCTCGGTATATGGGCCTGGTGCCCTACTCACTGAGCCACTGGCACCACCCATAACCTTATTTTTCATTTGTATCTTCTACTACCACAGGGATGAATCTCAAATAAATCACATTAAATGAAAGAAGTTAGACTCAAAAAGATACACACACAAGTGCGCGCGCGCACACACACACACACACACACACACACACACACACACACACACAGTATGACTCCATTGATACAACACTGGAAAAGGCAAAACTACAAAGACAGACAAGAGACTGGTGATGGCCAAGACCAGAGTGGGTATAAGACTAAAAAGGGATAGGAGGGAATTTAGGGGAGTGAGGAAAATGTTCCCTTTTTTATTAAAACCCAGTCTCAAGCTGTCGCCCTAGGTAGAGTGCTGTGCTGTCACAGCTCACAGCAACCTCAAACTCTTGGGCTTAAGCTATTCTCTTTCCTCAGCTTCCCAAGTAGGTGCAACTACCGGCGCCCACCACAACACCGCCTATTTTTTTTTTTTTGCAGTTGTCATTGTTGTTTAGTTGACCCGGCTGGGCTCAAACCTTCCAGCCTCGGTATATGTGGCCAGTGCCCTACCCACTGAGCTAAAGGTGCTGCCCTTATTTATTTATTTTGAGACACAGCCTCAAGCTTTCACCCTGGGTAGAGTGCCGTGGCATCACGGCAACCTCCAACTTCTGGGCTCAAGTGATTCTCCTGCCTCCGCCTTCCAAGTAGCTGGGACTACAGGTGCCTGCCACAACACCCGGCTATTTTTTGGTTGCAGCCCTCGTTGTTGTTTGGCGGGCCCAGGCTGGATTCTAAACTGCCAGTTCAGGTGTATGTGGCTGGCACCTTAGCCTCTTGAGCCATAGGCGCCGAGCCTGCCCTTTTTTTTTTTTTTTTTTGAGATAGGCTCACTCGGTCACCCTTAGAGTGCCGTGTCATCTTGGGTTCGAGCCATTCTCTTGCCTCAGCCTCCCAAGTAGCTGGCACCCACCACAGCGCCCAGCTACATATTTTTTTTAGATTCAGGGTCTCACTCTTGCTCAGGTTGGTCTCAAACTTGTAAGCTCAGGCAATCCACACACTTCAGCCTCCCAAGTGCTGGGATTGCAGGTGTGGGCCACGGCACAAGGCCCTCTGTCTTGATTGTGCTGTTGATCACCTGACTGTGTAACATTGTCAAAACTGTCAAAACTCTACACTAAACAGGGTAGATATTACTGTATGTACATTATACCTCAAAAATCTGACTTTGAAAATATTTAAGTTATATTCACACAAAAACCTACACACAGATACTTATAGCACCTTTAGTCACAGCCAACAAAACTTGGAAGCAACCAGAGATGTCCTTGTAGGGTTTTTTGTGTTTTGTGTTTTTAGAGACAGGGTCTCCTTCTGTCATGCAGGTTGGAGTGCAGTGTCATGATCATAGCTCACTACACCCTCAAACCCCCAGGTTCAAGTGATCCTCCCATCTCAGCCTCCAAGATAAAACTGGGAGGACAGTCTCTTGCCACCTAGCTAATTGTTTTATATTTTGTAGATGGGGTATTTCTGGCTGGTCTCAAATTTCTAGTTTCAAGTGATCCTCTCACTTCAATCTCCCAAAGTGGGTTATAAGATTGAGCCATCTTGCCTAGTCTAAGATGTCCTTCAGTAAGTGAATGGAAAAATAAACTTTGAGCACTTGGGAGGCTGAGGTGGGTGGACTGCCTGAGTTCACAGGTTCGAGACCAGCCTGAGCCAGAGCGAGACCTCATCGCTAAAAATAGCTGGGTGTTGGGGTGGGCGCCTGTCATCCCAGCTACTTGGAAGGCTGAGGCAAGAGAATGGCTTAAGACCAAGAGTTTGAGGTTTCTGTGAGCTGTGATGCCATGGCACTCTACTGAGGGCAACATAATAAGACTCTGTCTCAAAAAAAATAAAAAATAAAAATAAAGTGTGGTACATTCAGACAATGGACTATTATTCAGCACTAAAAAAAAAAGCTATTAAGCCATGAAAATACATGTGAGAAATTTAAATCCATAGTACTACGTGGAAGAAACAAGTATGAAAAGGGTACATACTATATGGTTCCAGCTACACAACATCTGGAAAAGGCAAAACTATACACATGGTAAAAAGATGCCGTGGGTCAGCTGGGAGGAGGGGATAGACAGGTAGACACACAGGACGTTGAGGGCAGTGAAACTGCTCTTTATGCTACTGTGCTGTTGGCTATATATCATTATTCATTTGTCCCAACACATAAAATGTACAACATAAACAATGAACCCTAATGTGAACTATGGCCTTTGGGTGATAATGAGTGTTAGGGTGGATTTCATCGATTGCAACAAATGTACCACTCTGGAGGGAATGTTGATTATAGGGGTCAGGGGATACATGGAAAAATTCTATTTTCTACCAGACTTTACTGTGAAGCTAAGACTTTCTTAAAAATAGTCTTTTAAGCTGGGCACAGTGGCTCACGCCTGTAATCCCAGCACTTGGGAGGCCAAGGCAGGTGGATTGCCTGAGCTCACAGGTTCAAGATCAGCCTGAGCTAGAGCAAGATCCTGTCTCTAAAAATAGCTGGGCGTTGTGGTAGGCACCTGTAGTCCCAGCACTTGGGAGGCTGAGGCAAGAGAATCGCTTAAATCTACGACTTTGAGGTTGCTGTGAGCTATAACGCCATGGCACTCTACTGAGGGTGACATAGTGAAACTCTATTTCAAATAAATAAGAGAAATAACTGAAAATTGTTTACAATAAACTGTGTTCTCCTCCAGGAGGCTAGGGAATGCAGAAGATGGTCAACTTATGACCAATAAATAATACATGTATTAATAATAAGACCCCCTTGGACTCTGCCTGCTCTACTCCCATAAATCACTTCATCCTCCTATAACTCCATTTTGTAGGTGGAGCAATCGAGGTCCAGAGGAGGTTTCTGGACAGGCCCAGGGTGGATCAGTATTGGCACCAAGATTTGAACCCACATCCACAGCTCTCACTGTTCTGCTGAAAATGGGAAGCTCAACTTGTGGACTCCTGGGGTCCACAGATCCTCCCTGGTCCTGTAATTCCCTCACTAGAAGGGAAGGGTTTATGAGGCTGGACTTCATCCCTCATCCCTGTCTCCGAAGGTTCCTGTCCATGAAAACGTGGAGAAGGAAAACTGAGAAATTTGCAGTAGTCACAGATGACTGAAGCAAAGCAATGTGGGTAATGGAGAATCAGCAGTTATTGTGTTAGTGGGCGCTGACAGGGAACTAGCAAGTACCACCTGGATTTAATGGAGGGGTTAGACACTGAGGTAGTGGTTAATGGTCACCAACAGACATGGGGTTGGTAGTTAATGGGGGTTCTATGAAGAAGGGATAATGGAGGCTACAAAATACAGATGAGAAATGTGAAGATTATGGTTCATTATCAGTCATTATCCTTACATAAGGGAAGGGAGGCAAGTTAACGGCATGTGCCATATTGGGAGGACATCACCACATGCTATTCTAGGGAGTTACAGACACTGTTAGCTGAGTAATGGGAGATAAGTGGTCATCACTGTGATGGACAAAAAATGCAGGGGACCACAAGACATCCTGCTGAAGTTGAACAAAAGTATCAGGAGAAAATAATGGTTGGGTTAGGTGGGATATGTCCTCCATTCTGAGAGTTGTAATAAGTGTTCATCAGATACTGGAGTATAGAGGTTACCAGACTGCACAAGTAGTATGAAGCAACAGACATTATGCTGAAGCAAGGTGTATGGGGAAGAGGTAAAGAGCTCTCCAGACACTATTTCGCAGAACTCATTAAAGGGGATACACATAGGAGTAAGGTAAAAGGAGGTAAATGAAGAGTGCTCAGACTGTTCTAGGGTGGGGCAAGAAGAGAAAGGGAGAAAGGGATGATCTCCAGACACACTCCAGAAGTCAGGTAACATTCTCCAACACTGGGGATAATAGTGGGTCACAAAACCTCCTGAACTGGGGGAATAATTGTGAAGCCACAGATTACTGGTTGAGACAAAGGAAGGATAAAGATGGGTCAGCAGACACTGTTCTAAGATGAGGAACAGTGTATGGTGGATCATCAGATAACATAAAGGGATGAGATGAAGGAGAGCTAATGATGGGTTAGCAGACATTGAGTTAAGGTTGGGGTGCTTGGTAACAGGATGTATCACCAAGAACTACTCGATTAGGGGTTGAGGATTAAAGGGGAAGCCCTGGTCCTGCTCCCTTGACTAGGTTCTGTCCCTTCGCCTCCATCGCTACCTCCCTATCCTGCTCTTCACAGAGGCGAGACCATCTCTGCACAGCTCAGCTATTTCCCACTCCCAGAATGGCCAGTGGACTGGCAGACAACCATTTTGCTGGTATCAAAGGAGCCCAAAGTAGCTCAGCATTCACCAGACCAGACCATGTGCCAGCATTAGCAAGGACACTTGCTTATCTAGAGTTGGACACCTCATGGCCAAAGACCATGGCCTCTTGGCCCCTCCATACCATTGGCTTCAGGCAACTCTCTTTGGGCTAGATGAGCAAGTGTGTAGGTTGGGTTTAGGGGAAGCAGGAACCTGTCAAAGTACAATTGGGACAGGAAAGAGCTGTACATTCTGGAGAAGAGCATGCCATTTACAATCACTGGAGCTGTGGGATTTTGGAATCATGGCAAAGAATCCTGAAAGCAAGCATCCACATGGGATTTCTTGTACCTCAGATGTCAATTCTTTAAATGGGATGGCATCAGGCTAAAAGGTTTACAACAACTTTTGACCTTTAGGGCCAGGAAGGGACACAGCCCAGGTACAGTCTGGAGGTGAAAAAGCCTGATGTGTTTCAAACAAGTTGGTTCTCTCTATTAGGGCATCTTATGCTGCCACAAAGAAACAGAGGGAAGTGACATGATGAGCAGGTGTCATTACAATATGCATTTATGGAATGCTTGCTGTACAGCAGACATGAGTATAGGCTCTTAATGTTGAACAGGGAAGAATGTTCTTGTGTGGAAGCCACGGACAAATAAGCAATATATACAAAGCATCATGGTGGTAATTGCTGTGAAGTATAAAGGAGGAAGGGTGCAGGGCTGGAATTTCAACCCAGCAAGGCAGGGAAAGGCAGAAAAGGCCTGTGAGAAGGCATCATGGAAAGAAAGATATGAGGGAGCAAGCACCACAAATATAGCAAAGAAGTGCTCTTTGCAGAGGCCACTGCAAATGCAAAGGCCCTGAGGCAGGAACTGAATGGATGTGTTTGAGACACATGGGGGAAGATGGACCTGGAGCAGAGAGCGAATATGTGTCTTTGTTGGTTTCATCATGAGTTACTGATTTGTTATTATGAAAGTCACATCATTAAGAAAGGCAAATGAGTTGGAAGAACTGTGACAGTGGAAGAGAGATTTCAGTTGACCCAGGTGACCTGAAAATACTTACCTCAGGAGTTTCCCTAAGGGTGGTAGTAATTCATTGGACTTTGTGCCACACATCAAAAGACAATGTACTGATGGCCTGGGAGGCTCAGAGACATTACTGGTGGCTGATGGGAATGGCTGTTAAGTCATTGTGCTAGATGACAGTGGAAGTCAACACACTGAGTTTTGTGTCAGTATAAATAATGAATATTTTTATTGCAGTATCTCTTTCTTGATAAAAATATTCAGTGGGAGATTAGATATGCACAACTGTGTTAGATTCAAAAGAATGAAATATCACCCATTATTCTGTTAGACAATGTGTTCTACAACAAACAACTCACAGGATTTAGGATTTATTGCCAACATATAGACTATGTTCCTTTACCACTCAGTTTGTTGGCACTGTACCTATTCCACAGAAAACAGGATTATCATAAACACAATATAATCTTTCTTATAAAGAATTTGGTGGCTGGGCACAGTGTCTCACGCCTGTAATCCCAGTACTCTGGGAGGCAGAGGTGGGTGGATTGCCTGAGCTCACAGGTTTGAGACCAGCCTGAGCCAGAGTGAGACCTCGCCTCTAAAAATAGCCGGGTGCTATGGCAGGCGCCTGTAGTCCCAGCTACTCAGGAGGCTGAGGCAAAGGAATTGCTTGAGCCCAAGAGTTTGAGGTTGCTGTGAGCTATGACTCCATGGCACTCTACTCAAGGTGACAAAGTGAGACTCTGTCTCAAAAAAATTTTTTTGGTAATAGTGAACCATTGTAGTTTTGTGAGAAGGTTTTTTCTTTCTTCCTTTTTTCTATTCTCTGAGAAGGCTTTTTCTAATTTACCCAGTTGACTCAGTTCCTTCTCAGGATGTATGTTCTAAGATTTAATGAGGCTAGTGACAATGAGGGAAGCTTCCTTTGCCCCAGTGTCTTCTTACATATCCTTTTCTGAACAGTGATGTACACATTTCCACTTTAAAATAATATTCTGCTGCATGGATTCAATAGTGCACTATCAAACCTGTCCTTGGTGAGATTTTCGTACTCTGTTTCTCTCAAGTGTGAATACTCTGATGCATGTTGAGCACTAATTTCCCACAGACGGCACACATGTAGGGTTTCTATCCTGTGTGTGTTGTCTGGTGTTTATTCAAATTTGACTTGTTAGTAAAGGCCTTCTGACACTCAGCACATACATAAGGCTTCTCTCCTGTGTGAATTCGCTGATGCACTTGCAGCTGTGATTTCTTAGTGAAAGACTTCCCACAGTCACTGCATTCATAAGGTTTCTCCCCAGTATGAATTCTATGATGTGTAATCAACTCTGCCTTCTGTCTGAAAGTCTTCCCACATTCAGAACAAACATAGGGCTTTTCTCCTGTGTGAGTTTTCTGGTGTTTACCAAGACTTGATCTAACAGTAAAGGCTTTCCCACACTCAGCACACACATATGGCTTCTCTCCTGTGTGAATTAGTTGATGCACCCGGAGCTGAGACTTGGAAGTGAAGGATTTCCCACAGTCACTGCATTTGTAAGGTTTCTCCCCAGAATGAATTCTCTGATGAGTAATAAAATTTGACTTTTGGATGAAGGCTTTTCCACACTCAGTACATGCATATGGTTTCTCTCCTGTATGAATCTTTTGATGCACAGTGAGTATTGATTTCTGGTTGAAGGCTTTCCCACACTCATGGCATTTATATTGTCTCTCTCCAGTATGAATTTTCTGGTGTATATTGAGATTTGATTTCTGAGTGAAGGCTTTTCCACAGGTACTACATTCATAAGGCTTCTCTCCAGTATGGATTCTCTGGTGTGTAATCAAATCTGACCTGTGAGTAAAGGCCTTTCCACATTTAGAGCATACATAAGATTTTTCTCCTGTGTGAGTTTTCTGATGTGTAATGAGATTTGACCTGATAGTGAATGCCCTTCCACAGTTATTGCACTTATAGGGTTTTTCTCCTGTGTGAATTCGTTTATGTACATGGAGTTGTGACTTGGAAGCAAAGAATTTGCCACAGTGACCACATTCATAAGGTTTCTCTCCAGTATGAACTGTTTGATGTACAACCAGGTGTGCCTTCCGGATGAAGGCCAATCCACATTTCATGCACACATATGATTTTTCTCCTGTGTGAATTCTCTGGTGCACTGTGAGTGCTGACTTCTGAGTGAAGGCTTTTCCACAGATACTGCATTTGTAAGGTTTTTCTCCAGTGTGAATTCTCTGATGTATAATCAAATCTGATCTGTACATAAAAGCCTTTTCACATTCAGTACACATGAAAGATTTCTCTTTAATTTTAACTTTCTCATGTGTAATGAGGTTGGAACTACTAATGAAGACTTTCTCATATTCGGTTTGTATATAGGGCCTTATTCTTGTGTGGATTTGTTGATGCACCTGAAGTTGTGACTTGGAAATGAAAGACTGCCCACCATTACTGCATTCATATGGTTTTTGTCCAATGTGAATTCTTTGATGTGCAATCAATTGAGTCTTCTGGATGAAGGGCTGTCCACATTCCATCCATATATAGGATCCCTTACTTGTATGAATTTTCTCATTTGCCCTGAGCATGGACTTTTGTGTAAATGCTTTGCCACAATCTACACATTGAGAATGTCTCTCTCCATTATGAGTTTTCTCACATATAGTGAGATCTGAGTTATAAAGGAATCCTCTCCCACATTCACTGCATTCAGAGAGCTTTTCTCTGGTATGGATTTTTTGATGCCTGAAAAGAGAAGATACTTGGCAAAAGGATTTTCCACATTCATTGCCTTTATAAGGTTCTTCTTTAGTATGGGTTTTCTGATGTGTAATGAATTCTGAGTTCTGAACAAAAGCCTTTCCACATTCAACACATGTGTACAGTTTTTCTCCTGTCTGACTTTGCAAATGTACCTTGAACTGTAAATTCTGGGTGATGATCTTTTGAAGTCTAGTACAATTGTCAGACTTCTCTCCAGTATGTATTTTCTGATGTTGGGAGGATGTTTGTTTATAACTTAGCATTTTTCCACATTGGTTACGGTCCAATTGGTCCAATAATTTTTCTCCTGTTGGAGTACACTCATGGTCAGTATAGGAAGAAATTTAGCCATTTCAATAATGTTTAAATTTTAACATTCTTTGATATATTAGTTTGATTATAATGGTATAAAATCTAAATTATGCTTCAAATATTTCCAAATGCATCACATTGATGGGTTCTTTAGAAAATGAAATGTTTTGGCTAGGCACCCATAGCACTGTGGTTACGGAGCCAACCACATACACTGAGGGTGGCGGGTTTGAACATGGCCCAGGCCAGCTAAACAGCAATGACAACTGCAACAAAAAAATAGCTGGGTGCCTATAGGCCCAGCTACTTGGGAGGCTAAGGCAAGGGAATCGCTTAAGCCCAAGAGTTTGAGGTTGCTGTGAGCTCTGATGCCACAGCACTCTACCAAGGGTGACATAATGAGAATCTGTCTCAAAAAACAAACAAAAAAAAAAACAGACAAAAAGAGAATGAAATGTTTGGGCTCACATGAATTATTTTTCTATGGGGATCACGTGGATTATTTTTCTAATGTACTTATATTCATAATGCCTTTTTTTTTTTTTTTTTGTAGAGACAGAGTCTCACTTTATGGCCCTCGGTAGAGTGCCATGGCCTCACACAGCTCACAGTAACCTCCGACTCCTGGGCTTAAGCAATTCTCTTGCCTCAGCCTCCCGAGTAGCTGGGACTACAGGCGCCCACCACAACGCCCAGCTATTTTTTGGTTGCAGTTTGGCCGGGGGCGGGTTTGAACCCGCCACCCTCGGTATATGGGGCCAGCGCCTTACCGACTGAGCCACAGGCGCCGCCCCCATAATGCCTCTTATAGTCAATATGTTCTTAATGAAAGCAACATCATTGAAATATTTATTTTCTATTTGCTGATAGGTCTCTATCTGGTCACCAATCTGCCACAGTTCTTCTAGATTCAAATACAACTAATATCTCTGCTATCACTTTCCCTTTTAATGTAAAAAGAAGCCTTTTTTCCAGAGATTTCAGGCTACAGTTTGGAACCCAAACATCCCTTCTCAAAGGAGAAACAGGTGAATTTAGCTCAAAGAACAGCTAGCAGATGTGGGATGGAGAGGCACAAATGGCTCACCCAGAATGAAGACAGAGAAAAGGGTGAGAGTGAGTAATGTGATGAGGAGGGTAGGGACAGGGTATATAGGAAACATTCTGAGCTATAATTCAGTAGTTAGAAGAAATGAACAAGATAAAATAAACTAGATGGTGCTTTCTCTGCACCACAGAGAGACCCTCATCAGCAGGGAATTGCTCAACAAATGTTAGAAGGAAATGACAGAAAGAGTGATTTATAATGTGAACTACAGCAGAAAGCCACTCCCCTACAGTTAATTGATACTGGCCCCCAATTCATCAGCTAGATGAACAGCATGGAGCATTGGGGAAAAGTGAGAAATCTCAAGGCACTGCCTACAGAGAACATAGGAAGAGAGCCTGATCAGATATAAAGTTATGGGTGGCACCCATAACTCAGTGGGTAGGGAGCCGGTCACATACACCCAGGCTGGCAGGTTTGAATCTGGCCTGGGTCTGCTAAACAACAATGACAACTGCACCAAAAAAATAGCCGGGCATTGTGGCGGGCACCTGTAGTCCCAGCTACGTGGGAGGCTGAGGCAAGAGAATCACTTAAGCCCAAGAGTTTGAGGTTGCTGTGAGCTATGACACCATGGCACTCTACTGAGGGTGACATAGTGAGACTCTGTCTCAAAAAAAAAAAAAAAGATATAAAGTTATGAGGCATCTTACAGTGACTAAGAAATAAAAAGGGATTAAGAGGAGTAGGAATGTGTAACACAAGGTATTTTGAAAGAAAGCAGATTCATGAATGCCTGAATGTATAAAAGAAGGACTCTAAGACTACAGGAAGGTAGGAAAAAAAGAATGTTAGAGAAAATCAAGCAAGAAAGAGGCACACTGGCACATGATTCAGAATCCAAAAAGCCAAGGAAGAAGACAGAAATGACAAAGGTCATCCAGGTAGAAGGCATTTAGTGATCTGAGAGGCCAGTGCCAAGAATCCTCAAGGAATATACAACATTAGAACCTGCCAGAAGAGTCATCTTAATAGCATTTCAAAGGTTCTAGTCTTTTCGAGACAGCTGAGATTTTCTCCCAACTCCCACCTGGGACACACTTGCTCACCTGGACAGCTCTGATGTGGATTCTCACCCTGCATTGCCCATGGCTCCTTTCCTTGCTCTAACATGCCAACCTCTCCTTTGGGAAGCTGATACCCTGTATATGGGAAATGACAAAAGAGCAGGTCAAACTAATTATGTTTTACAGCCCAATCAATAAAGTCTTATTGTTTGACGAGGATTTGTTATTCAGAAAAGTAGCCACATATTTCCAAGAATAAAGTAATATTCTGAGTGCCTGAAAGAGATAAACAATCCTGGACAAAAATCAAGGACAAAACCATCACCTATTTAAGATACTTTGAGAATGGAAACACTCTCAGTGAGGCTTCCTTTCAGACATTAAGGTGACTGTGCTCACCTACTGACAGCAGGTGGCTGTAAGTCTCCAGCATCACATCCCAGTAGAGGTTTCTCTGAGAAGGGTCCAGGTGCTGCCATTCCTCTGTGCTGAAATCTATAGCCACATCCCTGAAGGACACTGATCCCTGTAAGGGCACATTCTTGTTCAATGTGAATAGTTAGCTTTGAGGGATGGAGAGACTATTAGTCAGGAATATGGATCATGGGTTTTGTTGTTGCTTTTAATTTACCTCTTCTTTATAAAAACTCACTCTGAGAGTGAGACTCTTGTCTCAACAAAAAAAGAGCCTCCACTTTCATATTAAACAGAGCTGGACTCTAGAGAAAAAATATTAAACATGACAAGGGCACAATCCAAAATGAATTTCAGATGCTCTTACTACCAATGCACCACCTTACACAGACTCAAAATTCATGCATAGAACCTTAGAAAATATAGATAGAAATACATTTGTGGGGCAGGGCCTGTGGCTCAGTGAGTAGGGTACCAGCCCAATATACAGAGGGTGGTGGGTTCAAATCCAGCCCCGGCCAAACTGCAACAAAAAAATAGCCAGGCATTGTGGCGGGTGCCTGTAGTCCCAGCTATTCGGGAGGCTGAGACAAGAGAATCGCCTAAGCCCAGGAGTTGGAGGTTGTTGTGAGCTGTGACACTACAGCACTCTACGGAGGGCAATAAAGTGAGACTCTGTCTCTAAAAAAAAAATAGCCTGACAGGCTCGGGGCCTATAGCACAGTGGTTACGGCACCAGCCACATACTCCCAGACTGGCGGGTTCAAACCCAGCCAGGCGTTGTGGTGGGTGCCTGTAGTCCTAGCTACTTGGGAGGCTGAGGCAAGAGAATCGCTTAAGCCCAAGAGTTTGAGGTTGCTGTGAGCTGTGACGCCACAGCACTTTACTGAGGGTGATGTAGTGAGACTCTGTCTCAAAAAAAAAAAAATAGCCTGACACTGTTGTGGGCGCCTATAGTCCCAGCTATTTGGGAAGCTGAGGCAAGAGAATCGCTTGAGCTGCAGAGTGCAAGGTTCTGTGAGCTGTGACACTACCACACTCTACCAAGGGCGACAAAGTGAGACTCTATCTCAAAAAAGTAAATAAATAAATAAAAAATAATACAATAAGAAATGGTGGGCAATTCTATTTTTTTAAATTAAATCATAGCTGTGTACATTGATATGATCATGGGGCATCATTCACTAGCTTCACAGACCGTTTACCAAGTTTCACATATACCCTTGTGGCAATTCTATGTTTTAAGAAATTTGTCCCTTTAATTCACAAAACAAAGATGTGTAAACAACCCAAGCGACCTTCAATACATGAATGGATTAATAAACTGTGGAATATGTATACCATGGAATACTATTCAGGCATAAAAAGATGGAGATTTTGTGTCTCTTGTAACAATCTGGAAAGACTTGGAGAACACTCTCCTAAGTAAAGTATCACAAGAATAGAAAAACAAGCATCACATGTACTCAATACTTAACTGAAACCAGCAGATTAACCACCATGTGCTCACATGAGAGAAAAACTCAAAATTAAATTCAAGAATGGGGGAGACAGGAGGAGAGAGTTCAGTAAGCTTCCATCCAACAGGTGCAACACATGAGTATATGACACACTTCCTGGGTGAAGAACATAACTCCAACCCAAACTTAATCTTAGAAATGCAAACAAAGTAACCTAATTGTGTGTACTCTCATATCAATCAGAAATTTAAAACAAAAAGAAATTCTGACTCGGCACCAGTAGCTCAGCAGTTAGGGCACCAGCCCAGACCTGCTAAACAACAGTGAAAACTGCAACAAAAAATAGTTAGACGTTGTGGCAGGTACCTGTAGTCCCAGCTACTTGGGAGGCTGAAGCAAGAGAATGGCTTAAACCCAAGAGTTTGAGGTTGCTGTGAGCTATGACGTCACAGCACTCTACCAAGGCAGAAGGTGACAAAGTGAGACCTTATCTCAAAAAAAAAAAAGAAAGAAATTCATCCTTATCAGGTAGACTTTTAAATTTATTTGCATGAAATAAATTACTTTTCTAAGTTATTTTTAGTATTGTTTTATTATACTATCTCATAGCTTCTGATATATAGGATTTTTATACTTTTTAAGATATTTTCCTATTTTCTTTCTTTCTTTTTTTTTTTTTTGAGACAGAGTCTCACTACGTCACCCTTGGTAGACTGCCATGGCTTCACAGCTCACAGCAACCTCAAACTCTTGGACTTAAGCGATTCTCTTGCCTCAGCCTCCCAAGTAGCTGGGACTACAGGCACCCGCCACAATGCCCAGGTATTTTTTGTTGTAGTTGTTGTTGTTTGGCAGACCCGGGCTGGATTCAAAGTGACCAGCTCCAGTGTACGTGGCTGGGGCCCTAGCTGCTGAGCTACAAGCACTGAGCCAATAGTCTCCTACTTTCATTTTGACTTCTTTGATGTTGGAGTGGGTTGCTGAATGAGAAAATAGTGAGGGTTTTTTTGGTTTTGAGACAGTCACACTATGTTGCCCTTGGTAGAGTGCTATGGCATCACAGCTCACAGCAACCTTACCTAAAACTTTGGCATAAAGATCAGCTGAAAAACACATGAACTTTTCCATTATTTTTTATTGTGTTCAAAGTGTTGAATTAACATTTTATTTTGGTTTGGCGCCTATAGCTCGAGCAGATAAGGTGCCAGCCACATACCAGAGCTGGTGGGTTCGAATCCAGCCCGGGCCTGCCAAACAACAATGACAACTACTACCAAAAAATAGCCCGGCGTTGTAGTGGGCGCCTGTAGTCCCAGCTACTTGGGAGGCCAAGGCAAGAGAATCGCTTAAGCCCAGGAGTTGGAGGTTGCTGTGAGCTATGATGCGACAGCACTCTACCCAGGACAACAGCTTGAGGCTCTGTCTCAAAAAAAAAAAAAATTTATTTCTTTTCTTCCTTTCCTTTCTTCTTTTCTTTTCTTTCGAGATAGAGTCTCTCTTGTCCTTGGGGTTGTATGGCATGGTGTCACAGCTCAAATTCATGGGCTCAAGAGATTCTCTTGCCTATGTTTCCCAAATAGCTGGGTCTACAGGCGCTCACCACACCTGGCTAGTTTTTCTATCATTAATAGAGATAGGGTCTCATTCTTGCTCAGGCTGGTCTCCAACTCATTAGCTCAAGCAATCCATCACGGTTGGCCTACCAGAGTGCTAGGATTATAGGTGTGAGCCCCCTCACCTGGCCATCAACATTTTAATTTCTTCAAGGACCTTTTACATCATTTGTTCTTATCAGTTTGGCCATTTATTTTTTGGTAAAATTTTATTCTTTTGTTTAGGTTTTCATAATTTTCGCATGATTTTATATGATACTCATTCACAGTTATTTCAATCTTGTGCACAGAACTATTTCTCATGTTTTGTTACATACTTTGGTTATATTTACTTATACTCCTTTTGCTTGATTACTACCACATAGAACTACCTTCTTTCTGGCAAACATCTCTATCAATTCCTTTTCTTCGCTATGATTGATTTCTTACCCAATTCCTTTTCTTCGCTGTGATTGATTTCTTACCTCATCTTTGTTTAGTCCTTATTGTTCTATCTTTACTGACTTCTTTTTCTAATTTATTCATTTGAAACCGTAACACATATCTTTTATTTTTATTTATTTATTTAGAGAGTTGGATTATGTCACCCTGGGTAGAATGCTACAGCATTACAGCTCACAGTAACCTCAAACTCGTGGGCTTAAGAGATTCTCTTGCCTCAGCCTCCCAAGTAGCTGGGACTACAGGTGCTCACCACAATGCCCGGCTATTTTTTGGCTGTAGTTGTCATTGTTGTTTGGCAGGCCCGGGCTGTGTTCAAACCCGCCGGCTCCAGTGTATATGGCTGGCACCCTGGCTGCTGAGCTACAGGTGCAGAGCCTATTGAATTTTTTTTTTTTTTTTTTGCAGTTTTTGACTGGGACTGGGTTTGAGCCTGCCACCTCAGGTATATGGGGCCAGTGTCCTATTCCTTTGAGCCACAGGCACCGCCCATCCTATTGATTTTTTTAATTGTGGAAAAATATATGAAAATAATGAAAATATCAAAGCATCCACTTCAGAGGCATTAACTGTATTCACATTGTTTTGTAAGAAGCTGTTACTTTTTTATTTCCAATTTAATGCTCTTGGTAAGAAAACAGAATCGATGTTATAGCAAAATTTTATATTTTTTCTGCTTTGATCAATGTTTTTGAGAGTACTGTGATAAAATGCCCAATGGTGTATTTTATTTTTAGCTAATATAGTTCAAAGATACATTATCAACTAAATAAATGTTGATAATTTTTATAATTCTTTGTATATTATTCCTTTTATAAATATGAACCACCAGACTTTAACCCTGTAAGTACTTTTCATCTTAAATTCCTTTTGATCTGTTCTTAAAATTGCAGCCCTAGCTTTCTTTTGGTTCTTGTTTTTTTTTTTTTTTTTTTTTTTTTTGTAGAGACAGAGTCTCACTGTACCGCCCTCAGGTAGGGTGCCGTGGCGTCACACGGCTCACAGCAACCTCTAACTCTTGGGCTTATGCGATTCTCTTGCCTCAGCCTCCCGAGCAGCTGGGACTACAGGCACCCGCCACAACACCCGGCTATTTTTTTGTTGCCGTTTGGCCGGGGCTGGGTTTGAACCCGCCACCCTCGGCATATGGGGCCGGCGCCCTACTCACTGAGCTACAGGTGCCGCCCTTTTGGTTCTTGTTTTTAAGTCAGTCTTTTCCATTCCTTTATTTTATTTTATTATGATTCCTTTTTCTTTTTTTTTTTGTAGAAACAGAGTTTCACTTTATCGCCCACAGTAGAGTGTCGTGGCGTCACAGCTCACAGCAATCTCCAACTCCCCAGCTTAGGCGATTCTCTTGCCTCAGCCTCTCAAGTAGCTGGAACTACAGGTACCCACCACAATGCCTGGCTATTTTTGTGTTGATGTTTGGCCGGGGCCAGGTTTGAACCTGCCACCCTTGGCATATGGGGCCAGCATCCTGCCCACTGAGCCACAGGCATGGCCCCCATTCCTTTATTTTAGAATGAGGACAATTTAGTCCCTCATAACTGAGAGCTGGCCTAGTACTATCAGTCACAGTTGCTAGAGGATACCTGCTAGGATCAGCTAAGACGTGGTATTCTCCATAGCTACAAAAACAACCTCACAGAATACCAACATCAAACAAAATCACTATCTGACCATCATGGTGCAAGATAAAACTAAGATCCCATCATGGGTGGAGAACCTGCAACATTAGGGCCACATGTGGCCTCCTATATTCTTAAGTGCAGACTTTTGACCTCCAAATTTTATCGAGCACAACTCATCTTTTTATTAAAAGCAGTGCAGTAGAGTAAGATGAAGCTTTTCTTGTCTCCTTTGGAGCTTAAAAAAGAACAATCTTGAAATCAGAAGATCACAAGTTCCCCACCCCAAACCGTCTCCTTCTTTTGACTCATACAAGTGAGTGCTACTCTTTACCAATGATCTCTTAGGCCTCAATCCATTCTTAATATCTTCTACGTAGATTAAAATTATTATATACCCAATCATAAAACTACCCAGCAGGAAAAGAAACAGAGGTTCACTGAGATTCACCTGGCACTCTCACTGCATGTGACTGAACTATAAAATGCAATTCCATTACTTCGTATGTGCCCAATAGAAAGGGAAGATATTGGGCAGCGCCAGTGGCTCAGTGGGTAGGGCACCGGCCCCGTATACCAAGGGTTCAAACCCGACCCCGACCAAACTGCAACAAAAAAATAGCCAGGCGTTCTGGCAGATGCCTATAGTCCCAGCTACTCTGGAGGCTGAGGCAAGAGAATCACCTAAGCCCAGGAGTTGGAGGTTGCTGTGAGCTGTGACATCACAGCACTCTACCGAGGGCAATAAAGTGAGACTCTGCCTCTAAAAAAAAAGAAAAAGAAAAGGAAGACATGACAAAAATGTCCCCTATACATTGTTCATAATATTTTCTGTATTTTTGGGTGGCATCTGTGGCTGAGTGAGTAGGGCGCTGGCCCCATATACCGAAGGTGGTGGGTTCGAACCCAGCCCCAGCTGAACTGCAACCAAAAAATAGCCAGGCATTGTGGTGGGCACCTGTAGTCCCAGCTGCTTGGGAGGCTGAGGCAGGAGAATTGCGGAAGCCCAAGAGCTGGAGGTTGCTGTGAGTCCTGTGACATCACGGCACTCTACCGAGGGCAGTAAAGTGAGACTCTGTCTCTACAAAAAAAAAATATATATATATATATTTTTTTGTTTGTTTGTTTGTTTTTTGTTTTTTTCTGTATTTTTTTTTTTTTTGAGACAAGCTTCAAGCCAGGAGTTTGAGGTAGCAGAGAACTGTGATCACACCATTGCACTTTAACCCAGGCAACAGAGTGAGAACTTATTTCAAAAAAACAAACAGGTGGCACCCATAGCTCAGTGGGTAGGGCACCAACCACATACACTGTGGCTGGAGGGTTCGAATCCAGCCGGAGCCAGCTAAAACAACAATGACAACTTCAACAATAAAAAAAATATAGCTGGGTGTTGGGGTGGGTGCCCGTAGTCCTAGCTACTTGGGAGGCTAAGGCAAGAGAATCGCTTGAGCCCAAGAGTTTGAGGTTGCTGTGAGCTGTGACAGCACTATACCCAGGGTGACAGCTTGAGACTCTATCTCAAACAAACAAACAAAAACAATGTTGCAAAAGGTTTGTTTACTGGGCAGCACCTGTGGCTAAAAGGAGTAGGGCACTGACTCCATATGCTGGAGGTGGTGGGTTCAAAGCCAGTCCGGGCCAAAAAAAAAAAAACAAAACTGCAAAAAAAAAAAAGTTTGTTTACTATGAAACTCGTTGTGAAATCAAAATGAAAAATTTGTAGTTGTTTTCCATTGTATACAGAATTAAGCAATCAAAGAAAACTCATCTTTGGTCAACTGGTCATCTACATGGGAGGGACAGAATTGAGTGAACAGTCCCATCTTTTCCTTGAATTTTTTTCACCATAATGCTTTTTGATGTGTTACTTTTTAAGTTTTTCTAATTTTTGAACTAAGGATATATATTGTCTATTCAAAAAATCAAACTGTCCCCAATAACCTATCACAGTATCTTCAAAGGGATAAGAAATACTATTATACCCAGGAAATAAGAACAGGACGCTGATAAAGAATATTAGAGTTTTTAAAAACTGAATTAAAATATTGATAGTGTTAATGAGAATCTCAATAGAAGGGATGGAGAATAAGGTGATAAAATTTCCCAGAAAGGAGAGCAAGATAGAAATACACAAGAGTAGAGGATAAAAATGGAGAACCAAAAGTTTCAAAAACAAAATAGAGAAAATATTTGTTGTTTGGGGAACCATTGTAGGAAGAAATGGAAAAATATTTTTAAAATCCTATCAAGAGTAACTTCTAACTAGGAATCCAATCTGCAGCTAAAAGATCAATATAGGGGCGGCGCCTGTGGCTCAGTCGGTAAGGCGCCGGCCCCATATACCGAGGGTGGCGGGTTCAAACCCAGCCCCGGCTGAACTGCAACCAAAAAATAGCTGGGCATTGTGGCAGGTGCCTGTAGTCCCAGCTACTCGGGAGGCTGAGGCAAGAGAGTCGCTTAAGCCCAGAAGTTGGAGGTTGCTGTGAGCTGTGTGATGCCATGGCACTCTACCGAGGGCCATAAAGTGAGACTCTGTCTCTACAAAAAAAAAAAAAAAAAAGATCAATATAGTGTGATCACCCAGCCTGAGCAAAAGCCAGACCTTGTCTCTACTAAAACTAGAAAAACAGAGGCAAGAGAATTGCTTGAGCCCAAGAGTTGGGAGTGTGCTGTGAGCTATGACGCTACAGTACTCTACCCAGAGTGACAGCTTGAGATACTGTCTCAAAAATGAAACAAATTATATATAATACACAGTTATTTTATATATATGTACGTATGTGTATGTATATATATATATACACACATATATACTCTGATGACGATATAACAACAGGTTTCCCTAAGAGTCCATCTCCTGTCACATAACTGGCCTCTAGAGAGGGAGGCATTAGTATTACCCATGTGTTTCTCATTCTTGCAGGGAAAATCAAGATTTGTTTCAGGAGCAGCAGGTCTAGCATCCAGCTGCTTCCTGTGGCCCAATTGCTTCTGCTCAGAGGTTCTGGTGACAGATCAGAGATATCTACTACTGCTATGAATTCTCACCCCTAGGACTCATCCTCCTTACCTTGTATGAGCTTCCCTGATCCTCTGGATCCAGAGCTGGGGATCTCTGGGGTGAGGTCCAACTAGCTAGCATGGCCAACTGGGTCTCAACCATTGTTCTCTAGGGAGCCTGAAGCTTAGTAGTTATTTGTGAACTCAAGCAGAGCTGCTGGGAAGAGGTGGGCTGGATTCTGAAGGAAGATTTTGGTCAGGGGCTCCCCAGAGACACTAAGAAACCTGGAAAGACAATGTCCACATACCAGTTGATCAACATTTACCACATAAACACTTCCTAGATACGCAAAGTGCAAGTCTCTGAGCAAGAAACCAGAGCAATGATTCTCAAACTTGGGTATGTATTCAAATCACATGGAGGGCTTGTTAAAACTTCTCAGCCTCACCACCGCAGTTTCTGATTCAGTAAGACTATGGTGGGGTCCAAGAATTTTCACTTTTTTTTTTTTGAGACAGAGTTTCACTCCATTGCCCAGCTCACCACAATCACCAATCATCTTAGACTTAGACAATTCTCTTGCCTCAGCCTCCCAGTAGCTGGGACTACAGGCGTCTGCCACAACGCCCAGCTATTTTTTGTTGCAGTTTGGCCAGGACCAAGTTTGAACCTGCCACCCTCAGTATATGGGGCCAGCGCTGAGGCCCCAGGTGAGCCACAGGTGCCGCCCCAAGAATTTTCACTTTTACTCTATGCCCAGTAATGGTGATGTTGTTGGTCTAGGGACCGTACTTTGAGAACCAATGCTTTAGGAGCATATAAAGCTCAATAAAATATGGTAGTTATTAATCATGGTGAAATATGAGAAAGACCATGAAATCTGAAGTAACATTTCTGCTGATTTGAATTGCAACTCTGCTAGCTTTCCACTTTGAAGAAATTAAGAAATTAGTTCAGTTTAGGGCGGTGCAGGTGGCTCAGTGAGTAGAGCACCAGCCCCATATACTAAGGGTAGCGAGTTCAAACCCGGCCCCAGCCAAACTGAACAAAAAAATAGCCAGGCATTGTGGCGGGTGCCTATAGTCCCAGCTACTCGGGAGGCTGAGGCAAGAGAATCACCTAAGCCCAGGAGTTGGAGGTTGCTGTGAGCTATGATGCTACTGCACTCTACTGTGTGCAATAAAGTGAGACTGTCTCTAAAAAAAAAAAAAAAGAAAGAAAAAGAAATTACTTCAGTTTTAGTTATAGAAATGACAATAAAATTCCTACCTCATAGTTAATAAAAATCAAATGAGATGATTCTTGTAAAGTACTCCACACCTCCCTGGCCTGGCACATGAGAATTATGCAGTAAGTATCAGCAATTACCATGCTCTATCAGATATTAAACCTTAATATGAAAACAATGTAATCAAAACAGGTAAAATAATAAATACACCAGAAAATACTGATCTATATATGTGACAAAAGTGGTATTAATTAAATGTGCACAAGACATTCATTCCATAAACGGCCCTGATGTAAATGGCCATCCACCCGAAACAAAGGAAACTAAATCTCTATCACCAAAAGCTATTTTTTTCTTTCTTTTTTTTTTTTTTGAGACAGTCTCAAGCTGTTGCCCTGGGAAGAGTGCCGTGGCATCATAGCTCACAGCAACCTCAAACTCTTGGGCATAAGCAATTCTCTTGCCTCAGCCTCCCAAGTAGCTGGGACTACAGGCGCCCACCACAACACCTGGCTATTTTTTGGTTGCAGTTGTTATTGTTTTTTGGCAGGCCCAGGCTGGATTTGAACCTGCCAGCTCCAGTGTATGTGGCTGGCGAGCTACAGGCACCGAGCCACCAAAAGCTACTAAAATAATTTGTAGGAGTTTACATAACATTGTGGTAGGGTAGGAAAGATGTTATTACCCATGACAGGAACCCCAGATGCTCTATCACAGTGGTTGTCAACCTTCCTAATGCCTCCTAATGCTGCAACACTTTAATATAGTTCCTCATGTCGTGGTGACCCCCAACCAATAACTGTAATTTTGCTACTGTTATGAATCATAATGTAAATACCTGATATGCAGGATGTATTTTCATTGTTACAAAGGGGTCGCGACCCACAGGTTGAGAACCACTGTCTGTCAGAAAAAGCAAATATTTCTGATTACATGATGTTTCCTAGTTATTCATTAAAATACATCATACAATTTAGCATGAAAATATATATAAAATTTAGGCCCAGTGTGGTGGCTCATGCCTGTAATCCTGGTACTCTGGGAGATCCTGAGCTGACAAGTTCAAGACCAGCCTGAGCCAGAGGGAGACCCTGTCTCTAGAAACAGCCGGGCGTTATGGTAGGCACCTGTAGTCCCAGATACTTGGGAGGCTGAGGCAAGAGAATTGCTTGAGCCCTGGAGTCTGAGGTTGCTATGAGCTATGATGCCATTGCACTCTACCACGGGCAACAAAGTGAGACTCTGTCTCAAAAAAAACCCCAAAAACAAAAAAGGGCGGTGCCTGTGGCTCAAGAAGTAAGGTGCTGGCCCCATATACTAGGGGTGGTGGGTTCGAGCCCAGCCCTGGTCAAAACTGCATATAAATAAATAAATAAATAATATATATTTATACACACACACACATAAAATTTTTTCACTATGTGATGGCGAGTTGTTTCTAATAACACTAGAAATTGCTAAGAAAAGTCAAAAAATGGCTCAGTGCCCATAGCACAGCGGTTATAGCGCTAGCCACACACAGAAGTTAGCGGGTTCAAACTTAGCTCGAGCTAGCTAATCATAATATAAAGGACAAGTGCAACAAAAAATAGCAGAGTATTGTGGCAGGCACCTGTAGTTACAGCTACTTGGGAGGTTGAGGGAAGAGAATCACTTCAGCCCAAGAGTTTGAGGTTGCTGTGAGCTGTGATGCCACGGCACTCTACCGAGGGTGACATAGTGAGACTCTGTCTCAACAAAAGAAGAAAAAAAAAGGAAAGAAAAGGCAAAAAAAAATCTTTAAAATGATATGAAAATTCACATAAAAGGAAACAAATAACCATTAATGAAGAAGGTACCAACTTTACTAACAGGATGCTTCAGAGCAATTAGCTATGATTTTTCACTCAGAATTATTAAACTATATAAAAGCAACAATATTCAGTGCTGGAAAGCATTTATGAAAATGAGTTCTTTCATTAATTGTTATAACAATAATTTAATTGTTATATCTTTCTCTTGAGCTATATAGTTGTATTTACTATTAAAAACACAAATAGGATGGCGCCCCTAGCTGAGTGGCTGGGGCGTTCAAACCCAGCCCCGACCAGCTAAACAATAATGACAACTGCAACAACAACAAAAAATAGCCGGGCATTGTGGAGGGCGCCTGTAGTCCCAGCTACTTGGGAGGCTTGAGGCTAGAGAATCGCTTAAGCTCGAGAGTTGGAGGTTGCTGAGCTGTGACACCATGGCATACTAAGACTCTGTCTCAAAAAAATAAAATAAAATAATAAAAATAAAAACACAACTGTTTCTAATAAAACAGCTTCAAATATACAAAGCAGAAATTGACAGAATAAAGGACAGATGGAATAACCTTTTCAGTGTGAGTAGTTTACTTTCCTCAACAAAATAAGCTCTGAAGAAATATATTTATATTTGATATCTGCTTAACTAGTATCTGTAACAACACAAATCAGAACATTTATACGCATTGTTTTTATATAACAGATGTGACATTTATGAAAACTGATCATGAACAAAACCATAAAGCAGTTTTTCAACTTGAGCATTACTCACAGATAGTATTTTAAACAGAATGTGCACTTCTAAATAACTCATAGGTCAGACAAAAAAATCCATTAAATTTATTTTCAAGTAAATTTGAGAAATAAAATGTTAAACACTAAAGCTTGAGAATCTTTATATTAAAGAGGGCTGAAATTTAAATAGCTGAACTTTCAATTCAGGTTAGTGTTGGGGTCTTGGGGAAACTTGCTATCCCCCTCCCTTAGTTGGCTGAAAAGATCAAGTCACAATTATGGTAGATTAAAAAGAGAAAGATTTAGTTCCAAATACCATGCGCATGGGGGAACCACAAGAATGATTTCCCAAAGTCCCAGTGATAGTCAGTGGCTTTTAACGATGCTTTTTAGAAAGGAGAGGGAGAGAAACTGCAAAGTATAAGTGTAGCAAGTGGTTGCTAAAGGGGGTTGGGGGGAAGAGTAGATGGAGGGAAACAGATTGACTAGCAAATTAACCTGAGAGGTAAGTGTTGGGCTTCAAATGTGTTAAGGAGTCCAGCAGCCCTTTAAGATTTTAGGTAGATAGAGGAAAGTCTTCGTTCAAAATTCTCGGATTATGATTAGCTTTTAATTCAAAATAATCTTTATACCAAGGAATCATATCTTGGGGTGAAATTTTCTTAGCGCCCTCATTAGTAAAGCAAGCGGATAACAGAATCCACCTATCATCATAGCTGATCCTACCGGCCCTCGGTCACTAACCACAAAGTGGCATCACTCAGCCCCAAGCCCAATCACTCGTCTCAAAGAACCCCATTATTGACAGAACCCCCTACCACGGACGACTGTCAACCCACGCAGCAACACTCCCCCAATACTGAACCTTGAAATCTCCATCGCTAACTCCCCGAACAATCCTCCCATTATCGACTCCACAGAATCCCTAATCACAACCAACCAAAATCGTTGCAGAGAACTCTCGGCGTGAAAATATGAAAATAACTGACACCAGCAGAGGAAAAAAGCCTTAGAGGACCACCTCTTCCAGTCCGATTTCTAGCACGTCCCCGGGGTGAACTGTTGTATTGCGCATGCTCTGAATTAGCTTGGAAGCCACGTCCGGCCAACAGCCGTCAGGGTCCAGATGCCTCCGGAGAGACCTCGCAGTTTCTGTAAGTGGCGCTGTCAGGCAGAGAACATGGCCGCACCCATATTGCGCTTCTTAGAGTGAGACGCCATCTTCTAAGTGTATCTATTCCGTACAGCGGAGGAATTTTCCTTTCGCCAAACTAGAGCAGGGCAGGGCAGGGATTCTCACAGACAATGCAGAACTATGATCGTTGTCTGACTACGCCTCTACTCGGTTAGAATAGAGTACTGGAGATGAGGTCTGGAGCACTATATGTGGAATACCTAAATAAATTACTCATCTGAATGCAGCATACTGCGGAGAACAGTCAGGGGAGACCAGGATGGTACAATCAGTTTTTCACGGTAACCACCCAGGAGAAGAGGGTGGAGATGTAACTACCAGATTTCGCTCCTGGATGAAACCACCAAGCACGACAGAGATCTTTTTTCCTTCCTCTTCCCCTTCCCTTCCTTTCCTTGCCTCAAGCTGTCGCCCTGGGTAGAGTGCTGTGACATCACAGCTTACAGCAACCTCCAACTCCTGGGCTCAAGCGATTCTCCTGCCTCTGCCTCCCAAGTAGCTGGGACTATAGGTGCCCGCCACAACGCTCGGCTATTTTTTGGTTGCAGCCATCATTGTTGTTTGGCGGTCCCGGGCTGGATTAGAACCCACCAGCTCAGGTGAGTTAGCCACTTGAGCCACAGGTGCCAAGCCAGGACAGATTTCTTAATGATTAGTATCCTGTAGTAAGGGTGGTAAAATATTTAATAGTAAAAATCAGTTTGGGAGATAGGATAGATGTTGGGGTAATACATCATCTTGTTTAGTCCAAATGTTGAGATAACGCAAGAGGAAAAATGATAGTTTTGTTAGCAAGTAGTGCTAGAACAATTGGATTTGCTCATTAAAAAAACACTAATCATCACTTCACACCATACACAAAAAATAATTTCAAGTGGATAAGAGACCTAAACATAAAAACTAAAACTATACAACCTTTAGAATAAAACATGGAAATTCTTCACAACACTGGGGTAGGAAGAAACTCCTTAGAACACAAAAGAAATAAAGCAGGAAATTTTAAAGGTGATAAATTTGATTTCATCAAAAGTAAAAACTGCTGGCTCGGCGCCCATAACTCAGGGGTTAGGGCCCTGGCCACCTACACGAGGCAGGTGGGTTCAAACCTGGCCTGGGCCTAAACAACAATAACAATTACAACCAAAAAATAGCTAGTGCCTGTAGTCCAGCGACGTGGGAGGCTGAAGCAAGAGAATCGCTTAAGCCCAAGAGTTTGAGGTTGCTGTGAGCTAGAGCAACCAACGCCAGGGCACTCCACCGAGTAACAAAGTGAGACTCTGTCTCAAAAAAAAAAAAAAAAATAGGCTGGGGCCTGTAGCTCAGCAGCTAGGGTGTCAGCCACATACACCGAAGCTGGCCAGTTCGAATCCAGCCCTGGCCTGCCAAAGGACAATGACAACTACAACCAAAAAATAGCCCGGTGTTATGGTGGGCACCTGTAGTCCCAGCTACTTGGGAGCCTGAGACAGGAGAATTGCTTAAGCCCAAGAGTTTGAGGTTGCTGTGAGCTGTTATGCCACAATACTCTACCGAGTGCAACATAGTGACACTCTGTCTCAAAAATAAATAAATAAATCAAAAGGAAGAAACCTTTCAGAAGCTGAGGAAATAAGCCCCACAGAGGGAGAGAGTTATCTGCAATATGTGTATCTGGCAAAGGATTTTTATTCAAGCATACAAAAAACACTTACTACAAATAATTCAATAATAATAAAAAAATTAAATAGAAAAAAATGACACGTCACAAAATAAGATAAAATTATGGCAAATAAGTATATAATAAGCTGAAATCCATTATCATCAGGAAATGTAAAATAAAACCACAATTTGGGCCAGGTGCAGTGGCTCACACCTGTAATCCTAGCACTCTGGGAGGCTGAGGCAGGTGGATTGCTTGAGCTCAGAAGGGCAAGACCAGTCTGAGCAAGAGCTAGATCCATCTCTTCTAAAAATAAAAAACACTAGGTGTATGTTGTAGACTGCATCTGTAGTTCCAGGTACTCTGGAGGCTGAGGCAAGAGGCTCTCTTGAGCCCAGGAGTTTGAGGTTGCTATGAGCTATGACACCATGGCATTCTACTCAGGTGGACACAGGAAGACTCTGTCTGAAAAAAAGTAAATAATACCACAATTTGGTACCACTACTCACCCTCTAGAACAGCGGTTCTCAACCTGTGGGTCATGACCCCTTTGTAACAATGAAAATACATCCTGCATATCAGATATTTACATTATGATTCATAACAGTAGCAAAGTTATAGTTTCGAAGTAGCTACGAAAATAATTTTATGGTTGGGGGGTCACCACAACACGAGGAACTATATTAAAGGGTCGCAGCATTAGGAGGCGACCCTATCATTGGGGGGTCAGCACAACATAAGGAACTGTATTAAAGGGTCACAGCATTAGGAAGGTTGAGAACCACTGCTCTAGAATAAATACAATTTAAAAGACTGATAATAGCAAATGTTGAAGGGATGTGAAATAACTGGAAGTTTCATACAGTGCTGGTGAGAACATAAATAGTAAGTACACTTACACTTTATAAAACAGACTGGTAATTTCTTGTAAAATTAATATGAATTTATCATACAATCCACCAATTCTACATATTTCCCAATATAAATGAAAGCATATGTTTACAAAAGGACTTGTATACAAATCCTTATATGAGTTTTATTCCTATTAACCAATCTTGTAACAGCCCCATGATACTATCACATGTGTAGTCCCTGGCTTGAAACTCCCATAGCCCTTGTTAGAACAAACAGAACCTCCCTCCCCCCACCCCCATCTCCTGCTATCTTTTCACCTGCCTTTGGAAGGACTCTAACCTGATTGTAGGTTATAAGACCTTCATTCCAGAGATAGTCTTGTCCCATATCCTGGAGAAAAGGAAAGTTGCACAGACGGTCAAGAATCTGGACAGGACCTGCTGGGTTTAGAGCATACCCTTTTTGTCCTATCACATTTCAACACAGTTATCTATGCTTATCCAATGAAGTCTCCATAAAAGGCCCAAGTGAAGAGGGTTTAGGAGCTTCCAGATAGTTGAACACACAAAGGTTCCTGGAGGATAGTGCACCCAGGCAGAGCATGGAAGCTCTGTGCCCTTTCTCCCATACCTTGCCCTATGCATCTCTTTATCTGTATCCTTAACAATAAACTGGTAAATGTAAGTAAGCATTTCTGTAAATTTTGTAAGCCACAATGGCAAATTCATCAAACCCAAAGAGGGGGCCATGGGAATTCCAACTTGAAGCTAGTGGGTCATAACTGATGTATTAAGGAGTGGGGAAATCTTGGGGAATAAGCTCTCATTTTGTGGGATCTGACGTTATATCCAGGTAATAGTGTCAGAATTGAATTGGAGGAAATCTAGCTGGTATTCACTGTTTGATGGTGGGGAAACTGCGCCCTCCCCTTCCTCACACACACGTGGTCACAAAAGTCTTCTGTGTTGCTTGTTGTTGAGTGAGACAATAGGAAAAAGTGTTTTGAGTTTGCAGTTTTTTTCCACTGACACAAACGCAAATATGCATAAACAGGTGAATGGATTTACACAGTTAGGTATATTCATAAAATGAAACACTATTCTGCAATAAAAACACTGATATGGAAAACACCACAGATGAATCTCAAAAATATCATACTGAGAGAGAAGCCAGACACACCTCCCCCAAAAGTGTACCTACCTTTGATTCCATTTATATGGAATGCTAGATAAACAGTACAAACCTATAGTGACAGAAGCTAAGACAGTGGATTCCTGTTTTGGGAGTGAGGAAGAGGGCTTAACAAGGTCATAGGGAAATTGAGGGAGGTAGATAAAATGCTCTTTATCCTGATTGTGATAGTGGTGACACAGAGGTATATACATTTTAAAAAGTCATAGAACAGTTCACTTAAAATAAGTGCATGCAGGGCGCAGGCCCCATATACCGAGGGTGGCGGGTTCAAGCCCAGCCCCGGCCAAACTGCAACAAAAAAATAGCCGGGCGTTGTGGCGGGCGCCTGTAGTCCCAGCTACTAGGGAGGCTGAGGCAGGAGAATCGCCTAAGCCCAGGAGTTGGAGGTTGCGGTGAGCTGTGTGACGCCACGGCACTCTACTGAGGGCAATAAAGTGAAACTCTGTCTCTACAAAAAAAAAAAAAATAAGTGCATTATATTGTATCTAAATTATACCTTAGTAAGGCTGATTTTTTTTTTTTTTTTTTTTGTAGAGACAGAGTCTCACTTTATGGCCCTTGGTAGAGTGCTGTGGCCTCACACAGCTCACAGTAACCTCCAACTCATGGGCTTAAGCAATTCTCTTGCCTCAGCCTCCCAAGTAGCTGGGACTACAGGCGCCCGCCACAACGCCCGGCTATTTTTTGTTTTTTTTTGCATTTTGGCCGGGGCCGGGTTCGAACCCGCCACCCTCAGTATATGGGGCCGGTGCCCTACCGACTGAGCCACAGGCGCCGCCCTAGTAAGGCTGATTTTTTAAAAAATGCACACAAATATTCACAAACCATAAAATAGCTCTCCAAAGGTACACTCTTTAGTATATTCAGAGTTATGCAAACATCACCATCATCTAAGTCAAGAGCATTTTCATCAACCCAAAAAGGAATCCCATACCTATTAGTAACTGAAAGATTCTGGACCCAAGGATAAAATCATTCTGAGACGAGAGATGAAAGGAAATCGGAGATCCAATTCATGCGATTAAAGTGGCTTTTATTCCACCTGGAGTGCAGGTGGAGATTCCTGACTAGGGAGAAATTCACACGTGGGCTAGACAGGGATTTAAACGGTTATGGCAGTCAGAATTGAGGTATTCCTATTTCCTGGGAGGGACATGAGTCTGACCCTTCCTCAGTGGGCCATAAACCTGACCCTGCCTGGGCGGGGCAAGTTTATTTGGGCAGGTACACTTGATTCTATCAGTAACCACTCATGATTCCCCCAATCCTGCCAGTCCTAAACACCCTAATTTATGCGTGTCTGTAGATTTGCCTATTCTAAATATTTGATAAAAATGGGATCATACAGGCCAGGAGCTGTGGCTCATGCCTGCAATCCTAGCACTCTGGGATGCTGAGGTGGGCAAATTGGTTGAGCTCAGGAGTTCAGACCAGCCTGAGCAAGAGCCAGACCCCGTTTCTACTAAAAAAATAGAAAAACTGGCTTTGTGGCTAGCGCCTGTAGTCCCAGCTACTCGGGAGTCTTGAGGCAGGAGGGTCCCCTGCGTCCTGAAGTTTGGATTGCTGTGACCTCTGACACCAGGGCAGTCTAGAATCATACAGTATGTGGCTCATCAACAAACAAACATTCACAGCATGGTTAGGAGATCAGGACGTGGGCGCGCTATTCGAACCTTCTTCCACTTGTCCACGCGCCTCACACTTCCCGGCTCCAGACTACATTTCCCAGAAATCCTTGAGGTTCCGGACAATTTACGGCAAGAAAACTCCTCCTGTTTCTCAGCTGCCTGGGGGTGGCCCGTATCATGGAGGAAGACTTTCTAAAGGGTGGAGGGCCATCATCAGGTAGGAGCTTCACTCCGAGCCTGCGTCTGAGTTTCGGAGACTCAGAGCAGCGGTTGGCGTGGAGCTCCGGGGTGCGCCGGCAGGAACTCAGCGGGCCGGGCGCCATCTTTTCCGTGCGGTCCTTTCCCGGACTGCATTTCCCAAAGTGCCCCGCGACAACAGGGCAGCCCGTCCGTTTGCCTGCGGGACCCTTGGCCTCTGGGGAAGGGAAAGTGCGCGGTGAGCGGCCTAGGTCTTGGGAGCTTGACTAGGCGCCTGAGGTTCGTCCCTCGAGGTCAGAAGGGGTCTTCCAGGCAGGTCCGGAGTGTCCGGCTAGTGTGAATTGGCTGGGGGCGGGGGGAGCGAAGCGTGGGGTTCTGCGTGTGATTGTGACCTTATGTGACTGTGTGGCTCTGTGTGTGCAGGTTTGATTGTATGTCTTCTTTGTAGTTGTGTGATTGCAATAACGTGAGGCAGCGCGTGTAGAAGTGATGGTGTTCCCCTAGTAGTGGAACTGTGATTGTGTATAACTTTGTGTGACACTTTGTGTAGTGGGGAGGGGGGAGTTTTGAGAATCTGTGATGCCTCTGTGTGTAATTGTGTTTATATGAATGTGAGCAAGTATTAAGTGTACTGGATGCCTGTGACTATTTAAGGTTGTAGTGACTGTAACTTTTTGTGGCAGTATGCGCGCGGCTGGAAAGTGACTAATTGTGCCAGAGTAACGGTGTGTTTGTCCTAGTGGGCGTTGTGTGGAGTGTAGTTCTCAGGAGGAGGGCTGGGGGGAACGGTAACTGTGTCTCTGTGGCGAGTGTGGTATTGTGACTGTGTAGCACTGTATGATTTGTTGGGGTGCTGTGTTTGAGGAATCTGTAAACGTCTGCATGTGACTCTGTATCCTCAAGGTGGATAAAGGGTTATGACTGTGTGATATGTGTTAATAATTACTTGGGTGGAATGTATGTAGGTCCACATGGTGGGTGAGTTACTGCAGCATTAGGCTTGTGAGTGTGAGGTACCTGTTACCGCCCTTGTTACTCCAGCTTTCTGTCCCAGGAGACTCCTGTGAGGTCAGGAACAAATTCTGATATCAGACAGAAGAGACTTCACCCCTCTGACACGAGGAATGCTCAGGGAAGCCTAGACTCCTCTAACCTCCTTCCATCCCTCTTCCTCTTCGGTGGAAGATGTAGCTCCACAGTAACCTCCGATCTGATCAGTCTGAACCACAAGAAAGGCCTGGAGTGTCATCGTTCATTTTTTTCTTCTTCAGATCTGCTCTTCTCCGAGAGGTACCCAGAGGAAGAAAGAGGAATGGCCGTTGACCAAGCCAAATACAAGGTGCACTGGAGTTTCCTTTTTGCGTTTCTTCTCCAGATAATCTTGTTTAACACAGTCAACAAGTAATTTGATCCTTAAAAATTTCTATTTCAGAAAATGATAGCCCTAGGATGGACACACAAGTCCCAATAGGTACTCTTTTCCTTGTACATAATGTTCACATACAAGTTTAGAAAATAGATGTTTCCCCAGTATTCTAAGTAATTACTTTTCTCTAAACCTATATCCAAAAAATTCATGATTATTTTAAAGAATTTGGGAAATAGGAACTTACAAACAGCAAAAATAAATCCCTACCACCCAGAGATAACAGGGTCAATATTTGGATCTATTTCCTTGTAATAAATTTCCTATGCACATGTGGTATGCATTATTTTCAAGATTAGAATCTTACAGCATTTATCATTTTGTATCTTAGAGTTTCACCAACAATTATGTGTGGCTTTTACATTGTTTGGTTTTCATTGTTTAATTTCTGAATATTACATATAGAAAAATACTTAAAATATAGATGTATAATTTAAGACGTTATTATAAATGGGACCTCTCTACATCAAAAACTTCAGCATTCCAGAAGCCCCCATGGATCCTCCCCCAGAATAAACGTTCTCACCTCTTTAGATAACCCTTATCCTGACTTTGGTGATAGTTATTTTCTTGTTGACTTTTTTTTTTAAACATTTTTTCTGTTTATCACATATACTTATTCCTAAACAATGTAGTTTAGTTTTGCCTTTAATTTATGTAAACGAAATTGTGTTGTATAATGTTGTTTGAAGTCTTGCTTTTATCATACAATATTACATTCGTTAGGCTCACCCTTTTAGTTATACGTAACTGTAGTTCAGACACAGGTTGTTTCCAGTATGAAAGAACTGCTTCAAAAATGTTTTCAAGTGGGACGGCGCCTGTGGCTCAGTGAGTAGGGTGCCAGCCCCATATACTGAGAGTGGTGGATTTGAACCCGCCCTGGCCAAACTGCAACAAAAACATAGCTGAGCATTGTGGCAGGTGCCTGTAGTCCCACCTACTCAGGAGGCTGAGGCAAGAGAATTGCCTAAGCCCAAGAGCTGGAGGTTGCTGTGAGCTGTGACGCCAGGGTACTCTACCCAGGGCGACAAAGTGAGACTCTGTCTCAAAAAAAAAAAAAAAAAAAAATGTTTGCAAGTGTGGTGCTATATCCGTATATGCAGGATTTCCTAGAGTATATGAAGGAGTTGTTGAGCCATAGGTATCTGTGTATCTTCAAATTTTCTAGATAATGCTGAACTGATTTACTTATTTATTTGGCCAGGGCCAGGTTTGAACCTGCCACCTCCCGTATATGGGGCCAGCTCCCTACTCCTTGAGCCACAGCTGCCGCCCCTGCTGAACTGATTTATAATATGGTTTTACAAGCTATATTCCTACTAGCAGTTTATAAACATTGTAGTCATTTTGTATTCAAATACTTGGTCTTTGATAAATCAGCTTATATAATGGCATATCATAATTGTGTTAAAGGTATAACATACATTCTGAAAACTTTAGAAATCAAAGCATATGACCTGATGAAATTTTTTTTTTTTTTTTGAGACAGTCTCAAGCTGTCATCCTGGGTAGAGTACTATGGCGTCACAGCTCACAGCAACCTCAAACTCTTGGGCTTAAGTGATTCTCTTGCCTCAGCCTTTCACTTAGCTGAGACCACTGGCGCCTGCCACAACACTGGCTATTTTTTTGTTTTTGGTCGCAGTTGTCATTGTTGTTTAGGTGGCCTGAGCCGGATTTGAACCCACCACCCTCGGTGCATGTGGCTGGTGCCATAACCACTGTGCTATGGGCTCTGAGCCAACCTGATAAATTTTTTTAAATGAGCATATTCACTTAACTAGAGCTCAAATCTAATAAGGAAATAGAACATTACTGGTACTCCAGAAGCCCTCTACTCACTGCCCACTTCTAAAGATAACTATTATTTTGTCTTCTGTAGCTATAGATTAATTTTACCTATATTTGAATTTACTATAAATAGAATCATACAATATCTACTTTTTTTAATTTTTTTTTTTTTGGGACAAAGTCTCACTTTGTCGTCCTGGGTAGAATGCTGTGGAATCATAGCTCACAGCAACCTCAAACTTGGGCTCAAGTGATCCTCTTGCCTCAGCCTCCTGAGTAACTGGGACTGCAGGTGCCTGTCACAACTCCCAGCTAATTTTTCTATTTTTAGTAGAGACAGGGTTTCTGTTCTTGTTCAGGGTGGTCTCTAACTCCTGAGTTCAAGCAGTCCACCCACCTAGGCCTCCCAGAGTGCTAGGATTACAGGGGTGAGTCACCATGTCCAGCCACAATATCTATTCTTTTGTTCAACATTGTATTTCCTATGTAATATGAAGGTATGTGTATTATGTAATAATGTTATGTGTATAAATATGTGAAGTTAATCCAGGTTGCTGCACATGGATTATAGGTCATTCGTTATTATTGCTGTTTAAAATTCCATTGTGTGACTGTAACAACCTTTAATCCATTCTGTTATTGATTGGCATTTAAATTGTTTTTGGATTGCTGTTATTATGAACAATGGTGCCATGAACATTCTTGTATGTGTCTTTTGGTGCACATATGAGTACATTTCTCTTGGGTGTATTTTTAGCAGTGAAATTACTGGATCCTAGGGTGAGTATATATTCAGTTATAATAGATTATTCACAGTTTTCCAAAATAGTTGTATCAATCTACATTCCAGGCTCAGCACCTGTGGCTCAAGTGGCTAAGGCGCCAGCCACATACACCTGAGCTGACCGGTTCGAATCCAGCCCAGGCCCACCAAAACAACAATGGCTGCCACCAAAAAAATGGCTGGGGGTTGTGATGGGTGCCTATAGTCCCCGTTACTTGGGAGACTGAGGCAGGAGAATCTCTTAAGCCCAAGAGTTGGAGGTTGCTGTGAGCTGTGATGCTACGGCACTCTACCCAGGGTGACAGCTTGAGGCTCTGTCTCAAAAGAAAAATCTACCTTCCAAACTGCAATATTATGAGAATAGGCCTTATGAGAAGATGCTTTACTAGAGATAAAGAGGAATAGTCCATAACATAAAGGTCAGTCCACCAGTAAGATAAAACAGTTCTTAATTTATATGCTTTTGTAAAATGGCTTCAAATATATTTGACAGAAGTAAAGGAAGTAATAGATAAATCACAATCTTTTGGGGGATTTTTAGCAATTTCTTCAGTAGCTGATAGAAGCAGCAATATGAACCCCATTAAAACTACAGTTTTTGAACAACATTATTGACAAACTGAAATCTCCCTTTTTGATATCACTATGTAATTAGTAAGGGTTTAATATTGTCAGAATGTTCACTTTGTAGGTGATAATGGATTGAGTATGCAGTAAGCTCTAGTTTAAGACATTCAGGTAATTTATTTTATTACACTCTGTTTCTACTTGATTTTTTGTGTGTTTACGGATGCTAACTAATTGCAGTGAATCCCCTTTCTATCTTTATTGTGTGAGGCCACAGGTATGATGGATCCTTCATTCTTTTGTTATAGTTTTTCCTTTTTCTGGGGCTAACTGGCATTTTCACAGTTCTCTAAGTTTATTCTTCTTGTACACATGGAAATGAGCAGCTAATTCCAAAACTATAAATAATTAAATGAGTAAAAAACACATATGTACTATACTCACTCCCTAATTGTTGGGAGTAAAAAAAAAACTATTTTATTCATGCCGTCTTTTGTGTACTTTAGAAACAGTTTTTCTTTTACATTTTTTTAAATCAGCAGGAGGCCCCAGCAAGTTTCAAACTCATGACTCCTGATTTACAAGACTGGTGCTCTAACCACTGAGCTGTCAAACCCAGCTTTTCTTTTACATTTTATTACAGATTAACACCATTTTACAGGCTATATTTCAGTTGACCAATATTTGTCATAGATTCTGTTACAACACAGAAGCAGCAGAAGTACTCATAGTACATTGTTGCATAAACTTTCATTACTGAGCTAATGGGATCCCCTTTTAGGAGACTCTTTGGGGTCCTTTCAGCATAGCATGTGATGTTTTTTCAAAACTGCCTCACCTTTTGGCCATAGCAGGAGGTTCCATTTCTAACCAAAGTTTTGTCCTAAGACATGCAGTTGGCTGTTATCCAGGATCTCTCTTTTCTTTTATCTTTTCTCCTGTCTTTACTTCTTTTCTTCTTGGAATTGAATATAAAAACCTAAAGTGGGAGACTTGTGCCAACTTGAGAGTTAATGTTGGGAAAAAGTGCTGCTATTGTTGGGCTACTTTAGGTAGTAGTCCCGAGTTGAAAGCTTTCTTTTTTTTCTTTTCTTTTCTCTTTCCTTTCCTTAGAGATAGGATTTTACTATGTCACCCAAGCTGTAGTGCAATGGCACTATTACAACTCACTGCAGCATCCAATTCCTGGGCTCAAGCAGTCCTCCTGCCTCAGACTCCCAAGTATCTGGTGGGACTACAGACATGTGCCATCAAACCCAGCTAAGTTTTACATTTTTTTTTAAATTTTTGAGACAGAGGCTCATTATGTCGCCCTCAGTAGTCCTGCATAAAATGGCCAATGTACTCCCTGTGAAATGCAGGGTGTTATGGCCCCTATTATCTTGTCCTTCTGAGGGACTTCTAAACTGAGAATGACAGGCATCTTTTCATATCCTATTATAGACTGAAAACTAGTAGAAATAGGAAGAAGGTACAAAGTCAGTATCCAGAAATAAATAGAACTTTGTCCATTAAAAAAATAGAAGATAGGCTCGGTGCCTGTATCACAGTGGTTACGGTGCCAGCCATATACCCTGAGGCTGATGGGTTCAAACCCACCCCAGGCCAGCTAAAGCAACCATGACAACTGCAACAAAAAATAGCTGTGCGTTGTGGCGGGTGCCTGTAGTCCCAGCTACTTGGGAGGCTGAGGCAAGAGAATCTCTAAAGCCCAAGAGTTGGAGGTTGCTGTGAGCTGTGACACCATGGCACTCTACCAAAGGTGACAGAGTGAGACTGTCTCCAAAACAAAAGAAGATAAAAAAAATAGAAGTTGCAGCTACTCAGAGGCTGAGGCAAGAGGATCACTTGAGCCCAAGAGTTTGAGGTCACTGTGAGCTATGACACTCTGGCACTCTACCCAGGGTGACAGAGTGAGACTCTTAAAAAATAAAAAAAAAAGGGCGGCGCCTGTGGCTCAGTTGGTAAGGCGCCGGCCCCATATACCGAGGGTGGCGGGTTCAAACCTGGCCCCTGCCAAATTGCAACCAAAAAATAGCCGGGCGTTGTGGTGGGCGCCTGTGGTCCCAGCTACTCGGGAGGCTGAGGCAAGAGAATCGCTTAAGCCCAGGAATTGGAGGTTGCAGTGAGCTGTGTGAGGCCACGGCACTCTACCGAGGGCCATAAAGTGAGACTCTGTCTCTAAAAAAAAAAAAAAAAAAAAGGTCCATTTTAAGTGCCATGAAATAATTAATGTGTTGTATTATTCATATGTGGCCTCCACTGGGGAAAATTTAAGTAGGACTCCTAATTCATATATTTTTGTCCTAGAATGAAATTATTTTTTGTTAGTTTTGTTTTCTTTTTTTTTTTTTGTAGAGACAGAGTTTCACTTTATCGCCCTCAGTAGAGTGCCGTGGCGTCACACTGCTCACAGCAACCTCCAACTCCTGGGCTTAGGCTATTCTCTTGCTTCAGCCTCCCAAGTAGCTGGGACTACAGGCACCCACCACAACACCTGGCTATTTTTTGTTGTTGTTGCAGTCTGGCCGGGGCTGGGTTTGAACCCGCCACCCTTGGTATATGGGGCTGGCGCCCTGGCCACTGAGCCACAGGTGTCACCCTGTTTTTATTTTTATTTTTTTGAGACAGTCTCACTATGCCACCCTGGGAAGAGTGCCGTGGCATCACAGCTCATAGCAACCTCAAACTCTTAGTGTCAAGCCATTCTCTTGCCTCAGCCTCCCAAGTAGCTGGCACTACAGCCGTCTATATTTTGGTTGTCGTTTGGCAGGCCCAGGCTGGATTCGAACCTGCTAGCTCCAGTGTATGTGGCTGGCTCCCTAGCCGCTGAGCTACAGGCACCGAGTCCTAGAATGAAATTACAATCTCATATATTTTTTACCAAATAACTTTATACTAAAATAATAATTGATTAAAAGACTTAAGTACAGGGCGGCACCTGTGGCTCAAGGAGTAGGGCGCCGGTCCCATATACCGGAGGTGGTGGGTTCAAACCTATCCCTGGCCAAAAAACCAAAAAAAAAAAAAAAAAAGACTTAAGTACAACAAATGAAAGCATTCAAGTTGTAGAAGAGAACATTTACATGAATATGGTCAGAGTGAGAAAGATTTTCTTACCTAAAAGCTATAAAAGAAAACCTAGCAGTTTGTTTATTTTTGAGTCAGGATCTAGCTCTGTTGCCTATGCTGGAATGCAGTGGCATTAATATACCTCATTGCAACCTCAACTTTGTAGGCTTAAGCAATCCTCCAAACTCAGCCTCCCAAATAGCTGGTACTATAGGTGCCTGCCAGCATGCTTGGCTAATTTTTCTATTTTTTCTTGCTCTTCCTCAGACTGGTCTCAAACTCTTGGCCTCATGCACTCCACCCCCAGTGGCCTCCCGTCCTGAGATTATAGCAGTGAACCACCACCCCTGGCCCTTTTGGACTGTTTTGTGTGCCAAAAACATACATATAGTAAAAAACAGAGCTAGAAGTTAAGAACCAGTGCATCTGTGTGGGTGCATGTAAGCATGCTTGCTCACATGGTGGTGGAAGTTGACTGAATTTCTTGAAGTTGCAAAGCCGGAAGACTTGATTAGGAAAGTCTTATTCTTGACCAAAGGGCACCATTTGGATGAGTCTGGCGTGGGCACCTGAGGGCTGCAAAAGAGGGATCTGCTCAGGGCATGTCACAGTAGCTCCATCTTGATTTTAGAGCAGCGTCACTAAGATGTGGCGAGCTCTGACCTGAATCCCTCCACAGAGGCAGGACCCTAGGTTGTTTGAGTGTGGGAGAGTGAATCTGGGCCTTTGTCTTCCCTTGGATCTAGCTACCCAAGATTCATCTTGATACAGTTAAAACCTGGGTTATCTAGGTTTGAAAAAAGGAGTAGGATTGGTTCCACACTCCCACTAACTAAACTCATCCTAAGACCAGAGAAGGTGGAGGTAGTTTTATCTGGCCGTTCTGAGAGCTGTAAGGTCCATGTGATTCCTGAAAAATTTCTTTACTTACTTCCCCTGTCTTGTATTTTCAGAACACTGTCCTTTTCCAGGAGAACAACACTGAGGAGGACTGATCATCTCCTGCAACATTGAAAGCCATGGCCAAGGTGAGCTGATCGTTTTTCTTGCCTTCCTGACATTTAGGCAAAGATGTGAGCATTCCTTATCCTGACATTTTAGCTAACTCAGTCCCCTTTAAGGATCCTGGTCCCCATTTCCTCTTATCCTAGCTACATAATCCTGTACCATTCCTAAGTGTTCCTCTTTTGCTTAACTAGCATTAATATTTTCATTCAGTAAATAAGTGAACTTTTCTTTTCTCAGCTGTCTCCCTGGGACTAATAGAAAGGAAATGCATTCTCTTAAGAAACTGAGTACCTTCTACAGGACAGGCTTGTCCTGTATGGACTGTGATTTGATGAGGTGGAGATGTGAGTTTCTTAGCTGAGAACAAACAGAAAAGCCAAAGTTACCTCTACAGACTAGCCTTCTTCAGTAAGATAGGATGGAAATTGGTGTTGGGAATTCCAGATACTAATGTGTTACAAGATCTCTTGGTTTAAGCAGCTTTGAGGCTTTGGGGATCGTGGGGTTGGTAGATGATACAGATCTCTGCAACTCGGTTGGGGCATCCATGACAGAAGTCCAACTTGAGATTGAATAGCAAGTATTGGGTTATGAGGGATTTCTTCTATATGAATCATCAGTCTTCTTTATCAGAAAGAAGGATAAGGACTGGTGGATTTTGATGTTTACAGTGAATGTAACCAGTACACACTGTTGAGATCGTACTGTCAGAAATCAGAAAACTGTGTTGTCTAGTAATGTCTATATTAGTAGAAAATTCTGCCACCAGAAAAATAATTATTAAGGGATTTGTATTAGTAAGAAATAATTCTCACAACAGTAAGCCACAATAGCGAACTAGAGTTTTTGAGCAACTTTAATTAGATACCAATTTAGCAATACTGGTATTTTAAAATGTGTTTGCCAATTTTTACATGTTGAAAATTCAGTGAGTAGGGCAGTGCCTGTGGCTCAGTGGGTAGGGCGCCGGCCCCATATGCCGAGGGTGGCGGGTTCAAACCCAGCCTTGGCCAAACTGCAACAAAAAAATAGCCGGGCGTTGTGGCGAGCGCCTGTAGTCCCACCTACTCGGGAGGCTGAGGCAAGAGAATCACGTAAGCCCAAGAGTTAGAGGTTGCTGTGAGCCGTGTGACGCCACGGCACTCTACCCGAGGGCCGTACAGTGAGACTCTGTCTCTACAAAAAAAAAGAAAAAGAAAATTCAGTGAGTATTAAAAGAGTAGAGTCCTACCTTACCACTTTGTCCTGTTCCCTAGAGGTGGACACCCTCATCTCATCTTGCTGATCCCAGTGGAATTTATCTCACATTTCTAATTAATATCCTGTATTTCTATTTATTTTCTTTTTCCTTTTTTTTTGAGACAGAGTCTCACTGTGTGCCATGGCATCATAGCTTGTAACAACTTCAAACTCTTGGGCTTGAGCAATGCCTTATAGCTGGGACTACAGGTGCCCCCCCCCCCAATGCCTGGCTGATTTTTCTATTTTTAGTAGAGATGGGGTCTCACTCTGCTCAGGCTGGTCTCGAACTCCTGAGCTTAAGCAGTATTCCCACCTCAGCCTCCCGGAGTGTTGGGATCATAGCTCCCGTATTTCTATTTCTTGAGTAATCAATTTTATTTATTTATTTATTCATTTTGAGACAGAGTCTCTCTTTGTTGCCCCCACTAGAGTGTCATGGCATCATAGCTCACAGCAACCTCAAATTCTTGGGCTCAAGTGATTGTCTTCCCTCAGCCTCCCAAGTAGCTGGGACTATAGGCACCCGCCACAATGCCTGGCTTTTTTTTTTTTTTTTTTGAGACAGAGTCTCAAGCTCTCCCCCTGGGTAGAGTGCTATGGCATTACAGCTCTCAGCAACCTCTAACTCTTGGGGTTAAGCAATTCTCTTACCTCAGCCTCCCAAGTAACTGGGATTATTGGCACATGCCACAACACTCAGCTATTTTTTGGTTGTAGTTGTCATTGTTGTTTGGTAGGCCTCCAGGCTGGATTCGAACCCACCAGCTCCAGTGTATGTGGCTGGCACCCTACCCACTGAGCTACAGGCGCCAAGACAGTGTCTTGCTATTTTTAGGGATGGGGTCTCGCTCTGGCTTAAGCTGGTCTCGAACTTGTGAGCTCAGGCGATCCGCCTACCTCAGCCTCCCAGAGTGCTGAGATTATAGGTCTGAACCACTGCACCTGGCCCAAGTAATCAATTTCAGACATTTTCTAGTTATTTTCTTGCAAACATATGTGTATTTAGATTTGCTATATTGTACTCTCTGCTTCTTTTTTCACCATAGAATTATGTCACAACCTTGTCTAAATCAAGGCTATACAAGTGCTTAGCATCTTGCAGTTATTCAGTTGTACCTATTCTGTGCTACCTCCCTTTTTAAATTAAAAAAAATATTTATTTCAGGCTTGGCACCTGTAGCTAAAGCAGCTAGGGCCCCAGCCACATACCCCTGAGCTGCAGGTTCAAATCCAGCCTGGACCTGCCGAACAACAATGACAACTGCCACTAAAAAAATAGCTGGGTATTGTGGCAAGTGCCTGTAGACCCAGCTACTTCGAAGGCTGAGGCAAGAGAATCGCTTAAGCCCAAGAGTTTGAGGTTGCTGTGAGCTGTGATATCACGGCACTGTATCCAGGGCAACAGCTTGAGACTGTCTCAAAAAAAAAAATTATTTCAATTTTTCTTTATTATGGAAATTTGCATTTCCAGTAAACTGTCCTTTTTTAAAAAAAATCAAAAAACCTTTATTATGGAAAATTGCAAACATACAAAAGTAGATTAGTCATATATGAACTACTGTATTCTCAGCACCAGTTTTAATAATTGTCAACTCAGAGTTAGTCTTATTTCGTCTGTGCTGCTCCACACACTAGATTGCTTTTAAGTATATAGAAACTTGTATGTGTCTCTACAGGATAAGGATTATTTTTTAAAATAATATAGATATTTAAAATAATATAGATATTTTTATTTTAAAAAATAAGGATATTATGCCATTATTGTATTTAAAAGCATTAAAAATAATTTGTTAATATCATAATATCTAATTGCTTTCAAATGTTTATAATTGTTTTATCTGTTAAAGCATGTATTTGAATTAGAATTTAGATACAGACTATGTATTACAATTGTAGGTATCTCTTCTACTGCAGTTTTGTTTTTCTTCTTTTTTTTTTTTTTTGAGACAGAGCCTCAAGCTGTCGCCCTGGGTAGAGTGCTGTGACATCACAGCTCACAGCAACCTCAAACTCCTGGGCTCAACTGATTCTCCTGCCTCCACCTGGCTATTTTTTGGTTGCAGCCATCATTGTTGTTTGATGGGCCAGGTTGGATTCAAACCCGCTAGGTCAGGTGTATGTGGCTGGCGCCTTAGCCGATTGAGCCACAGATGCCGAGCCCTTTTATTTATTTTATTTATTTATTTATTTATTTTGCAGTTTTGGGCCAGGGCGGGATTTGAACCTGCCACCTCTGGTATATGGGGCCGGCACCCTACTCCTTTGAGCCACAGGTGCCACCCTGAGCCCTTTTATTTTTATTTATTTATTTATTTATTTATTTATTTTTAAGATGGGCTCTTGCTTTGTCTTGCAGACTAGTATGCAGTGGTGCAGTCATAGCTCATCGCCGCCTGGAACTCCTGGGCTCAAGTGATCCTCCTGCCTCAGCCTTCCCAGTAGCTGAGACTACAGACATGCACTACAATACCCAGCTTTCTGTATAGTTTTTGTTAGAAAGGAAAAAATGATGTATTTCATTTGTCTGCTGTCTGTATTTTGCTGATTATGTCTCTGTGGTATCATTTAAGTGTTTCTCATAGATTAGGTAGAATACTTCTGTCTATAACGTAAAACTTTTCCTCAACTTTTTAGTTACTCTGATAGTTCATGTAGGAAAAAATGTTGCTTTCCATTTACATCAACCCACTTAAAGATGAATTGGCTTCTTAGGATCCTTAAAAGTGACCAGTAATCCATTTTTCAATATTATTGTGAGCTCAGGGAATAAACAATTTTAACATGATCTGTCCATGGCAGTTATTACCCTTATGATTGGATGTATACCATTTTTGACAAGTGGGAGCTTCTTCAAGTTAGTTCCTTAGTCTTTTTAACATGATCCTAATATTTTTTGGCAGCGTTCTTACTTTTTGGAATAATAAGATATTCAGGCTGACCCTGTGCATTTCTGACTTGATCTTGAAATCGACTCTTTCCCCAAAGGACCTTGGCTCCTTTTATTTGAAAATGGTATTCAGAAACTACAATCTAGGCACTAGGGGTGCTTTTTACTACTGGGTTAGTTGCTTCTAGGCCTTTCAGTGGACTGAGTCAGTAATTGTTTATTTAATATAAAATAAACTCATTACTCTTAAATCTATTTCTGAGATCCAAAGATACTGAGTCTCTGAGACATTAATATAATGCTCATTTGCTTTACCCTACAATATAAGCATAGTAGTCTCTAAAATATCTATTTTATTACACAAGTAATACATATGTTTATTGTTTCAGGGAACAGTGGTGTTCAGTGATGTGTCTATAGACTTCTCTCAGGAGGAGTGGGAGTGCCTGGACCCTGTTCAGAGGGACTTGTACAGAGACGTGATGTTGGAGAACTACAGCAATCTAGTTTCAGTGGGTAAGGGTATCTTCCAGTTCTCTGGGATGTCTGCGTCTTCCACTGTGAATTTTTCAGCTGCTTTCTAAGTTATTAGCTGAATTTCTGCTCCATATTACCAAATAGTTAGAGCTAAAATGAAAAAGAAGAGTAGGAAATTGGCAACTCCAATGGGCCATGGTTGAAGCTTCATCTTTCTTGGGCTGAGCCTGTAGTGGCATCTCTTTCTTGATCATCAAGGGACTGGAGCAGGTTTCTGGATCTGATTTACCTGCAGTGTAACCGTGTCCCATATCTTTTCTCATGAGCAGGACCTTATATTCCTAAGCCTCAAGTGATCTCCTTATTGGAACAAGGGAAAGAGCCCTGGATGGTTGGCAGAGAGCTTACAAGAGGTCTGTGTTCAGGTACGTCAGAAATGACTGCACAGAAGCAGGGCATTACAGGTAGTCACTCAGCTAATCAGTGGGGAAACAGACCTTTGAGATGTTATCTTGGAAGCTTGGAACATAGCAAAAGTTTATTAATAACCTGTTTCTTCATTCCCCTCACTCACCACTCTTCTTAATTTCAAGCAGCAGATACCTTTCACTTCTCCTCCAAAGAAAACTCTTTTACCCATATTTTAGATCCAGCTTCTTGTTAACTTTTTTCCTTTTAAATTAAATTTAGATTTATATAGGTGTTTTCTGTTACCATTCCCAAGAGGAATATACAAGGGTCATTACAAGAGTTTTGAGATACAGGGCGGCACCTGTGGCTCAGTGGAACCTGGTCCCAGCCAGCTAAAACAGCAATGACAACAACAACAACAAAAAGTTTCGTGATATAAAAAAACATAAGAAATGTAAAATCCACATGGATGGAAACAAATAAAGCCCTCCCAGCAACACCAGTAAGCTGAGCAAGCTGAAACTTGCACAAATCAATCAGAAACACAGTCCTAACAGGTGGACCAATAATATAATCTGTCTGAAAAATTTTGTAGTGACTCACATAATTGTGTCTGTCCACATTCCTCCCCATTTCCTCCCCAAGTACTGTTCTTTTGTCTTTATCCAATATTTTGATTTCTTAATCTGTGTAAGGAGGTCTGCCAGGTGCTGCAGTTATTAATTTTGTCAGCTTTAAGAACTAGAATTCTAAAAGTGATGTTAACATACGTTTATAAATAACTTCCATGAAGTAGAATATAGTAAAAGAGAAGTTAGATAGGCAGCTTAGCAGAAAGTCAAAAGCTAAATACATAGAAGTCTAATTATTAATTATTCATACTGAAATAGTAACTGGAGCTCTGGAAGTGATTGCAATCATGACGTATAGGAACATTTTGTGGGGCAAAAAAGAACGGAACGGTCTATGCGTATATCATAAAGGAAGATGTCTGGGAGGCCAAGCCGGGTGGATTATCTGAGCTCAGGAGTTCAAGACAGCTTGAGCTAGAGCAAGACCCCATCTCTACTAAAAATAGAAAAACTAGCCAGGCATGGTGGTGGGCACCTATAGTCCCTACTACTTGAGAAGCTGAGGAAGAGGATTGCTTGAGCCCAAGAGTTTGAGATTGCTGTGAGCTATGATGCCATGGCACTCTACCTGGGGTGACAGAGTGACTCTGTCTCCAAAAAGAAAAAAAAAAAAAAAATCCCATCTCCTAATACTGCCCTATCAGCAACACCTGAGTATTGAAGGGGACATAGTCAAGCCATTGCAGAAAATAAACATATCAAGTATATGCAGTATTAATGTATAGCATATAAATAAATTTTATATAATTACATGTCTACATATAATTATATACTAGTGATACAATAAATTGAACTGGTTGCAGTGGCTCACACCTATAATCCTAGCACTCTTTTTTTTTTTTTTTTTTTTTTTTTGAGACAGCCTCAAGTTGTCGCCCTGGGTGGAGTACCATGGCATTACAGCTCACAGCAACCTCCAACTCCTGGGCTTAAGTGATTCTCTTGCCTCAGCCTCCCAAGTAGCTGGGACTATAGGCGCCCGCCACAACTCCCAGCTATTTTTTGGTTGTAGTTGTCATTGTTGTTTGGCAGGCCCAGGCTGGATTTGAACCTGCCAGCTCTGGTGTATGGGGCTGGTTCCTTAGCTGCTTGAGGTAGAGGTGCCGAGCCAATCCTAGCACTCTTGTGAGGCTGAGATAGGAGGATCACTTCAGAAGTTCAAAATCAGCCTGAACAAAATATAAAACATAAATAAATTTTACATAATTACATGTTTATATATGATTATATACTAATATAATTTTAACATATTGGGATAAATATTAGTATATTTATGTATCATCGTATGTATATAAAATAGCAAGTGGTGATAAGTGCTATGAGGGAAAGTTAGAGAAGGCTTCTTTGATGAGATGATATTTTGGTAAAGACCTCGTAAGGGAGCAAGCAGTATAAATATCTGCTGGAAGAGATTCAGGCTAACGGAATAAGAGGGGAATAATAAGTACCTAAGTTTAGAGCTCTTTGAGTCCTGCCATTATGGCTGGAGTAGAATGAGCCAAGAGGGCATTGTATAAGGGGCAGTCAAGAAAGAACAGGGTGTAGATGTGTTTGCATGCTGGATGCAGGTAAGGAAGGGAGGTGAGGAGTGTACCCGCAGATAGTTTTGGGTAGGCCTTAAATTAATCGGATGGTTTAGCAAAGTGACATGATCATGTTTTTAAAGGATACTTCTTGCTTAGGGTTCCTAATTTTGGATTCCTTTGCATAGGACTTAAGGAATCCATGAACTTGGATGAGAAGAACAAAAAATACATCTTTAGTAACCTCTAACTGAGATTTAGCTTTTCTTCCTGTTATGGTGTACGTACCAAACCATAATAGTATTAGTAATTTCTGTAACTTTGACATAAATGTAAATCACAGATATTTTAATATAATTTTGCTATTATTATAGACATATTGAATTATTTATGCTCATCACTTTTCTGTAGTACTAGACTCACTGCTAGGGTCTTGGTATTTAATGTTTTAATAAAGCAGAAAACTCCAGGCAGAGGAAAGAACCCCTGGGAAGGCCCTGATAGGATGGAAAAGCTTGGTATGTTTGAAGAACTGAAAGAAAGGCATTGTTGTTAGGCCCCACGAGTAAGTGGCAGTGAGAGGCAAGGTTTAGACAGATAGGTGGGTACCACAGCATTCAGCCTTTGCCAGAGATTATGAGTAATTTGGATTTTGAGCAGTGGAAGGCTAGGCCAAATGTCATTTTCGTCATGACAGAAATAGATTAAAAGGTGTAAGAGCTTGGTGAGGAGACTGAGGAGGCTACTTCAGTGTTCTGACTACAAGATGATTCTGGTTTGGAAGGTGGCATTGGCAATGGAGATAGAAGAGAACAGTTTTTAAAAAGTTACTTAGGATCTTAACTAGATGAAAGTTACTAAAAAATCATATAGGGGTAGGAAATCGTGTTGGCCGGGTGCAGTGACTCACGCCTGTAATCCTAGCACTCAGGGAGGTAGGTGGATTGCCTCAGCTCATAGGTTCCAGACCAGCCTGAGCCAGAGCGAGACCTTGCCTCTAAAAATAGCTGGAGTTGTGGTGGATGCCTGTAGATGCAGCTATTTGGGAAGATACGGCAAAAGAATTGCTTAAGAGTTTGGGGTTGCTGTGAGCTATGATGTCATAGCACTCTACCAAGGCAACAAAGTGAGACTCTGTCTCAAACAAACAAACAAAAAAATCATGTTGGAATGAATTCCCAGTTTCTGATTTGAAATGTTCTAATATGCTCTTCAAACCACTTAATTCACTTAATACCCCCATTTGTAGTAAGAAATTCTTTCATAATAATAGCTATCAAATATGGAATACTTTTATTCCAAGATATTTACATTCATTTTCCCTTATCCTCCCAGTAATCATGAGTTAACATTTTTTCCTTTTTGCAAGTGAAGAAATGGTGGCTTAGAGAGGTTAGATAATTGCTTGGGAGCACATACCAGTTAATGATCAGAGTTGGGACCCAGCTTTCACCAATCTGCTTCTGGTTCCTGTCATCTTTCCATAGTAGTATGTTGTACTGTTTCCTAATTTCTCTCTGTCTTCCTTGAACTGTAGTTGCCTCTTCTGTCAGTTATTGGGGTAGTAGATGAGCAAGTCTTTCTTCTGTCTAGATCAGCATCTCAAAATTCTAAGGCAAAAAGTTTTTTCTTTTTCTTTCTTTTTTCTTTTTTTTGAGACTAAGTCTCACTGTCATCCTGAGTAGAGTGCTGTGGCATCATAGCTAACAGCAACCTCAAATGCTTGGGCTCAAATGATCCTGTTGCCCCAGCCTCCCAAATAGCTGAGACTACAGGCACCAACCACCACACCTGGCTAGTTTTTCTATTTTTAGTAGGGATGGGGTATCCCTCTTGCTCAGGCTGCTCTCGAACTCCTGAGCTCAAGCAATCCACCCACCTTTGCCTCTTGTAGTGCAGGGATTAAAGGTGTGAGACACTGCTCACTGGCCGGCAAAAAGTATTTTCATCTCCAGCACATATAAAATATTCTGAGTTTCTCTATCTTCCACTTAACATCAAATTAGTTCAATACTTAGAATTATCTCTGGTTCTCCCCTCCAATGGAGGGGAGAATTTCAGATTTCATCTACTATTGTCCTTTATTGTGGAGCACATTCTGTTTTCACCACAGCTGTGTATACTGCAGTTTGATTCTGACACCATTGAGACTTAGTACAAACCCCACAGTTCTCCATAGTACTGCCCTCACTTCAGATGCCAGCTGCAAGTCTTGGGAGTTCTAAACCCGTAAGTCAACCCACTGGCTATAAATACAGCAGTTTCCAGGGCCCCTTTAGTTTCAGTAATTTGCTAGAAAAACTCATAGAACTCAGGTGGTGCCTATGGCTCAATGGAGTAGGGCACTGGCCCCATATGCTGGAAGTGGCAGGTTCAAACCCAGCCCCAGCCAAAAACTGCAAAAGAAAACAAACCAAAAAAACTCATACAACTCAGGAAAGTTCTATACTTAAGATTGCGGTTTTATTATAAAAGATGCATATTGGCTCAGTGCCTGTGGCTCAAGTGGCTAAGGCACCAGCTATTAACAACCTGAGCTGGCAGGTTCAAATTTAGCCCGGGCCCGCCAAACAGCAATGACAGCTATAACCAAAAAATAGCCAGGCATTGTGGTGGGCGTCTGTAGTTTCAGCTACCTGGGAGGCTGAGGCAAGAGAATCACTTAAGCCCAAGAGTTGGAGGTTGCTGTTGAGCTATGACGCCCCAGCACTCTACCCAGGGCGACAGCTTGAGGCTCTGTCTCAAAAAAAAAAAAAAGATGCATATTAAAATGAGATCTGGAAGATTTCTGGACAGAGGTTGTTGCATGCCCCCTGCTTGTGGAGTCAGAGTGTGTTACCCTCCCAGCATATCAGTGTGTTCACCAACCATAAAGCTCTAATTAGCCATAGTTTCCAGAATTTTATTGGGATTTCATCTCATACGCATGATTGATTAAGTCATTGGCCACTCATTCTCTAGCCTCTCCTCTTCCTGGTGGTCAGGCAGCTAAAAATCCCCACCCTCTAATCATATACTTGGTCTTTTGGGGGATCAGCCCCTCTTGCGAAGCTTTTTGAGTGCCACCTGAGTTACCTTATTAGCATAACAAAGACAGCTTTTATCAGGACATTCAAGGGTTTTTGTAGCATATGCCAGAAAATAGGGGCAGACTAAATTTATTCTTTATTATACCACGGGGTAAAGTACCTTCCCCATATTTATTTATTTCTCTCAGTAGACCTTTAATGAAGCCAGAAAATTACCCACTTATTCTTTTTCTTTTTTCTTTTTGTAGAGACAGAGTCTCACTTTATCACCCTCCACAGAGTGCCTTGGTGTCACACAGCTCACAGCAACCTCCAGCTCTTGGGCTTAGGCGATTGTCTTGCCTGAGCCTCCTGAGTAGCTGGGACTATATGCGCCTGCCACAGCTCCAGGCTATTTTTTTTGTTGTTGTTGTTGTTTTGCAGTACGGCCGTGGGTTGGAACCCACCACTCTCAGTATATGGGGCTGGTGCCCTACTCACTGAGCACAGGCGCTGCCCCTTCTTTTTTTTTTTTTTTTTTTTTGTGACAGAGCCTCAAGCTGTTACGCTGGGTAGAGCGCTGTGGCATCACAGCTCACAACAACCACCAACTCTGGGGTTTAAGCAATTCTCTTGCCTCAGCCTCCCAAGTAGCGGGGACTACAGGTGCCTGCCACAATGTCTGGCCATTTTTTGTTTGTAGTTGTCATTGTTGTTTGGCAGGCTGGATTCGAACCTGCCAGCTCTGATGTATGTGGCTGGCGCCCTAGCCACTTGAGCTACAGGCAACGGAGCCCCACTTTTTCTTATACATATAGTATAATGCATTATCTCTCAAACACAGACAGACACACATGCACACACACACATATGGAAGATAGCCAAAACATTGTATATTTACCAACTTTTCTATAGGATTTTGATCCACATCAATATTTGAGCATTATGGGGCCAGGTAGGGTGGCTTATGCTTGTAGTACCAGAAGTCTGAGATGACGGGGTGAGTGGATTGCTTGAACTCAAAAGTTTTAGACAATCCTGAACAAGAGTGATGCCTTATCTCTTTAAAAAAATATATATAGATATATGTATATATATATATATATATATAGCCTGCTGGTGTGGTGGGCACCTGTAGTCCCAGCTACTCAGGAGCTCTGTGTCAGGTGACACACTCTAACTCCACAAGCAGAGGGCATGCAACCTATGTTCAGAAATCTTACAGGTCTCAACTTAATATGCATCTTAAACTGCAATCTGAAGTATAGAGCTTTTCTGAGTTCTATGGGTTTCACTTGAGGATCACTTGAACCCAAGAGTTTGAGGTTGCTGTGAGCTATGATGCCAGGGCACTCTACTGAGGGCAACCAGGTGAGACTGTCTCAAAAAAAAAACCCCAAAATAATAATAATAAATTTAAACAGAAATGGAGAATCATTATAGTAAATTATTTTCATAGTCTCCTTCCTCAGCTTCCTATATAAAGTTTATTAATTTCCATGCATCTCATACCCATTTTTTCAGATCAAACAAATATCCTTGTGAACTATATGTCATTTACCTACTAGATATTATTTTATTTTAATTTTCCATTTCTATTATAAAAATTTAACTTTTACAAATAGGAAGAAAGAATATTTACCATTTTGTTTTCTTTCAGATCTGGAATCAATGTGTGAAACCAAGTTATTATCTCTAAAGAAGGAAGTATATGAAATAGAATCATGCCAGAGGGAAATGATGGGACTTACAAAGCATGGCTTTGAGTATTCCAGTTTTAGAGAGATTTTGGATTATAGAAGCCACTTTGCAAGACAACTGGGATATCCAAATGAGCATTTCAATCAAGAAATATTCACTCATGAATACATGCCCACATTCATTCAACAGACATTTCTTACTCTGCATCAAATAATTAATAATGAACAGAAACCCTATGAATGTAAGAAATGTGGAAAGGCCTTCAGTCAGAATTCACACTTCATTCAACATCAGAGAATTCATATTGGTGAAAAATCTTATGAATGTAAGCAATGTGGGAAATTCTTTAGTTGCGGTTCACATGTTACTCGACATCTGAAAATTCATACTGGTGAAAAACCCTTTGAATGTAAAGAATGTGGAAAGGCCTTCAGTTGTAGCTCATACCTTTCTCAACATCAGAGAATCCATACTGGTAAGAAACCCTATGAATGTAAGGAATGTGGGAAGGCCTTTAGTTATTGTTCTAATCTTATTGACCATCAACGAATTCACACTGGTGAAAAACCCTATGAATGTAAAGTATGTGGGAAAGCCTTTACTAAGAGTTCACAACTTTTTCAACATGTACGAATTCATACAGGTGAGAAACCCTATGAATGTAAGGAATGTGGCAAAGCCTTTACTCAGAGCTCAAAGCTTGTTCAGCATCAGAGAATTCATACTGGTGAGAAACCTTATGAGTGCAAAGAATGTGGCAAAGCCTTTAGTAGTGGCTCAGCACTTACTAATCATCAGAGAATTCACACTGGTGAAAAACCCTATGATTGTAAGGAATGTGGGAAAGCTTTTACTCAGAGTTCACAGCTTCGTCAACATCAGAGAATTCACGCTGGTGAGAAACCCTTTGAATGTCTTGAATGTGGAAAGGCCTTTACTCAGAACTCACAACTTTTTCAACATCAGAGAATTCATACAGATGAAAAACCGTATGAATGTAGTGAATGTGGAAAGGCCTTTAATAAATGCTCAAACCTTACTCGACATCAGAGAATTCATACTGGGGAAAAGCCCTTTAACTGTAAGGAATGTGGGAAGGCATTCAGCAGTGGCTCAGATCTCATTCGTCATCAGGGAATTCATAATAATGAATAATACATGCTAAAACTCGTCACCTTCATAATATTTTGAATAAAACTTTATGTTTAATAATAATCCTCGACTAGGCACCTGTAGCTAAGCAGCTAAGGCACTTGCCACATACACAAGACATGGCCAGTTTGAATCCAGCCCGGGCCTGCCAAACAATGACAACTACAACCAAAAAATAGCTGGGCATTGTGGCAGATGCCTGTCGTCCTAACTACTTGGGAGGCTGAGGCAAGAGAATCGCTTAAGCCCAGGAGTTGGAGGTTGCTGTGAGCTGTGACGCAACAGCACTCTACCCAGGGTGACAGCTTGAGGCTCTGTCTCAAAATAATAATAATAATCCTTCACTATTTTTTGTATTTAGATTTTGAATCCAAATGTACTTCATTCTAAGTTATAAATTCTGAGTTAGAATTGTCATTTCCTCCCTAATATTGTACCAGTGTCAATTGTTAATATAATTCTGTTCTTCCCCATTGTTTGGTTCTACTTTCTTGGAGATGCATTATATTCCTATAGTTCAGTGTTTTTAGAGCTATCTTTTCTCATCTGTGTATTTGTGCTTATACCAGTATCAGTCTGAATTGTATGATATTTAATATTTTAAAATTCCTTCTGGAATTATAGTTTTCTTTTTAAAGTCAATGTTTACCTTTCGTTTTATTTTACAAATTTATATTTTTAATTAGAAAACAAAATTAGAAACTAAAATTTCAAAATCATAATCATATATATATGTGTGTATATATATATATATATTTTTTTTTTTTTTTTTGCAGTTTCTAGCCAAGGCTGGGTTTGAACTCACCACCTTCGGCATATGAGGCCGGTGCCCTACTCCTTTGAGCCACAGGAACCGCCCCCAATCATATGTATTTTTTTTAAGACAGAGTCTCACTGTCACCCTCGGTAGAATGATGTGGCATCACAGCTCACAGCAACCTCAAACTCTTGGGCTTAAGCAATTCTCTTGCCTCCGCCTTCTAAGTTGCTGGGACTACAGCCTCCAGCTGTCACCCTGGGTAGAGTGCTGTGGCATCACAGCTCACAGCAACCTCAAGCTCTTGGGCTTAAGCGATTCTCTTGCCTCAGCCTCCCAAGTAGCTGGGACGACAGGTGCCCGCCACAATGCCCAGCTATATTTTTGTTGTAGCAATCGTTGTTTGGTGGGCCTGGGCTAGATTCAAACCCACCAGCTCAGGTGTATGTGGCTGGCGCCTTAGCCGCTGAGCCACAGGAGCTGAGCCTTGGCTATTTTTTGGTTGCAGTTGTCTTTCTTGTTTAGCAGGCCCTGGTCGAGCTTGAACCTGCCAGCCTCGGTGCATGTGGCTGACACCCTACTCACTGAGCTCCAAACCCATGTATGTATGTATGTATGTATGTATGTATGTATGTATCTATATAAATAGATACATCATAGCTCACATTTTTTTTTTTTTTTTTGGTGAGACAGAGTCTCAAGCTGTTGCCCCCAGTAGAGTGCTATGGTATGCTCACAGCAACCTGAAACTCTTGGGCTTAAGTGATTCTCTTGCCTCATTCTCCCAAGTAGCTGGGACTACAAGTACCCGCTACAATGCCCAGCTATTTTTTGTTATTGTTGCGGTTGTCATTTTTGTTTTAGCTGTTTTTGCAGTTTGTCATTGTTTGTTTGAACCCTCCACCCTCGGTGTATGTGGCCTGCCCCCTGCTGACTGATGCACACGCCAATGGCAATCATATTTATAGATGACTACTTTCATTTTGGTATAGCAAGTTCATAGAGACTTTGTTTTTGTTTTTTTGTTTGTTTTTGAGACAGAATCTTACTTTGTTGCCCTCAGTGGAGTGCTGTGGCATCATAGCTCACAGCAACCTCAAACTCTTGGGCTTAAGCTATGCTCTTGCCTCAGCCTCCCAAATAGCTGGAACTATAGGTGCCCACCACAACACCTGGTTGTGTTTTAGAGACAAGACCTCACCATTGCTCTGGTTGGTCTTGAACTCATGAGCTCAAGAAATCCACCCGCCTTGGCCTCACAGAATGCTAGGATTGAGACTTTATTTTTTTAGAGTGTAATTATAGTCTGTACCTTCAGCTGCTTTTTGTCACCATAGGCAGAGTGCCGTGGTGTAGTAGCTCACAGAACCTCAAACTTTTGGGCTGAAGTTATTCTCTTGCCTCAGCCTCCCGAGTAGTTGGGACTACAGATACCCAACAAAACTCCCAGCTATTTTTAGAGATGGGATCTCACTCTTGCTCAGGCTGGTCTCAAAATCCTGAGCTCAGGGTTAAAGGCCTGATCCACTGTGCCTGGCCACCTTCACCTGCTTTTATCATGCCAAGAGAAACATGATTGCCATTTCAGTAAACATATTTTAATTATTTTTAATGACATATTTCATGACTTTTTAAATTACTATTCACATTATAGTTGCCTCCTAATTTTTGCAGTGATAAAAGCTGTCCTATTAATACGACCCTAAATTTACATTAGGATGCTTGTTTTTCTTTTACAGTATTTATTTTCAGCTACTGATATCAACATTTTCTCTTTGTAAACTGTTTTGTTCCTTTTCATCAATCCTAATCCCAATGCCATCTGGAAAGGTGATAACTGTTATAAAGGTGTTGTTTATCCATTCAGATATTTAAATTTTTTTCTCATATGTTAGTGTTTTATTTCTTATGTATACTTATGTATAATCATGCTGTATGTATTAGTTTGCTGTGAATTAATAAATGTAAAGTACTTGGAACTATTTTTGTCACACAATATGTTTAGTAAAAGTTTTCCACTATTGGTACACTCATTATCCTGGGTATTTTTTTTTTTTTTTTTTGAGACAGTCTCAGGCTGTCACCCTGCGTAGAGTATCATGGCGTCCACAGCTCACAAGAACCTCAAAGTCTTTGGCTTAAGTGATTCTCTTGCCTCAGCCTCCCAACTAGCTGGGACTACAGGTGCCTGCCACAACACCCAGTTATTTTTTGGTTGTAGTTGTCGTTGTTTGGCAGGCCCGGGCTGAATTCAAACCCGCCAGCCCTGGTGTATGTGGCTGGTACCCTAGCCATTTGAGCTACAGGTGCCCAGCCGATCATGGGTATCTTCATTATTATTTGTGGAAAGGATTTTAACCACATTTATCTTTCTCAAATACATAATTCATAATGGAAAAATAGCAATAACTTGTAATGAGTATAGGAAAGTCTTTCCTCATCACTCATTATTATTCAGCATGTAATTTTAAAAGGAAAGAGAGTTAATACTTTTCCCAATAATTAGTTCCTCAAAAAGCAGAAAGCTGTACAGATCACATTCTTTGACTAGAAGAAGTAGTAACAAAAGGATAGCCATCAAATATCTGAATATTAATTCAGTATCCCCACTTTATTAACATGGGTTATGGAAATAAATCCCTGATATACACATTATTTAAATGTGAATGAAAAGGAGATCACAACTGAAAAACCTGTCAGTAAAAGTTGTATTCAAAGTTTATAGGCCAGGCATGGTGGCTCATGCCTGTAAATCCTAGTACTCTGGGAGGCTGAGGTGGGCAGACAGCTTGAGATCAGGAATTCGAAACCAACCTGAGCAAGAGTGAGGCCTGTCGCTACTCTAAATAGAAAAACTAGCCTGGTGTCGCAGTGGACACCTGTAGTCCCAGGTACTTGGGAGTCTGAGGCAAGATGATCACTTGAGCCCAAGAGTTTGAGTTGCTGTGGGCTATGATGATGCCACAGCACCCTACCCAGGGCGATAGAGTGAGAATCTGCCTCAAAAAAAAAAAAAGTTTATAACAATATGCCATTTGTTTACATATTGAAACACTATAAAGACTATAAATAAAATCAATATAGAGCTCAAGGAGCTAAAACTAGCAAAAAGGAATTATGGGAAGAGGATAGTGTTTTGTTTTTTTAGAGACAGAGTCTCACTTTATCACCCTCGGTAGAGTGCCATGACATCACAGCTCATAGCAACCTCTACCTCCTGGGTTTTGGTGATTCTTTTGCCTCAGCCTCCCGAGTAGCTAGGACCACAGGCACCTGCCACAATGCCCGGCTATTTTTTTGTTGCAGAGTTAGGCCGGGGCTGTTTTTGAACCCACCATCCTTGGTATATGGGCCGGCGCCCTACTCACTGAGCCACAGACACCACCGGAGGATAGTGTTTATTAAAGAGGCAGAAGTAAGAGTGGCTCCTGTGGCTCAAAGGAGTAGGGCTTTGGCCCCATATGTTGGAGGTAGCGGGTTCAAACCCAGCATGGGCCAAAAACTGAAAAAAAAAGAGGCAGAAGTAAATGAAAGGAGAAAAACTGTATCAAGAACAGAAAATTTGATCACTTGATAGGAGAAAAAAAGAAAAAGGCAACAAACTTTAGTGATTCCAGGGGTGAAATAAGGGTGACAAACCAACAGCATTATAAATGAGAAATTGAAATAACCTTATATTTAAAATTGAAAGAACTTTATTTTGGGGGAGGGAGAAACGAAAATATTGTGGAATTAGTGCTATAGATTTCACAACTAAAACCCTCTGAACTGTATGGTATATAAGTTTTCTCTCAGTTTATATAGGGTGGGGTTTGAATAAATTTGCAGTGCAAAAACAAACTACCTAAGATACTAGAACTATCCAATGTAAGGACAAAGAAAAGCCCACAGTTGTGAATACTGTCTGTCTCAAGAGTCCAATCACTCATTTCCTAAATAGAGAATAAACAGCCAAATTCTAATTTCTTTAACAGCCTCAAAACACTTCAAATTCTGCTAGTTAGTAGCACATATTGTGAGTATAATAGTAGCATGGTCACATTAACCTGTGTTCAGTGGTTGGCCCCAAGACCCCATGTTTATCCCACACAATGTGTTAATTTATAGTTAACAGATTGTGTTAATTATAATTTCCTTTTCCACAAATATTCTTTCTACCATAGAGGTGGCTCTTATTATAATATGTTGAAATTGTCTCTTATTTCAATTACAATGAATCCATGTAGGACCAAGATCCTGGCACATTTACTCTGATAATCTTTAACCAAGCATTATCAACACAAACCTGAATTGAATTGACTACTCTAACCAGTTTTCTCAAAGATGGTTCCTTCTAAATCTAGAGGGTTTCCTATCTAACCAAGGAATTAATTGAGGGTGATCAATTGCCCTGGTTTGCCTAGGATTAGAGTGTTCCTGAGATACAGAAATCAGTGTAATCATATTGGATAGAAATTTATCATTACCCAATACATTTTTCTTTCTTTTTTTATTTTTTGTTTTTTTTATTTTTTGAGACAGAGTCTCACTATGTCACCCTCAGTAGAGGAGCTTGGTGTCACAGCTCACAGCAACCTCAAACTCGTGGGCTTAAGTGATTCTCTTGCCTCAGCCTCCTAAGTAGCTGGGACTATAGGCGCCTACCACAACACCTGGCTATTTTTGGTTGCAGTTGTCATTGTTGTTTAGCTGGTCTGGGCTGGGTTGGAACCTGCCAGCCGTGGTGTATGTGGCTGACACTGTAACCACTGTGCTACGGGCACCGAGCCACATTTTATTTTTTTCTATAAGGAGATACAGTTTTATAGACTGGGTATCGTGGCTCACACCTGTACTCCTAGTATTCTAGAAGGCCGAAGTGGGTGAATAGCTTGAGCTCAGGAGTTCAAGACCAGCCTGAACAAGAGCAAGACCCTGTCTCTACAAAATGGAGAAATTAGCTGAGTACAGTCATCCAGTCTACAGTCCCAGCTACTTAGGAGGCTGAGGCAAGAGGCTCCCTTGAGCCCAGGAGTTTGAGGTTGCAGTGAGGTACCATTATGCTACTGCATACTAGCTCAGGCGACAGAACCAGACTCTATCATTCCCCACCCAGCAAAAAGTAAGTTCATCATCAGGAGAGATGTGAGGAAGTAGCAAGGTGAACTCCCAGGCCACCCAATACAAAGTTTGAAAGATTTATGCTGTTAATATGAAGACGGGATTGAAACACACACACACAATGCTTAGACAAAAAGTAGTTTTTTCTTTTCTTTCTTTCTTTTTTTAATTTTTTTTGAGACATCATTGTCTTGGCATCATTGCTCACAGCAACCTCAAACTCTTGGGCTCAAGCGACTCTCTTGCCTCAGCCTCCCAAGTAGCTGGGACTATAGGCGCCGGCCACAACGCCCAGCTATTTTTAGAGAGGTCTCACTCTGGCTCAGGCTGGTCTGGAACCTGTAAGTTCAGGCAATCCACCCACCTCGGCCTCCCAGAGTGCTAGGATTACAGGCATCAGCTACCGAGCCCGCCCCAAACAGAAATTTTCAAAAGATTGAGAAATAGGGGCCGGGTGTGGTGGATCACGCCTGTAATCCTGGCACTATGGGAGGCTGAGGCAGGTGGATTGCTTTAGCTCAGGAGTTCAAGACCAGCCTGAGCAAGAGCCAGATGCGATCTCTAAAAATAGCTGGGCATTGCGGCTGGCGCCTGTAGTCCCAGCTACTTGGGAGGATGAGGCAACAGGATAGCTTCAGCCAAAAAGTTTGAAGTTGCTGTGAGCTATGATGCCATAGGCACTCTATCCAGGTGACAGTGAGACTCTGTCCCAATACATACATAAATACATACATACATACATACTCTGAATTAGTAATTTCACTTCTTGGAATTTATCCTAGGAAAATGATACTGATGCAAACAAACAGTTATTACATTGTATCCTCACGTCTGAGTTACACAGTGATACCTTACAGGCATACCTGGAAGATATTTTGGATTCAGTTTCAGATCACCCAAATAAAGAGTGTCACAAAAATTTATCACACAAATTTTTTGGTTTACCTATGCATATAAAAATTACGTTTACTCTAGCGTGTAGTCTATTAAGTGTGCAATCATTATGTGTAAAAAAAGTACATACGTTAATTTAAAAATATGCTTTATTGAAAAACAAAACAAAACGAAAAGCTGAGGCAGACACAAGAAGTGAGCACGTGCTGTTGCAAAAATGACCCAGATAGACTTGCTAAGGTAGGGTTGCTACAGACCCTCAAATTTGTAAAAACGGCAATCTTTGCAAAAGGCAAAAACCGGATCCCCCCAAAAGAGGTAACGTCTGTAATTTGAAACAACCTAACGACAACCAAATAAGACATTAATTACCTAAGCAGCAGGTAGAATTTACAAAATATTGTGGAAGAACACAATGTTCACAATATATATTCGTTTTTTAACGTATTTTAACAAATATTTAAACGAAATGATATAAGCTTAAATATAGCTACTTCTAGAGGAATTGCACGTTTTTAAAATTACTGATTGTAAGCAGCGGGAGGAGGCGTCTGGGTCTCCAACCCTCTCAAAAAGAGGCTTTGGGGCGGGACTTTAAACTCCGCGACGCTAGCACCGCCTCCACCCCGTCACGCCTCGGGGCGGGGCCTTCGAAGGCGCACCCCTCCCGCGCAGCCCTTGCTGGGAGTTGTAGTCCAGCCTCCAGGCTCCAGTGATTCCTCGGCCCGGCACTACAAGTATAGACTACCTGGTCCACCTCGCGAATGCTCTGGACTAGTCCTTAGGAGGGGCTGTCCATGAAGTCCCAGTGGCGACCTCCACGCCGGAGAGCTCCAGGTGGACTCCTGGAGGAGTGAATCTTCTAATCTTCTGGGCTGATTACAGCAATAGTAGGCGGGGATCCTCTGGTCATGCGAAGGGGAGAGGAAGAAAGCCAGGCACCCAGGGGCCGCGGAGTTTGGGGGCGGACTCAAGGAACAGCTTGCTTTTGGTGAGGTGGGGACAGATGGCTGCGTAGGTTGGTGGTATACCTGGCAATCTGAATTGCATGACAGGGGCCAGGGATGTTTGGATTTAGGGCGCAGCCCAAGCCCAACGCTTTGATTTGGGGTACAGCTAGGACACTGGTAACTGTGGAGTGCGGATTGTAGGTGGCAAGACCCCCACAGCCCGGGAGGTGCGTTCAAGGAACGACCCCCAAACTGCTTCTTATCCCTTCCTAAAACAATAGTTCTTTCTCCTTGCTCCTTCTGCCAGAAGTCACATAGCTTCTATCTTTTGCCTAAAAGCACGTAGCCTTCTCTCCCTAAAGTTAATCTTTATCCCTTGTACTATTACTTCCCCTCAACCTTGTAAGATGAAAATATTCCCACTCGCTCTCCCTGCTGATTTGCAACATTGTTAGTATAGCAACCTACTCTAGATACTATGTAAATAAAGCTGTTAACACTGTTCGGTGCTGGCTGCAGCCTTCAGCTGCGCCAGACCTTCTGGCTCCATCATTTTTCGCTCTTGTGTGATCTTTGTCTCTTGTGTGTTTTATTTTCTCATTCCCCACCATTACCACTCTGGTTTCTTCACTCTTCATGCGGGTGCAAAATGCAACCCCAGATGGGTGGGAAGAGGGCAGTGAGGCAGGTCCAGGGGCTTGTGGGGAGCATCTGTAGCTATATGTCCTGAAGATTTTGTGGGGGCTAGATCTGTGCGTTCAGGTTTGGGAAAGAAGCAGGAACTGGGTACTCCTGAGTTTAAGATACAATGGAGATCATGCCTTTGGATCTTTAGGGTGATAGTGGGTTCTGGCATGCTTGGGTTTGGAGGGGTAGCTTAGACTTGGAGGAGGGGGACCACAGCCATCTACCCCCACTTTTGTTGTAAATTCACTTAGTGAGGCCACTTTTTACCACTGTCTGAGAGGTGAGAGATTTTCTAGAAATGAGCCAAAGTATGTGTTATTAGAGGGATGGGCAGATCGTGTGGCCACCACAGTTGGCCAGGTCCCTAGCTAGTCTCTCAAATGGATTACCAAAGAATCACCCCCTTTTTGAATCTGAGAAACTCCAAACCTCAAAGCCTTCACCAGATTCTCTGAGTTCCCAGGTGCTATGGAGTTAAATGGCCTTCCTCAGGGAACTTGCCTCTTGGTGGCAAAGCTAGGAATTATCTCACTTCTAATAAGCTCTGTAAGGATCTGCAAAAGATAATTCATGTTTTGTGGGCCAGAAGGCCCTTAGGGATGTTATTTTTTCCTTTTCATGTCCCAGTGGGAGCTACAGCCCCAGTTCTTAAAGATAGAAGTGTCATAGGTGTGAATTTGGTATCACTGGTATCACATGTGACTCCTGAGTCACTGGTGAAGCCCAGGCAAGTGTAGAGGTTGTTGAGTGTACACACTATACTATCTTCATGGTGTCTGCAGGTCTTCCATTTTGGGCAGAGACACACTGGTCAGAGGTCTTTCCAGTGTGAGCCCTGTGGAAAGTGCTTCAGCTGGAACAAGGACCTGAGCATCCATCAGAGGGTCCACACAGGGGAGCGGCCCTGCAGGTGTGGGGCTTGCAAGATAGACTTCAGGTATTGCTCAGCCCTTAAGAGGCACCAGAGGGTGCACGTGGGGAGAAGCCCTATTCTTGTGCTGTATATGGAAAGGGGTTTAGTCAGAGAGCTCCCCTGCAGACACACTGAGGGTGCACTGTAGGGAAAGACTGCTGGAACTGGGCTGCTCACATGCAGGTGCCTCCCAGCACCAGGCTGCATGCCAAGGTGTGGTCACTGAGGTGTACAACAGGGATCAAGCCTAATGTATATGGACTTCCTAGTGTTTATATAGAAAAAAGCCCTTGGAGGTTGCTGTGAGCTGTGACGCCACGGCACTCTACCTAGAGTGACAGCTTGAGACTCTGTCTCAAAGGAAAAAAAAAAAGAAAAAGAAAAAAGCCCCAATCATAAGTCTACAGGCTGAAATATATATATACATTTTTTTTTTTTTTTGGTAGAGACAGGGTCTCACTCTGGCTCTGGCTGGTCTCAAACCTCTGAGCTCAGGGCAATCCACCCACCTCAGCCTCCCAGAGTGCTAGGATTACAGGTGTGAGCCACCAGGCCCAGCCTGGCTGACAGATTTTTCACAAAGTGAACAATTCAAGTGAACTTGGATAGAGCAACAACATTTCCAGCCCACACAGAAGACTCTCTCATGGCCCCTTCCACACACTATCCTATAAGGGGAATCACTATCTGGATTTCTAAAACCATAAATTAGTTTCGCATATTCTAGAATATCATATAAGTGGAATTATATTGAATGTATATTTTTATGTAGGACTTTATTCACTAAACCTCTACCAAAATTATCCATGTTTTTCCTTTTATCACAAGTTCACTAATTTTTTTGCTGAGTAGTAGTTCACTGTATGGATGAACCACATTTTGTCTCTTCACTGTTGAAGGACACTTACATGTGGATTGTTTCCAATTTTGGATCATTATAAATAAAGCTGCTATGTGTATTTTAGTACTTGTCTTTGTGTGGCCATATACTTCTTTTCTCTTAGGTATATACCCAGGAGTAGAATTGATGAGTATTCTAAAACTTTCTTCACTTTTTAAAAACTAGGCTTATTAAAATACTAAAATACATGATTAACTTTCACTACTTGTCAACATACAAAGAGTAATTTTGCCATCTAATGTAATCTTTTTTCCTTTTTTTCATTTAACATAATTTTTTTTTTTTGAGACAGAGTTTCACTCAGTTGCCCTCTATAGAGTGTGTGGCATCACAGCTCACAGCAATCGCCAGCTCTTGGGCTTAGGTGATTCTCTTGCCTCAGCCTCCCAGTAGCTGGGACTACAGGCACCTGCCACAACGCCCGGCTATTTTTTTGTTGTTGTTGTTCTTGCGGTTTGGCCGGGGCCGGGTTTGAACCCGCCACCCTCGGTATATGTGGCTGGTGCCCTACTCACTGAGCCACAGGCGCTGCCCCGTCTAACATAATCTTATGCTTTGTATTTTGTTCTTGTACATGGAAAATTTCAAAGATAGAAACAAAATAGTGTAAGAAACTCTCATATCCCCACCATTTAGCTTCGTCAATAATCAATTTGTGATGTATTATTTCTATTCCATCCTCCTTCCTTTTACACATGCTATCCAGAAATACGGGGTGTTCATAAAGTTTGTGTCCAATTGTGCACAAACTTTATGGACACCCTGTATTTTTAAAGCGAATCCTAGGCTAGAATAGCGTTTCATCTTTAAATATTTCATTTAGTATGTATCTTCAAAACATAAAGACTTATTTAATTTTTTTCAAAGAATAAAAAAATTTGAGATAAAATTCAGACAACATAAAATTCACTTTCAACCATTTGAAAGTGTACAATTCAGTAGTTTTTAGTACACTCACAACGTTGTACTACAATTATCTGGCTGCTTAATGCCCAGAAGCCAAGCTACAGGCGAGCCAATGCGGTTTATATATAAAAGGTCAAATCTATTTATGCCTTTCATCAGGGTGGGGACTATGGATACAAAATTTAAAGGGGCATCAACCAAACCAAACCAAACCACACCTCAGTGATCAGGATAAAGAATATTTTTATGTGGTATATTTAAATATTAATGCAAAAAATCCATGTTGAACCAAATTCACAATTATGCTTCCTCTTCAACTCCCACCCCACCTGCCAACCACTTACAGTTCCTCCAAGCTGCATTTATCCTCCCTCCAGCCTCCAACAGAAAACTTGGAGATTTCAGAATGAAGTCTTGGGTCCTCAGTGCCACTATAACCAGGGGATCTTTGCTGCTTGCCCCACGTTCAGCCTCTTCTATACCCTAAAATCGTGGGGACACACAACCAGTCTCCCCTGCCCCCTACATTCTCGGAGTTTGACCCAAGCCAATCCCAGTCTCCCAAAATGGCCTTGGAATTAATTACCTGTTAATTCTGGCGCACTCACCTACTCTTGGGGACATAGGGCCAGTGTCGCCTGGAAACCAGGATTCCCAGCAGAGCATCACCCCGCTGCCTCACCCCCCTCCCAAGGGCCTTGCCTGAGCCACACCCGTCCCGGTCGTGTCTTCAGCTCCTGGAAGGGAACACCAGGACCCAGCTAGCTGAAGATCAACGCACACGGTCTGGCCACCAGCCATTGAAACACACAGCCAGCCAGGACTACATTTTCTGGAGTCGTTGAGCATTCTCGCGACGCTTTCGCGGTCAGCAGATCTTATTGGCCCTCGATGTAGAAACTTGTGAACCTCGCCGTCTGTGCATTTCAGTAATGGGATTCAAAACTTGGTTGTATAAGTGGCGCAGGTGTCGGAGTCATCTCGCCAGGACCAAGCCAACCCCTCCACCTCCCTGCCCAAAACTACACTCCCCAAAGGGCTCTGCGGTCACTTCCGCCTTCCCTCTTACTCCCGCCCCCAGGGTCGAGCGAAACTTCCGGTCCGTGGGTCCGGCTTAGGCAGGAGCACAGCGGTGGAGTATTTCCTGTTGATGTGTTTTCTGCACTTCTGGGCTTCGGTGCCGACATTCGGCCTCGGGATCCGCAGCGTGCATCCGTGTTCCGTGAGTGCCCTGTAGGCAGTCAGCATGTCCCTCTGCTTGTCCCGTTTTCAGTCTCGGAGACAGAGGCTGGGAGAGGCAGAACTCTCTGAACTCGGGCGCTCTCCTGTGGCATCTCCAGGCCATTTCCCTTTCATTTGAGTTCTCAGGGTTAGAGACAAACCTTCACTCCATTGCTGAGTGATAAAGGCTTCACTCTCTGACCAGAACCTGGGGCTGAACTTGAAGGTCCTGGGTCATCCTGGGCTTCTTTCCAGGGCTCTGGACCGGAATTGGACCTCCTTGGTGATTTCAGTAACATCCTCGACTCCCAGCGTGGGGCTCTGGAGCAGATTCCGCTTCACCTTGTGGGGGGAAGTTTCCACCTAGGCACTTTCTCATTTCTCTTCACGTCTCTAGATCTATCTACTGAGGCTTTGCCCTTCTCCAAAGAGAGCACTCAGGAGACCAGGAAAATGGCCACGGGGCTCCTGAGAGCCAAAAAAGAGGTGAGAGTTACCTGTAATTCCAAACAGGGTGAATCCTGTTACCTTTCCTTGCCCTGCCGGCTGTCTTGTTGGTATTGGACAAAGTTCATTCCTGGACTTGGAAAAGTGGCTCCATCTTACATGGAGTCCTCCCTCAGCCTTCTTTTCTGCTGCATCCACATCTCAGTCATTCACAAAGTAGTTAGGGGCAGTTGAAATAAAAGCCCAGGGACGTCTCTGCTTAATTCTGTAGTGATATCGAGGAAGGGTAGGAACAGCAGAGATTTGAATTGAAGTGATTAAGCGGGACTCTCAGGAGTAAGGCTGTCTCGGCTGCCCCTAAAGATAATGAGAGTTGGGGGGAAGACATACCGGTGGGAAAAGCTCAGGAAGCATGGGGCCGCTGGACACAGTGTGGGAGGATTGTGTGGATTGTGGTCACTTACTTCAGATTGATTTTTAAATACACGTGCAAGTGAAGATACAGACTATCCACACAAAGAACAGGCATGAGTTTCATATGATATGAGCATTTTCAGCATTTAGCAACTGGGAGATTTCACCCCAAACTCCAAATTGTCTGCTTCTTTGAAAAGAAATCTAAGTTTGCACTGTTCTTTGGTGTGAGGCAGTTTGAGCTGAATGATGTCTTCATCATTTGGACAGGACTTGCAGGGTCTATATGCTGCACTTCCTATAGTCTCCTTTATGCTGAGGGTGAAACCGATTGACAAGCTGACATTTTGCCTGCCATTCTCATTTTTATTATCTACCTGGCTCCTGAAGGATATGTGTTTTCCACCTCTGAGTCTTGGTGGGGACAGATGAAAAGAATACTGAGTGTTAGGCTGAATTGTGTGTAGACTTTGTTTTTGAGTAAGCTGGGTTTTGAAGGATTTTGACAAGGGCTTTGACATAAAGGAAATCAATATTATGTGGGATATAGTGGTTGACAATGTATAGGAGACTTAAGAGGACGCTTTCCAACCCCTGAGAGTGGTGACTGTGATGACCTTGACTTAATTGAAAGCAATTAACATTTATTGAGCACTGACACAGTTGCTAGACTTGATCACTGCCACTTTTGTTATGCGTTAATTTGGTTATTTCAGATTTTCCTTGACTATGCTTATGGATAAATCAGACTAGAATTTAGGCAGAAAAAGAGATTAATTTATTCTGGACTCCTGTGGTGAGAATATATATGTTCCTAGATGTTACCAGAGTAACACTGACGATTTAGTGTTTCTCATTTGTAAAATATTATATTCATTTGAAACCGTTAATACCAGAAAAAATTCAATTCAGGACATTTCCTAAAGTACCATTGAGTCTTTTGTTTGTGTACTTTCTTTACTATTCATAATGTTGCTAGGAAAACATTTTGATTTGCTGGGAAAAGCCAGAAGTTTGTATCAGCTGACTTTTCCTTTCCCACCTCCTTCACCCTCAGTAGGACTCTTAGGTCCTTCATGAACTGTGTCATGTACATAATCAATATGTTCCTCAACATAAGTTTTTTGTAAAAAAGTGTTTACTTAGAAAAACTTAAAGGGCCTGAGCATTTGAATGGCCAAATTGTTTAAGATGAAATCACTGTGCCTAGAAGAGCACCGAGCACACATGAAATGTTTGCTGCATAAAAACACCACAACTCTAAATAAATTAATTTGAAGAAACTAAGTAACAAAGAAGTTTTTGTTGTTTGTTTTGGTATAATATTAGGGACATACAATTAATCACATATTTCAGGGAATTTGGGTAGAATTTCGAGGACTTCTGATTTACAAGACATCTAAATTACACAAAACAAAGTAAGTGTATGATAGTACATTAGTTACCACTGCCAAGGACCTTGCCTCAGAGGATAAATTAAAATTTGTATTAAATTTGTAACAAATCAGATGGGCTGGCAGGCCAATTTACGTTATTTTTCCTTAGATTGTTTTTCATTGATTACATTCAGTGAACTTGCTGAATATCTACTATGTGCAGGACATTTGATAAAATACATTTAGTGATGTGTAAAGCATAAGCTACATACTTAGGAGTCTTCCATTTTATTTTGAGATTCCTTTATCATTGGGATTTGATTTAATTTTATATACACACACACCTTCCTCCAAACACACATTTTGAAGGGGCCTAATGCTAAATCATAATGTATTAAAGTTAATGACCGTGTGCGTATCTACCTAGACTGATTTTTTTTGTTTTTTGAGATAAGAGTCTCACTATGTTGGCCTCAGTAGAGTGCTGTGGCATCACAGCTCACAGCCACCTCAAACTCTTGGGTTTAAGAGATTCTCTTGCCTTAGCCTCCCAAGTAGCTGGGACTACAGGAGCCCACCACAACACCCGGCTATTTTTTTTTTTTTTTGAGACAGTCTCACTTTATCGCCCTTGGTAGAGTGCTGTGGCGTCACAGCTCAAAGCAACCTCCAACTCCTGGGCTCAAGCAATTCTCTTGCCTCAGCCTCCCAAGTAGCTGAGTCCCAGCTACAGGCACCCACCAGAACACCCGGCTATTTTTTTGTTGCAGTTTGGCTGGGGCCGGGTTTGAACCTGCCACCCTTGGAATATGGGGCCAGCACCCTACCCACTAAGGCAGAGGTGCCGTCCACCAGCTATTTTTTTGTTGTAATTGTCGTTGTTTGGCAGGCCTGGGCTGAGTTTGAATCCGCCAGCCCCAGTGTATGTGGCTGGTGCCCTAGCTGCTGAGCTACAGGTACTCAGCCTACCTAGACTGATTTTTAAAGATGAAGGAACAGCCAGCATTTATCCCACTAAAAGTGACTTTCATAATAGTCCACTGAGTGGATGAACTCATCAACCATTTCCCAACTTTTGGACATTTAAGCTGTTCTCAATATTTAACTACTATAAATAATGCTTATCTGGTCAGCTTTGTACATGAAACTCTTTTATAGACTTACATTCTCATAAAACAATATGAGCCACAGCTCGGCACCCATAGCACAGTGGTTATGGCATCAGCCACATACACCGAGGCTGGCGGGTTCGAACCCAGGCCAGCTAAGCAACAATGACAACTGCAACAGAAAAATAGCCGGGCGTTGTGGCAGGCATCTATAGTCCCAGCTACTTGGAGGTTGAGACAAGACAATCGCTTAAGCCCAATAGTTCGAGGTTATTGTGAGCTGTGACGCCACAGCACTCTACCAAGGGCGACATAGTGAGACTCTGTCTCAAAAAAAAAAAAAAAGAGTATGGGCCAGGCATGGTGGTTCATGCCTGTAATGAGTAAGTAGCACTCTGGTAGGCTGAGGTCGGTACATAGCTTGAGCTCAAGAGTTTGAAACCAGCCTGAAAGCAAGAGTGAGAGCCTGTCTCTACTAAAAAATAGGAAAAATGGGCAGCGCCTATGGCTCAGTTGGTAGGGCACCAGTCCCGTATACCGAGGGTGGCGGGTTTAAGCCTGGCCTTGGCCAAACTGCAACAAAAAAAATACCTGGGTGTTGTGGTGGGTGCCTGTAGTCCCAGCTACTTGGGAGGCTGAGTCAGGAGAATTGCCTAAGCCCAGGAATTGGAGGTTGCTGTGAGCTGTGTGACGCCACAGCACTCTACCAAAAGCGATACAGTGAGACTCTGTACCAAAAAAATATACATATATAGGAAAAATTAGCTGGGTGTTATAGTGGCTACCTGTAGTCCCCAGCTACTCAGGAGGTTGAGGCAAGAGGATCATTTGAGCCCAAAAGTTGGAGGTTGTTGAGAGCTACAATGACGCTATCAAACTCTAAGCAACATGACAGAGTAAGACTTTGTCTTAAAAAACAAAACAAGGGCGGCGCCTGTGGCTCAGTCGGTAAGGCACCGGCCCCATATGCCGAGGGTGGCGGGTTCGAACCCGGCCCCGGCCAAACTGCAACCAAAAAAAATAGCCGGGCGTTGTGGCGGGCACCTGTAGTCCCAGCTACTCGGGAGGCTGAGGCAGGAGGATCACTTAAGCCCAGGAGTTGGAGGTTGCTGTGAGCTGTTCGATGCCAAGGCACTCTACTGAGGGCCATAAAGTAGTGAGACTCTGTCTCTACAAAAAAAAAAAAAAAAACCAAAAGCCAATATAATATGTAGAAATGACAGTGTTGAAGCATTGGGCACCAACACCAGTGGGCACTTTGAACTTGGATCCTGTCAATTATTTCTTCCTTTATTGAGACTCCCTTCTTCCTTTTCCATGTCTTTGCTTTATACTATACAATTTTTATTTTTATTAATTTATTTTTTGAGACAGAGTCTCACTTTGTCACCCTTGGTAGAGTGCTGTGACGTCATAGCTCACAGCAACCTCTAACTCTTGGGCTCAAGCAAGTCTCTTGCCTCAGCCTTCCAAGCAGCTGGGACTACAGGCGCCCACCATAAAGCCTGGCTATTTTTAGAGGCGGGGTCTCACTCTGGCTCAGGCTGGTCTCCAACCTGTGAGCTCAGGCAATCCTTGGCCTCCCAAGTGCTGAGGTTACAGGCGTGAGCCACCGGACCCAACAGGCACAGGTAGGTTTTGTGGGTTTCACAAAACCTTGTCATTTTCTGCAGTCAACTAGCAGTTTGGGTGGGGCTGGACATTCCTGTGTGTTGGTTGACTGTGGTGCCTAATTTTTACTTCTCTTCCTCATGGGCTTCTGCTTATTCTAGAGACTGCCTGAGCTTAGTCAAATGGCGGTCCTGTGTTTCTCTACACAACAAAGAAGAGCAGCCTCAATGAAAAGGTGCCTTTAAACCTTCGTCCTTTGTCATGTTAGCTAATGTCCCTTTGGCCACAGCGAGCCACGTGGCCAAGTTCAGAGTCATCATAAAAGAGGATAATACCAGGATGTAGATACAGGGAAACGTGATCCATGGGGTTCATTACTGCAAATTCCCTCGAATCTCAATGATTCCTATCCTTCCCATGTACAAGATAAATTCATTCCCTTCTCAGGACCCCCAAAAGTTTTTTGTGTTTTGTTTTTTTTTTGTAGAGACAGAGTCTCACTTTATGGCCCTTGGTAGAGTGCCATGGCATCGCACAGCTCACAGCAACCTTCAGTTCCTGGGCTTAAGCGATTCTCTTGCCTCAGCCTCCCGAGTAGCTGGGACTACAGGCACCTGCCACAATGCCCAGCTATTTTTTGGTTGCAGTTCAGCCGGGGCCGGGTTCGAACCCGCCACCCTCCGTACATGGGGCCGGCGCCTTACCGACTGAGCCACAGGCGCTGCCCAGGACCCCCAAAAGTTTTGTCTTCATTCTCAAAGTCCATTATCTTCTGTGTATCAGTCTGGATGTGGCTATGTACTAACAGATTATTTACTACTATTTTTTTTTTTTTGGGTGCAGTGGCTCACACCTGTAATCCTAGCACTTGGGAGGCCAAAGCGGGTGGACTGCCTGAGCTCACGGGTTCAAGACAAGCCCGAGCAAGAGTGAGACCCCATCTCAAAAAAAAAAAAAAACAAGTTCATGACCAGGCTGAGCAAGGGGCACTGTCAAGGAGTGCTCCACTCCAAATCCATAGTGTTTACAGAACCTGCTACACGCATGGTTCTCAGACCACTATGAGTTGTTTCAGGGATGCAGGAATAATCAGTTGTGTTAAATTTGTTGAAACAACATAAGTTGCTCTCTACAGTATCTCCTTCACTGAAGATTTTCAAGGAGGATGTGTGTTTATGTTCTGAGAAGTAGTTATAAAGTCAAATTAACACAAGGACTAGGCAGGTGCTGGAATAGTTTTTTTCACTCCACCATTTAATTATGAACAGTTTTAAACATAAAGAAAAAATAGACTTGTACATTGAATACTCATATACCCACCTAGATTCAACAGTGAATACTTCTTTTTCATGGAACCTGTCCTCATCTGTATCCTACAGTGACCACTCCCTCTTGAAATTCCTCTGACACAGTGATTCACAATCATGACTATACTTTATACTTTTTTTTTTTTCCCCCCAGTTGCCCAGGGATTGAGTGCCATAGCATTGTAGCTCACAACAACTTCAAACTCTTGGGCTCAAGCAAATCTCTTGCCTCAACCTTCTGAGTATCTGGGACTCCAGGTGCCCACCACAACGCTGGGCTATTTTTAGAGACAGGTTTTTTTCTTGCTCAGCCTGGTCATGAACTTGTTTTTTTTTTTTTTTTTGAGATGGGGTCTCACTCTTGCTCGGGCTTGTCTTGAACCCGTGAGCTCAGGCAGTCCACCCGCTTCGGCCTCCCAAGTGCTAGGATTACAGGTGTGAGCCACTGCACCCAGCCTAGTGCTAGGATTTTTTATGAGCTTTTAAAAGTACTAAAGTTCCATCCCCAAAGAGTCTGATCTTATTGATTTGTGGTAGGAATCTATAATTTTTTTTTCTTTTTTTTTTTTTGTGGTTTTTGGCCGGGGCTGGGTTTGAACCCGCCACCTCCGGCATATAGGACCGGCGCCCTACTCCTTGAGCCACAGGCGCCGCCCAGGAATCTATAATTTAAATCACCACGTAAGTATCTCTAAATAGTATAGTCAGAGATGAGGGATGAGAACCACAGCCCTCACTCAAATATCTCTTCATTTGTGATTAAGTACATTGGAACTGGTTGGATTTGGGGACAGTTATTAAAATAATGGGGTGGTGGTATTGGTAGAGTCAGTCATAAGGCCATTCCACAGCTTAGTCTGTGTAGAACAGTCAAGCTAGTAGGGGACAGAATATTTAGGGGAGGGCCCCTAAGAGGGTAAGAACCCTGGAGAGGGTACAGGATGGAATTAGTTTGAGATGTATAGTGTTATACGCTCAAGTGATGAATGGCATTCTCAGAAGGGGAGGCAAAATCAAATCACCAAAGAGACAAGGCTTGCACCTAAATGAATGAAGCTGACAAGGCAATCTGTCAGTAGTATGGTTGGCTAGTGGCCCCCAGTGTGAGTCACCTTCAGCCAAATGTAGTCCTGCAGCAGCACACAGCCCAGAATGGTTAGATTTATATATATTTGAACAGGACCCATAAATCAATAATTTCATATGAACCAAAGTAGTCTGTGGGTCAGATTAATCTAAGTTATGGACTGCAGGTTGTACCCTGTTTTAAAAGACAGAATAAGTGGCCAGGCAAGGTGGCTCAGGCCTATAATCACAGCACTTTAGGAGGCCAAGGTGGGTGGATTGTTTGAGCTCACAAGTTCGAGATCAGCCTGAGAAAGCAAGACCCTATCTCTATTAAAAACAGAAAAAAACTGAGGTAAGAGGATTGCTTGAACCCAAGAGTTGGAGGTTGCTGTGAGGTAGGATGCCTAGGGTGACAGCTTGAGACTCTGTCTAAAAAAGAAAAAGACAAAATAGTGTGGCACCTGTGGCTCAAAGGAGTAGGGTGCCGGCCCCATATACCAGAGGTGGTGGGTTCAAACCTGGCCCCAGCCAAAAACTGTAAAAAAACAAAGACAAAATAAGTGTTGGGCTGGGAAGAATCCAAGAATTAGATTTCGAGGCTCATGTGGACCTGGAAACCTCAGCAAACTTCCACGCCAAGGATTATATATTCTCACCTTCTGAAGTACAGCTTATTAGGTAGCAGAGGTTCATTTGAAACTTTGTTGATAGAGTAGTAATACATCATTTTCAGTCATTTAAAAATATCTGACTGTTAAGTGCAAATTCTATCCTATATACTAGAACCATAGCAGTGAACCATGCACGTGGAACTTACAGTCTAGTGGGAGTCAGAATAAAATCGAATAACATGTATTAGAGTTAAAGGAATACAGTAAAACAGGGAAGGGAATAAGACACACCGAGGGAGGGGAAAGCATTTTACACAGAAGGGCCAGGGAAGTCCTCCCTGCGCATGTCTGGTGTGCGCAGCAGTCAGGTGTTTGAGACCTTTACACACATACTAATAATTATCAACTCATCCTCACCACCATGTGAGATAAACACTGTTATTCTCATTTCATAGAAGGTGAAACTGAAGTGCTGGTAGCTAAAGAATTTGCCAGAGATGGGTTCACAAATTACTACATGGTGATTTGAGCCCACTGTCTTCACCACCATCAACTTTCCCTTCTTAAGCCCAAGCAGGCAAGTGGCAGGTTATTTGCCACCCCCAACCCCAGGCTTGGCTGCTTCAATTAGAACATAAATGCTTAGACCAACTAGTTTTCTGACATTTTTCAAACTCAGCAAGATGATGATTTGCTGCTGTTCAATTGTGTGTGTGTGTGAGATGTCCTCCTCGTCTCCCTGCCTAGTTTTGTTTGTTTTGAGACAGAGTGTCACTCTGTTGCCCTGGGTTGAGTGCTGTGGCATCATAGCTCACAGCAACCTCAAACTCTTGGACTTGAGCAATCCTCTTGCCTCAGTCTCCCAAAGTAGTTGGGATTACAGGTGCCAGCCACCATGCCTGGCTAATTTTTCTATTTTTAGTAGAGATCGGTCTCGTTTTTGCTCAGGCTGGTCTCAAATTCCTGAGCTCAAGCAGTCCACCCACCTTGGCCTCCCAGAGTTCTAGGAGTACAGGCATGAGCCACCACACTCAGTTCTCCCTGCCTAGTTTTAAGGCTCCCTATGTGTAGGAGCTTTTATTTTGTTTTGTTGTTATGCTTCATAGCAGCTAGCTGGGATTTTGACAGTCTTAGGTGCATGGATGACACTGGCTGGACAGAGAGATAGGGTAATAATGGCATTTGACCCCTGGGCGACAAGGTCACAATCCAAAGTAGGGTCTAGAAATCTTTCCTGCGTTGCTCAGGGAAGCCTTTGATTCTCGTTCTAAGCTGTAGGAAAGGCAGAGTCCTGGATGAGGAGGGGTGTGTTTTGTGTTAAAGGTGTTCGTGGCATTCAGGGATGTGGCTGTGGACTTCACACAGCAGGAGTGGAGATTGTTGAGCCCTGCTCAGAGGACCCTGCACAGGGAAGTGATGCTGGAGACCTATAACCACCTGGTCTCACTGGGTAAGAATGGCTTCCCTAAGCACTTAAAGTTTTCACCACAAGGTATTTGCCACTCATCAAGAGCAAAGCCTACTGATGGAGCACCTTTGCCTTAGAGTTGGGCTTAAAAACAATAATTTACTGTATCCTCTGGGTAAATATGGATTTATTAGATTTCAAACCAGGTAGATTGATTTATTGATATTATGTATGATACTGTTTCCAGGCCTCTTTCCCAAAGCTGAGGCTTTCTTTTTACTTTATCTTAAACCCAGAAGACTTTTCATCTACTAAGTGTTAATATGCCGTCTTTCTGATTGGACTCACCTTTCTTTATCCAGCTCTTCTACTTCAGAAAGATAACTATTCATAGATCTTTTGTACTCTCTGGATTTTCTCACCCATTTTTTATACACAGACACACACACACACACACACACACATCCCTATTATACAGGGTATCCATAAAATTCATGTGCAATTGCATACGAACTTTATAGAGACTCTGTACAAATTATATATTTTTATAAGCTGCTAATTTTTTAAATTTCAAAATACTAAGGGGGTATAAATGTTTTAGGTTACTTGGATTGCTTTTGTAATGCTTGAGTTTTAGCTAAAGGTATGCCTGTCACCCAAAAAGTATTCATAGTACCCATTAGTCCATTAGTAGAGTTTACCCTTCCTCTCCTTCCCTATCCATTAGTGCTCTGAGTTCTAGAATTGCCTCTTGAGCCCATAACCAAAAATCTCCTTGTTTTCTTCCCTATGAACAGAAATTCCATTTTCTAAACCAAAACTCATCACTCAGCTGGAGCAAGGAGAGGAGCCCTGCAGAGATGAGAGAAAGTATCTGCTGGACATCCATCCAGGTGAGCATGAGGACAGGGTAGACTGGATAGTGTACAGCTTGGCAGATAGGGAGGGAGGAGCCATCTCTCAGGTACTGGAAAGAAGCTCTTCTCCAGGCTTCCTGGGCCACTGGTAAGACTGCCTGGCAGGGACTTTCTTTTGGAATATTATTTTCAGTTGAGTCAGGGACTTCCCTGGTTTCCTTGTCTCTTCCTTCTACCAAGAAGGTTTTCTTCCTCCTTTGTCTTACCTTCATCATGCTTAGCCTTTCCCCATTCATGGTTTTCTTTCGCTCCTCCTGATCTTAAAAACTATACTTCATGAGCATTATGTCTACCATCCTCTGGATACTTTCCAGTTTCTCCTATGCTTTTTTTTTTTTTTTTTTTTGGTTTTTTTGGCCGGGGCTAGGTTTGAACCTGCCACCTCCGGCATATGGGACCGGCGCCCTACTCCTTGAGCCACAGGTGCTGCCCCCAGTTTCTCCTATGCTAAGATTAATTGATTATTTCTACCTCTCCTGTCCCCTAATTAAAAAAATTATTGCATACTTAAGATTATAGCAAGCTAAGATAATAAAATGAATACTCATGTGTCCACACCCCAGGTTAAGAAGTAAAACATTACCTAAACAGTTGAAGCCCTCATTTCCCCTTCCCGGATTATATCCTATACCTCCCCAGACCCCTGCACAATATTGAACTATTTTTCAATATTAGGGATTTAATAATTCCCATGCATAGTTTTACTCTTTACTTCATATATGTGGATCCTTCAATCATCTAGATTGTTGTTTTGGTTTCATTGATTTTCTGTATTATTCATCTATTTCCTATTTAAGTGATTTTCAGTTTTGTTTTCCCCCTTCTATTGTCTTTAGGCTTAATTTTCTCTTTCTTGTCTTAATCTAACTTCTTCTCCTCCTTTCTTTTTTTTTTTTTTTTTCTATTTGAGACAGAGTCTCATTCTGTTGACTTAGGTAGAGTGCTGCGGCATCATAGCTCATAGCAACCTCAAACTCTTGGGCTCAAGGGATCTTCTTGCCTCAGCCTCCCAAGTACCTGGGACTACAGGCACCTGCCACAACACCCAGCTATGTTTTTGGTTGTAACTGTCATTGTTGTTTGGCAGGCCCGGGCTGGATTTGAACCCACCAGTTCAGGTGTATGTGGCTGTCTCCTTAGCCACTTGAGCCACAGGCGCCGAGCCCAAGTTCAATTTTTTTAATAAACTTATAGAGTTGTATGATTGTTAACTCCCTACAACTTTAGAACATTTCTATCCAAATAGTTCTCTTATGTCCATCTGTATGTATTTATCCTTCCTCCCAGTAGAACTCAGGAAACCATTGATTTGCTTACTCTGTATAGATTTTCTGTTTGTGGACATTTTATATAAATGACATTATAAAATATAAAGTCTTGGGCAGCGCCTGTGGCTCAAGGGGTAGGGCGCCGGTCCCATATGCTGGAGGTGGCGGGTTCAAGCCCAGCCCCGGCCAAAAACAAAAAAAAAAAAAAAATATATATATATATATATATATATATATATATATATATATATAAAGTCTTTTGCCTTCCAAGTAGCTGGGATTACAGGCACCTGCCACAATGCCCAGCTATTTTTTAGAGATGGAGTCTCACTCTTGCTCAGGCTGGTCTTGAACTCCTGAGTTCAAGCAATCTACCGCCTGGGCCTCCCTCAGTGCTGGGATTACAGGCATGAGCCACTGTGCCTGGCCCTAAAATATAAAGTGTTTTATATCTGGATTATTTTGTTTAGCATAATGTTTTTGAGGTTTATCTATGGATAAATGTTACGACATGTATCAGTAATCCCCTTCCTTTCTCTCTCCCACCCTATCTACCTACCCCGTCTCCTTTCCTCTTTTCCTTCTTCTCTTTAAAAAGGTAAACAAAAACAATTTAGCTGGCAAGCCATACAAAAACAGACTGCAAGCTGAATTTGGTCTGTCAGGTGAGTTTGCCAGCTCCTGCAATAGAAAATGTAATGCATGAAGTGAAACTAATAATAGACATTGGAAAGTATGTCTGGGTGGGAGATAGCTTGTGATGTAAATATATCATGAATGACCAATGGGCAGAGCAGAATGGCCTAGTAAGCCCTACCTATGACTCCTCTAAAAATGTTCTTTCTTCAGCAGGATCAAAGCTAGAAACTCAACCTTGTCCCTTCTGCCCTCTGATATTCTCCACTCAGCAAGCCCTTAGCCAACATGTGTGGCTGAGTCATCTTCCTCAGCTGTTCTCAGGTTTATGTGCAGGAAGTCCTGTGTGTCCAGGAAGACACTTTCTAGAAGATCAGAAACAACTGCAGGGTCAATTTCTTGATCATTTGTGCTTGAATGAGAAAGCAGAAATTCAAAAGAAAGAAAACTCTAAATCCCTGTTTGGGAGCGTGAGCAAAAGTGGCCCTTCAAAGGCATTCTCCAGCCCACCTGAAGAACAGCTAGTAGGGCCCAAGGAAGACAACACAGTGGTGGATATACGGACCAGCCCAGAACAGAAGGCAGACCTTGAGGAAGCAGACAAAGTATTGCAAGGTTTGGAAGTCTCAGGATTTGGAGTAATCAAATATGAAGAGTTTGGGCCAGGCTTTGTCAAAGACTCAAACCTTCTTGGCCTCCAGAAGACACACACAGGGGAGACACCTTACATGTACACTGAGTGGGGACAGAGCTTCAGCAGTATGTCAGTCCTCATCAAAAACCTAAGGACACACTCTGGGGAAAAGCCTTATGTGTGCAAGGAATGTGGGCGAGGTTTTACCTGGAAGTCAAACCTCATCACACACCAGCGGACACACTCAGGGGAGAAACCATATGTGTGCAAGGATTGTGGACGAGGCTTTACTTGGAAGTTAAACCTCTTCACACATCAGCGGACACACTCAGGGGTCAAGCCTTATGTGTGCAAGGAATGTGGGCGGAGCTTTAGCCTGAAGTCAAACCTCATCACACATGAGAGGGCACACACTGGGGAGAAGCCTTATATTTGCGGGGAATGTGGGCGTGGCTTTTGCCAGCATTCACACCTCATTAGACATAAGAGGACACATTCTGGAGAGAAGCCTTATGTCTGCAGGGAGTGTGAGCAATCCTTTAGCCAGAAGTCACACCTCAACAGACACTTAAGGACACACACAGGAGAGAAACCTTATGTATGCACAGAATGTGGGCGTCACTTTAGCTGGAAATCAAACCTCAAGACACACCAGAGGACACACTCAGGGGTTAAACCTTATATGTGCCTGGAGTGTGGGCAATGCTTTAGCCAGAAGTCGAACCTTAACAAACACCAGAGGTCACACACAGGGGAGAAACCATTTGTATGCACAGAGTGTGGGCGAGGGTTTACCCAGAAATCAACCCTCAACACCCACCAGAGGACACACTCAGAGGAGAAGCCGTTTGTATGCACAGAGTGTGGGCGAGGATTTACCCAGAAATCAACCCTCATCACACACCAGAGGACACACTCAGGGGAGAAGCCATTTGTATGCAGGGAGTGTGGGCGAGGCTTTAATGATAAGTCAATCCTCATCTCACACCAGAGGACACATTCAGGGGAAAAGCCTTTCGTGTGCAGGGAATGTGGTATAAGGTTCAGGCACAAGACAAACCTGTTTAGGCACAAGAGGGCACACTCGGGTACCTTTGTGTGCAGGGAGTGTGGGCAAGGCTTTTGTAATAATTTAACTCTCATTAAACACCAGAGGGCACACTCAGGGGGGAAGCCTCATGTGTGCCAGGAGTGTGGGCAAAGCTTTAGCTGGCAGTCACACCTCATTAGACACCAGAGGACACACTCAGGAGAAAAGCCTTATATTTGCAGAAAGTGTGGGCGGTGCTTTACTCGGAAGTCAAACCTCATCAAACATCAGCAGACACACTCAGGATACAAACTGTGTGTACAAGGAATGTAGTGAATCCTTTAGCCAAGAGTCACCCTTCAATAGACACCAGAGGACACACACAAGGCTGTGGCTTTTAGTCAGCCATTGTCAGTTACCAAAGTGGAGATACATGTGTGATAGTGTGCAGGAGACTGTATTGTAAAGAGGCATCTTCAGTGCATCTTACGGAGAATTGCTGGCCCATTTTCAGGACTTCTCTAGTGGGTATGGTGAGTAGTAGGTCAGGTAACGATGGAGGGAATACATTTAAGTAGGTTAAAATTAGGGAACAAAGACTACTTCCAAGTGTACTTGAACTCTGCTTTCAAAGTACTACAGACATTATAGAAATAATATTAGACCTTGTCTTTTGATGTCTGACCTTGTAACCTGGCAGAAGAGACTTGGCAGACACGGAGGCTGATTTAATCTTGGTTCCCCAAACCATGACCCTGCAGAGTCAGTCTCAGGGATAGTTTGGGGAATGGTGAATTCTTGGAGATAGAGCATGACTAGAAGAGGGTTTTATTGTATAACAGGATGACAGGTGAGAAAGACTATAAATGTCCTAGCTCTAAGCTTTGGGAAGAAGTATTCATTTTTAAAAATATTCCACCTTTGCCTGTCTCCTGGGAATTTCTCTGGTTTCCAGGTTGAATCTATACTGAAGATGCTTTTTATTGACACATTGTAGACTAGAAATATACTATGTGCTTCTATGAAGAACACATACATTATGCAGAAATAGAAAATGAAATTACTTTCTATTTTTCTTTGAATACAACATCCCACAAGGAATTCTTGAGTTTAAATCTTTCCAACCACTGTAAAACACGTAATTTTTTTTTTCTCTGATTGGGAATGCTAGTTTCAAAAGGAGAATAAAGTCCCACATATTAACTTAAAATTCTGGATTGGGTCCCAATCTTTTTCATGGAACTTGACTGATTCTGAATTTTATTGGGAAAAATAAAATTCCTAAGAACGAACTAGAAAGTTGGGTTTGGTGGCTTACCCTTGTATTCCTAGCACTCTGGGAGGCCAAGGCAGGTGGATTGCTTAAGCTCAGGAGTTCAAAACTAGCCTAAGCAAGAGTAAGACCCCATCTCAAAATAGTTTGGCATTGTGGTCTGCAGTCGCCAGCTATTTGGGAGGCTGAGGTAGGAGGATCACTTGAGTCCAAGAGTTTGAGGTTCCTGTGAGTTATGATGCCACAGCACTCTGCCAAGGGTGACAAAGTGAAACTCTGTCTCAAAAAAAAAAAAAAAGGCAAGAAAATACAAAAACTGTTGTAATAACACAAATGTTTATCCAAACCTAAATATTTAAAATAGATCTTTAGAACCATATTAAAAATCCAGAAAAACTCATCTATTTATGAGCCTTTAGAATGTTATAATACAATTATTTTTTCTTTTGAAACATTCTCACTCTGTCACCTTGACTAGAGTCCCATGTTGTCACTGTAGCTAACAGCAATCTCAAACTCTTGGGCTCAAGCAATCCTCTGTCCTCAGTCTCCCATGTAGCTGGGGACTACAGGCACCTGTCACAGTGTCTGGCTAGTTTTTCTTTTTTCTTTTTGCAGTTTTGGCCGGGGCTCGGTTTGAACCCCCTACCTCTGGCATATGGGGCCAGTGCCCTACTTCTTTGAGCCACAGGCGCCGCCCTAGTTTTTCTGTTTTTTAGTAGAGACAGGGTCTCATTCTTGCTTAGGCAGATCTGAAAATCCTGAGCTCAAGTGAGCCACCTGCTTCTGCCTCCCAGAATGCTAGGATTACAAGTGTGAGGCACTGCAACCAGCCAAAACAAGATTTCAAATTAGAGTGAAAATGGCAATTATCAGGTTTAGTGTTTGGGTCACTGGCTATCAATTTAGGGAAAAAAAAATAAAGGTAGACCTCAAAGTCATTTGCAGCAACAAAGGTAACCTTGAACATTATTCTATGGAAAATAAGCCAGACATAGAAACATAAATACTGCATGTTCTCATATGTGGAAACTAAAATTTTTGATGTCATAGAAGTAGAGAGTAGAGCAGTGGTCACTAGAGGCCAGCAAGAGTAGGAGCAAATGAGGGAAAGCTAGAGTTTGGTTAATGGATATAAAAGTACAGTTAGATTGGAGGAATAAGTTTTAGTTTTCTATAGCACTACAGGATGACTAAAATAAAAACAAAGAGACGAGTGAAATAATAGAATAGAATCAATGAAACCAAAAGGCGATACTTTTTTTTTTTGGCCGGGGCTGGGTTTGAACCCACCATCTCCAGCATATGGGACCTGCGCCCTACTCCTTGAGCCACAGGCGCCGCCCAAAAGGTGATACTTTTAAAAGACTTGACAGGCTCAGCACCTGTAACTCAGTGAGTAGGGTGCCAGGCACATACACTGGGGCTGGTGGGTTCAAACCCAGCTGAGGCCTGTTAAACAATGACTACAACAACAAAAACAATAGCTGGGCATTGTGGCGGGCACCTGTAGTCCCAGATACCTGGGAGGCTGAGGCTAGAGAAATCACTTTAAGCCCAAGAGTTTGAGGTTGCTGTGAGCTGTGACACCATGGCACTCTACCAAGGGCAATGTAGTGAGACTGTCTCAAAAAACAACCCCCCCCCAAAAAAACTCAACTACTTAATAACAACAAAAAGAATAAAATCCTAAGAATAAATTTAACCAAAGAGGTGAAAGACTTATACAGCAAAAGCTACAAAAAAACCCAAAAAAACTAAAAGAAATTTTAAAAGACTTTAGTAAATGTAAAAGCATTTCATGTTCATGGATTGGAAGACTTAGTATTGCTAAGATTTCAATACTACACAAAGTAATTCAGATTTGCTGCAATCCCTACCAAATTTTAATAGCTTTTTGATTGAATAGAAAAGCTGGTCTTCACATTCCTATGGAATTTCAAGTGGTCTCAAGTAGCCAAAACAGTATTATAAATTATAAGATAATTATCAATATCAAAACATATCACAAAGGTACAGTAGTCAAAAGAGTGGTACTGGGATACTATGGATAAACATATAGGCCAATATAGTAGAATTGATCCAACAATCAAGACAAACATCCAAGGCCAATTAAGTATTGACAAGTGTGTCAAGACTGAGGGGAAAGACCAATCTCTTCCACAAATAATGCTGGGACAACTGAATAACCACATGCAAATGAATGAAATTGGATCTCTAACAGTCGATCATAAAATTTACTCTAAATGGATCAATGACCTGAATATAAGAGCCAGAGAAACAAATGGATGGTGTATATATGTTATATACACACACACCAAGATTCATTATAAGGTATTGGTTCATGTAGTTACAGAGGCTGAGAATCCCATGATCTGCTATCTGCAAGGTGGAGATGTACGTAAGCCAGCAGTGTAGTTAGAAGACTTGAACACCAGGTAGCTAACAGTATAAATTTCAGTTCTAGCTGAAGACCTGAGAAACAAGGGCATCAAGGGCAAGAGAAGAATTCAATCATCTGCGTTTTTTGCTTTATTCAGGTCTTCAATGGACTGGATGATGCCACATTGGGGAAGGCCATCTGCTTAACTCAGATGGCCAATTCAGATGCAGGAACACCCTCATAGTCATATGCAGCAATAATGTTTAACCAGTCAAGTTGACACATAAAATTAAACATCATGAGAACTAAAACTAAGACTATTAGACGAGAACAAAGGGTTAAATATGACCTCTTAATTGGTAATGGATTTTTTTTTTTTACTTGGTACCTCAAATATGAACAATAAAAGAAAAATAGTAGGCCATGGGTGGGTGGTGGCTCACTTTGTAATCCTAGCACTCTGGGAGGACAAGGTGGGTGCATTGCTTGAGCTCACAAGTTAGAGACCAGCTTGAGCAAAAAGTGAGGCTAAAAAGTTCTTGAGCCCAAGAATTGGAGGTTGCTGTGAGCTATGATGCTATAGCACTCTACTCAGGACGACGCTTGAGACTCTCAAAAAAAAAAAAAAGAGAGAGAAAATAGTGTATCAGACAAATTTTTCAAAATTAAAAACCTTTGTTCATCAAAGGAAATTATCAAGAAAGTGAAAAGACAACCTACAGAACGGTAGAGAGTATTGTACGGTCATATATCTGATAAGGGTTTAGTATCTAGAATATATATGGAATTCTAGGCTCAGTGTCTGTGGCTCAAGCAGCTAAGGTGCCAGCCACATACACCTGACCTGCCGGGTTCCAATCCAGCCCAGGCTGCCAAACAACAATGACGGCTGCAACAAAAAAATAGCCCGTCCTTGTGGCGGGTGCCTGTAGTCCCAACTACTTGGGAGGCAGAGGCAGAAGAATCACTTGAGTCCAGGAGTTGGAGGTTGCTGTGAGCTGTGATGACAAAGCACTCTACCCATGGGGACAGCTTGAGGCTCTGTCATAAACAAACAAAAACAAAAAACAATAAAAATAATTCTTAAACTCAGAGACTAAAAGACAACTTATTAAAAATAGGCAAAGATTGGGTGGCGCCTGTGGCTTAGGGAATAGGGCGCTGACCCCACATACCGAGGGTGGCAGATTCCAATGGGGCCCAGCCAAACTGCAACAAAAATAGGCAAAGATCCTGAGTAGATATTTCTACACAGAATATATACAAACGGCCAGGAAGCACATGAAAGGATGTTCAACATCCTTGGTAATTAAGGAAACACAAATCAAACTCATCATAATATACCACTTCCTACCTATTAAAATCGCTATAATAAACAACAAAAAAGGTAAATTATAAAGAACCCTTATATGTTTGTGGAGCTTTAAGAAACAATTGCTTGCTTTCTTCTGAAAGTAACTGGCCAATTTCACAGAGCAGAGAGCAATCATTTCTACCCTAGTAGCCAAATTCCTTAGGTACAGGACTCTCTTGCTTTAGCTACTAGAGGGCTCTGTGGCAGGGAATGGAGGGTATAGCCTCCAAGGATGGATTCTGAAGAACTTCCTCTTGCTTCCACACACCCCTACTTACCAGGATCTTGACTCACACCAGATCTTTAGGGTGTAGGGATAGGGAAGAATAGTGCTTCCTTGGAACTTTCTCAGGGGTGCAAATTCTTGTCCTGACTGTGGACAGTTTTCTCAAAGCTGGGCCCTAATTAAAGTTGTAAAATGAAAAAGATGGAAATGACAATAGGAGGAACAACAGGGGTATTGGTTACCAAATTACCAAGGGCTTTGGTGCAAAAGAGCACCCTTATACAAATGGACGCTAACTACCATTCTGTTAAAGCTATCACGTTAGGTGCAGGGAGAGAAGGGATATAAAAATAAGGACATCACTGACCCCGTTCACCTTGGGAGGTAGGGGTAGGGGAACGATTAGCCTGGAGCCCGTCAGATACATACATGGAAAACATCAAGACTCTTCTCAGACTCAAGCGAAGAAACCAAAGAAAGAAGCTCAGCCATCTGTCGCAGATAAATTGCGACTTTTGGGATAAGAACAGAGAAACGGTCACCCCCAATGTCAGCCAGTCTCTCTCTCACCCATCCACAATACTCTCACGTTCTCGGCGTGACACAGCCAAGTCTCTCGTACAACGACCCACAATCACAGGATATGATTTTAAAATACAGAAGCTGACTCCGCTGACAGCAGCAGTCGCCCCCATGGTGCGCAAGGACAAAGGTGTGTAGCGAAGTCACACACACACAACACACCCCGCAAGCATTCGATCACAGTCGCCGACGAGCGCAGCCTCACCGCTTTCTCACATACAGCAGTTGAGGGTCATTCGAGTGCCAAGGGTCACAGCCAGCCCTCCTCTACCCAACTGCCCCGTGCCAGCGCCCGCCGCGAAGGCGCGAAGCGTAGGCGGGCCGTAGGGACTTCTGGGAAATGTAGTTCAGCAAAAGGGCCGTGGCGCAAAGCATTCTGGGGCTCGTGGTTCGCGGAGTCTGAGGGGGACCCCATGTCGCTACTTAAGATCTTCAGATATCCAAGTCCTGCTCGCCTCAGTCCTCACCCCGCTCCACCTCGCAGAGGATTCTGGGAGGTGACGTCGCGGGGCTAGGTCTCGGGGCCCGTTTGCGGAGCCCGCGGCGCTGGGAGGCGAGGTAGGCCGGGCCGCGGGCAAGAGCGGAAGGTCGTGGCAGAGTTGGAAGTGGACCGGCTGGGACTGGGATGGGGACTTGGCGGGCGCCGCCAGGGAGGTTTGTGTGTGTGTGACAGTGCGTCCCACTTTGTTACTTTGTATGATTATGTGACAGGCTGCAGCTGTGACAGAATTTTTGTCTATCTATCACCGTGTGTGCTTGTGCGTGACTGTGACCATCTGTTTCTGGGGAAATAATTGTGTGAATATGTATGTTTGCGTGAAACTGTCTCCCAAAGTATAACTGTGTATGGGTTTGTGAGAGTCTGTGCGGTGACACTGTGCGGCGCCCGTGAATCTGTGTCATTATGTTCCACCACTTGCCTCTGCAGATACAAATGCGTGTGAAAGTGTGTCACAGCAAGTGTGATTGTGTGACCATGACCATCTGTCTCTGCAAATATAATTTAGTGTAATTGTGACAAGATGCATGACTTTGTATGGTATGGCGCTGTGTGATTGTCTCTCTGTTGGAGTATGTGTGACCATCGATCTTTGTGCTAACATGGTTGTATATAGGTGTGGGATTATGGGTGTGATTGTGTGATCAGGTATGTGTTTGTGATTGGGTGATAATGTGTGTGTATTCGAGATTGTGGGCTTGAATGTGTGGGAGCTATTCTGTGATTGTAAGGCACAGAATGATTAAAATTACTTGCCAAGTCACACCAGTTAGTAAGTGACAGAACCAGAACTCAAACCCAAACAGTTCTGCTCTAGAGTTTTAGCTTTCTATTACTAAACTCCCTTGATCTTTACCACATTGTGAGAGTGGAAAATGGGAGCCCTGGATTCGGAAGTGTTAAAGAGAACTGTCTCTGGTTTGGGGCTAGGAACCTTCAGAACATGGGACCTTCAACTGGGTTTCTTCTTTCAGTCACCTGTGAGTCACAGGACTTAGTCTAAAGATATTGTAATGAGGCCATCCTCACATCCGCTGCTTTGGTGGGAGGAAAGCCCAGTCTGGGAGCCCAGCCTTCCTCTCCTCAGATCAAGTTTGAGATTTTAGCTTTTGTCCTTGTCAGTACTCTTCTGTATTTGGTGCTTGAGAGAGCCTTGATCCATGGCTTTTTTCTGATGTACCAAGTAAGCTGGGTTTTTGGTTTTGACTTTCTCAGTTAATAAATTTTATTAAAAAGTTGTGTTTTTTTTTTGAGGCAGAGTCCCACTCTGTCGCCCTGGGAAGAGTGTCATGGTGTCATAGCTCTCAGCAACCTCAAACTCGTGGGCTCAAAGTGATCCTTCTGCCTCAGCCTCCTTAGTAGCTAGGACTACAGGCGCCTACCACCATGCCTGGCTCACTTTTCTATTTTTAGTAGAGACAGGGTCTTGCTTTTGCTCAGGCTGGTCTCAAACTCCTGAGCTCAGGGCAGCGCCTATGGCTCAGTGGGTAGGGCGCTTGCCACATATACTGAGGGTGGCAGGTTCAAACCCAGCCCTGGCCAAACTGCAGAACAAAAAATAGCCAGGCATTGTGGCGGGCGTCTGTAGTCCCTGCTACTCGGGAAGCTGAGACAAAAGAATCCCCTAACCCCAGGAGTTGGAGGTTGGTGTAGGTTGTGTTGCCACGGCACTCTACCAAGGGCAATAAAGTGAGACTATGTCTCAAAAAAAAAAAAAAAAAAAAAAAACAACTCCTGAGCTCAGGCAGTCTACCTGCCTTAGCCTCCCAGAGTGCTAGGATTACAGAGCTACCACTCCCCACCAAAGGATCTCATTTCATTTCCAAATGTGTGTGTAGAATCGAAGCAGAAAGAAGGGTGGTATTTTTCTATGGCAGATATTAGCTTATGCAGTCTCAACAGTGAGGAAGGAAAGGTTCTGAGAGGTGGATTAACTTGCTCGAAGTCATTTGCCAATAGGGAAGAGAGTGGAGAGTCAAATTGGGTCTGGAAGTTAAAAAACAACCAAGTTTTTCCATTATACTTTCTTTCACCGACTGATGGCTCATTTTAAACACAGAAAAACATATTACCCAAAGTATACACAACTATTAGAACAAACGAACTGAAGAAAAAATTCCTTTTATGTAGGTGCTTTTGCTCCCAGATGCCAACAAGACTACATTGATTCTCCTCTTAGATTACAGAGGCTTTTATAGACAATTTCGAGATGTGCTGTGCTAAGGAAATAACTTTCCTAGAGACAGAATTGGCTAGTGCAGCATGGCCCAGAATTAGGGGGTCATGTGTCCTGAATTCTAGGTCAAACACAATTGTCCCCATTTTCTCAATGAGAAAATGTCGGCTCTAACAAGGCAAAGAACTTAGGCTGTACAATTTGTTGGTTTAGTATTAAAACTTTGCATTGTAAAAAAAAAAAAAAAGAAAAGAAAAGAAAAAAAAACAATAGCCGGGCGTTGTGGCGGGCGCCTGTAGTCCCAGCTACTCGGGAGGCTGAGGCAAGAGAATCGCTTAAGCCCAGGAGTTGGAGGTTGCTGTGAGCTGTGTGATGCCATGGCACTCTACCGAGGGCCATAAAGTGAGACTCTGTCTCTACAAAAAAAAAACAAAAACTTTGCATTGTTTCCCTCAGGCTGCATTTTTGTTGGGTAATAAAGTTAACATCTGGCTTGGTGCCTGTAGCTCGGTGGCTAGGGTGCCAGCCACACACTGGAGCTGGCGGGTTGGAATCCAGCCCGGGCCTGCCAACATTAATGACAGCTACAACCAAAAAATAGCTGGGTGTTATGGTGAGTGCCTGTAGTCCCAGCTACTTGGGAAGCTGAGACCAGATAATCGCTTAAGCGCAACAGTTGGAGGTTGCTGTGAGCTGTGACGCCATGGCATTGTACCAAGGGTGACATAGTAAGACTCTGTCTCAAAAAAAAAAAAAAAGGTAACATCTGCCATCTCTAAAGATGTTGTCTAAGGAATATATGACATCAGTTCCTCAAGTTTTGTTTAATATTTCCCATTCGTATCTCTTGGCCTCTTGAAAGAGATTTTGAGTCACACTTAAGTTGGACTTTTATCACTTTGAGTTGGTTGTTTAAGCTTCTTGTCAGTACAATAATTATTGTGAGGACTAAATGAGATAATGACAGGCTAGATACGGTGGATCATGCCTGTAATCCAAGAACTCTGGGAGGCTGAGGCAGGTGCATTACTTGAGCCCTCGAGTTTGAGACCAGCCTGAGTAAGAGTAAGACCCATCTTTACTTAAAAAAATAGAAAAACTGGGCAGTGTCTGTGGCTCAACGGAGTAGGGCACCAGCACCATATGCCAGAGGTGGCAGGTTCAAACCCAGCCCTGGCCAAAAAAAGTGCAAAAAAAAAAAAGAAAAGAAAAACTAGCTGGGCGTGGTTGTGCATGCCTGTATTCCCAACTACTCAGGATGCTGAGACAAGGGGATTGCTCAAGTCCATAAGTTTGAGGTTGCTGTGAGCTATGATGCCACAGCACTCTACCCAGGGTGACAAAGTGAGACTCTTGTCTCAGAAAAAACAGTGAGATATTACAGGAGGCATTGTAAAATTTATTCATTCATCCAATATTTTTCTAACTTTTTTTTTTTTGAGACAGAGTCTCACTATGTTGCCCCTGGTGAAGTGCTGTGGCATCACAGCTCACAGCAACCTCAAACTCTTGGGCTTAAGCCATTCTCTTGCCTCAGCCTCCCAAGTAGCTGGGACTACAGGCGCCTGCCACAATGCCCAGCTATTTGTTTTTTTGTTGTTGCAATTGTCATTATTGTTTAGCTGGCCCAGGCTGGGTTTGAACCCTCCTGCCTCAGTGTATGTGGCCGGCACCAAAACCACTATGCTACAGGTGCCAAGCCCATTCATCCAATATTTTTGAGCACCTAAAACGGTTTTGGCATTTTTCTAGCACTAGGATACACCAAACAAATCATAGTTCCCTTGGATTTTATGGTCTTGTGTGGGAAGGCAAACAATAAACAAACATATAACATGTCCAAAGATGATAAATGCTAAGAAAAAAGATAAATTCATCACAAGAATGGAGAAGCAAGAATCCAGTATACTCTATTCTAATATGAAGGCAGTAGATGAGCTAATACAAGGGGGCGGTGGTAGGAGAATGAGCAAGTAGGGAAAGGGGAGGAGGGAGGAAGATGGAGGGGGTCACAGTGTACAGCACACCTCTTGGGGGTGGGACACAATTATAAGAGAGACTTTATCTAACAAATGCAATCAGTGTAATCTGATTCTTTGTACCCTCAATGAATCCCAATCAAAAAATAAAAATAAAAAATAAAGGGTGGCACCTGTGACTCAGAGGGTAGGGGACTGGCCCCATATACCGAGGGTGGCGGGTTCAAACCCGGCCCCGGCCAAATTGCAACAAAAAAATAGCCGGGCATTGTGGTGGGTGCCTGTAGTCCCAGCTACTCAGGAGGCTAAGGCTAGAGAATCGCCTAAGTCCAGGAGTTGGAGGTTGCAATGAGGTGTGTGACACCATGGCACTCTACCGAGGGCGATAAACTGAGACTCTGTCTCTACAAAAAAAAATAAAAATAAAGAAAAATTTCAAAGTTGTTAAGTGCTGGGCTTGGAAGCTTAGTTGTTCCCCTGATCCTGGGAGCCAAAAAGCATCTTGCTTCCAAACTACTGGGAAATCCCAGTCTATATGCAAGGGACGGTGTGTGGATAATCTGCTGCTTCCTCTCATGGGAAGGAAGACTTTGTACCATCTTTTAGTTTATGAGGAAAGGGGAAGTGTTGGCTGAAGGCAGTGGTTTTTCTACTTAGCTGTGGCTTGGCTCCTCTTCTGACCCTCTTTTTGCAATAGGCAGGAGTCTTAATCTACTTTCTCCTGAAAGTGAAGTCCTCCCCTTACTCATGGAGGTTTTAAACTTGGTCTCACCCAAGGCATAGAGACTTAGGCAAAGAACTTAAAAAAATATATATATAAGGAAAAAGGGAATGACTAGAAGAGGGGTTCTCTTTAGGTAGAATTATCAGGGAAGTCTTTCTGATGTACTGACAACTAGAAGAGGCGTGCAGATAGGAGGAAAAGCAAAGGCAACAGCCCTGAAGGATGAGCCTACACAGTGTTTGAAGAATAGAAAGGAGACCTGTGTGCCTGGAGTGGGGTGAACAAGGGAGAGGAGCATAGAAAATGAGGTCAAAAGGGCAGCCAGAGGCTAGATCATAAATTGCCATGGCCACGGGATGGATGTTAGGTTTTGAGTTTAGGCTGTGTCTTTAATATAAATCAAGGCTTCTGGGGTTAAGTTCAACATTGACCTTTATCTCAGATCTTGGAAAATGTGAGGCTGGCTCATGTGAGGAGGTGGAAATCCAAAGAGGCAATGGTTCTATCTTTGTGAATCTTGAAACAACATAGAGCTGAGATGTCTTTCTTTTTCTCTTAACTCTTCCTTATTGGGACTTTGTTCTTCTCCAAAAGAGAAAACTAAAAAAGGAAAGGAAGAATGGCTGTTGGACTTTGTAAAACCATGTCTCAGGTAAGTGGATGTTTTCATAAATTTCATCTCATTTTTCAGGACACTGGGACCAGAGGGAGAGTCACAAATAATCCAGTGAGCACCCTTTCCATTTTTATCTCTTTACATTTTCTTCATACAATGCTTTTACGAAACATATGATACCTTTTTTACTTAGTGTTATGCTTAAATGTGTGATGAACTGGAACTCTCCTTTTTAGATGGATCATGATTGATTGAGTTGGAGGTGAGTGCAAGTGAAATAAGGGCTAGAGAAGTGTTTTTCAACCATTATTTATTTATTTATTTTTTGCAGTTTTTGGCCGGGGCTGGGTTTGAATCCGCCACCTCCGGGCATATGGAGCCGGCACCCTACTCCTTTGAGCCACAGGCGCCACCCTCAACCATTTTTTAATCTGAAGGCACATTTTAACCTATGTTAAACTTCCCCGACACACTTAAATTATGTTGATTAAAAAAAACAACAGTGAAAAAAGAATATATTTATTGTGCTTTGAACTTCTTTCGAAAGTAATTTAATGAATGATCTTTAAAAATCATCATAGCACACATAAGATCCTGTCAGGGCACACTAGTTGAAAAACACTGTGGTAGGGTTGTTAACAGACCCACAAAGTGGGGTTCACTGTTGGTTGCCACACAGAAAGCCAACTACTGAGACAACAAGGATTGTCAAGGGAGAAAGGATTTATTTCAAAGAATGTGATGGCAACTGGGAGGGGGAGGCAAAGGCTACCTCAAATCTACCTCCCCAGTTAGTAGGGTCAAGGAGTTTTTATGTAGGTGAAAATGAATAATGCATAAAGGGAGGGAACCCCATTGCATGTTTGGGCTGGAGAGCAGGGAACGCAAGCGCAGTGAGGAATCATGTTAGTTCACACATCCGATGAACAAAAAATGGTGGACAGATCCCTCCCCAGGGTGGGGATTTTAGTATTATGAGCTAAGGATTAATTTTGTTCATTCTTTCAGCCTTGTGCACAGGCTCAGTGGCTCTTGAGCACAATCTGCGGTGGCATATCGCTTATCTTGTCTTTCTCTGGAGTCCAGGTAGAGGAAGGTGCTGTGGTTGTCTTGAGGCTATAAGCAGGTTCTGCTGTTCCTGGGAAAAACTCAAAAGAATTGCATCAGTGTACAGAAAGTTACAAAGTTCTGTAAAACAGTTTGTACTGAGACCCCTCTATCTCTTCTCTATTTTTCTAAGACTGCCGTTGCGAGGCCACTGGAGCTGAGATAATGCTCACTGTTTCATCCCTGTCCAGTCAAGGCTACTTAGCTGCCTGCTTCAGTTCTGATGTGAACACTAGAAACTCCTTTGTAATATGAGGGAGCTAAGACACTTGAAAATTGTAAATTTTGCTTATAAAGCCAGTTATGGGGGGGGCTAGGCTTAGAGCCCAACTTGGGATGATTATTGGTGTTAGAGGGTCTGTGGGGTGAGAAGGGTTTGGAGCCCTCAGGTGAGAGCTAGGGTTAGGGCCCAGCTTCAGGTGACAGTTAGGGTACGGTGAGCCTTGGGGATGAAGAGGGTTTAGGCCCTTAGGTGAGGGCTAGGGTTAGGGCCTGGCTTCTGCTGATAATTATGGTCAGACTGACCTGTGTGTTGAAAAAGGTTTGGGATCCTAGAGTGAGGGCTAGGGTTAAGACCAGGCTTTGGGTGCGAATTAGGGTCAGGTAGGCCTCAGGATTGAAGAGAGATGGGGCCCTAAGGTGAGGTCTAGGGTAAGGGCCCAGCTTCACCCTGGTGGGGTCAGGCAGGCCCTGTGGGCTGAACAGGGTTTGAGGCCCTAGAGTGAGGTTTAAGGTTGGCTCCCGGCTTTGGGAGATAATTAGGGTGAGATGGGTCTTGGGAATGAAGAGGGGTCCAGGCACTTAGGTGAGGGCTAGGGTTAGGGCCTGACTTGCGGTGATAATTAGGGTCAGGCAGGCTTTGGGATTGAAGAGAGATAGAGCTCTAAGGTGAGGGCTAGGGTGAGGACCCCGCTTGAGGTTATAATTGGGGTCAGGCAGACCTGTGGAATGAACAGGATTTGGAGCCCCAGGGTAAGGGCTAGGATTGGCTCCCAGCCTTGGGAGATAATTATGGTAAGTTGGGTCTTGGCAATAAAGAGTGTAGGAAGAGGGTGCCGGGTTCTTAGGTGATGGCTTGGTTTAGGGTCTGGTTTCTAGTGATAATTAGGGTCAGGCAGGCCTCAAGGATGAAGATGGTTCTGGGTCCTTAGGTGAGGGCTGGGCTTAGGACCTGGCTTTGGGTGATAATTACCTTCACGTGGGCCTGGGAGATGACAATGGTTAGGGTCCTTAGGGTGAGGACTAGGGTTAGAGACTGATTTCAGGTGATAAATAGGGTCAAGTGGGCCTCCGAGATGAAGCAGGTTGGGGGCCCTAGGGTGGTATTTTTCAACATTTTTTATGTCACAGCATCCTTCATCCTATAGTAAAACTTCCCCTACCAACTTAAATTATGTTGATGAATAAAAAGAGTGAAGAAAGAATATACTTAACTGTGCTTTGAATTTCTTTCAAAAATAATTTAATTAATTACCTTTAAAACTTCTGGCCGCACACCTAAGATCACTGGGCTTGAGTATAATTACATAGTACGGAGCGTTGTATTAAATAGGGAGATTAAGCATACTTGATTAAGCCTCTCTGAGGAAGTGACATTTAGGTAAAGCAAACTTCAGTGGAAGCCAGGGGAAAAGATATTTTGCTTTACTTACCTTTCTTTCATGTCTTACTTGTGGCTGAGCCTACCATAAAATGGAGTAAAACAAGAGAATTTGTTGAAGCAGTCAATCTAGGTCAGCCTCCCAGGATTCAGAGAAAAGTAGGGGGCACCTGGAAGTTACATGTCACCATGTAGTTGTATTTTTTTCTTCAGACATATGAATATGGAAATACCCATCCCATATTTCCACTATGTAAAATGACCATATTTGATATTTCATGATTTTTGATAAAATAAAAAATGAACACTGGAACTCTTTTTTTTTTTTTTTGAGACTAAGTCCCACTATGTTACCCTTTGGGCTTAAGTGATTCTCTTGCCTCAGCCTCTCAAGTAGCTGGGACTACAGATGCTCACCACAATGCCCGGCTATTTTTTGTTGCAGTTGTCATTGTTGTTTTAGCTGGCCTGGGCTGAATTTGAACCCGCCAACTTCGGCGTATGTGGCTGGCACGGTCACCACTGTACTACAGGCACTGAACCAAGCCAAGAACTCTCATTTTTTAAGCATTGAATACTTTTCATATGGATATATGGTAGGAAACATCACCATTTATTCACTAAGTGGTAAATATTTACTATTTACAATGTGATAAGTTTTGTAATAAATATTGGATATACATCAGCTTGTAAACCAGGTATTTTTCCTTTCATGCAGTTTACAATTCAGTGTTATAGCTGCCATAAACTATTTTTGGATATATACATTTGTTTTTATTAAATCATAACTGTGTACATTAATGCAATTATGGTGTACAATGTGCTGGTTTTATATACCATTTGAAATATTTTTATCAAACTGGTTAACATAGCCTTCACCGCATTTTCTTAGTTATTGTGTTAAGACATTTATACTCTACACTTAGTAAATTTAACATGTACCCTTGTAAAATGCACCTTAGGTGTGTTCCCACCAATTACCCTCCCTCCACCTATCCTCTTCCCTCCCCTTCCCTTCCTCTCCTCCCTCCCCCTCTTCTTGGGCTATAGTTGGGTTCATATGAAAGCTGTGAATTGGTTTCATAATAGGGCTGAGTACACTGGATACTTTTTCTTCCATTCTTCGACATAAACACTTTTTTCCAGATTTTTTATGTATCCTTCTAATGAAAGTCCTATCTTCACTCATTACATATACTTTATTATTCTTGGAAGTTTCTCTCCTTATATACACAGATTATAAATTTCAGACCATACCCTTTCATTACAGCCCAATTCAAGACCTTCCTTCATTACTGTGTCCCAGCTGATATCCCAGTTTGGGGACTATCAAGGAATTTTCTGTATAAGAATTTCTTTTTATTTAGTATATGTAACATACAATTTAGCCCTTGCTCATATACTATTTCACCTTGTAAGATAATTTTTTTTTTGTAGAGACAGAGTCTCACTTTATGGCCCTCGGTAGAGTGCCGTGGCCTCACACAGCTCACAGCAACCTCCAACTCCTGGGCTTAAGCGATTCTCTTGCCTCAGCCTCCCGAGTAGCTGGGACTACAGGCGCCCACCACAACACCCAGCTATTTTTTGGTTGCAATTTGGCCGGGCCGGGTTTGAACCCGTCACCCTTGGTATATGGGGCCGGCACCTTACCGACTGAGCCACAGGCGCCACCCCTTGTAAGATAATTTTTTCTTGTTATATATATCTTTCATAAAAATGTAAAATTTTCAAGAGATGTGTCTGTTTCTTGTATTTTTCTTCCTCTCAAAGTATTTGACAAACCTGACCATGTAATTGTTCTCCAATAATAATTTTCCTTGCATCACTTAAGCTTTAAACTCTGGCAGAATCCATCTCTTTTGTTAGGACCATGTGGGTATCTGGGCACTTGTCAAACGAGAATTGCTTTTTCTTTCAGGGGTTGGTGACCTTCAGAGATGTGTCTCTAAACTTTTCCCAAGAGGAGTGGGAATGGCTGGATCCATCTCAGAAGGATTTATTCAGAGATGTCATGTTGGAGAACTACAGGAACTTGGTATGGCTTGGTAAGGATGTTTCCCCCATATTTAAAAGTCTTCCCTCTGGGGTTGCTTCCTCCATTGGGAATATGTAGGGCATCTTGAAAGTGCTTAATTGAATTTCTCTACTTCCTGTTCCCAGGAAATGATTTGAAGCAGTTTCATAGAGTTGGTATAGAATGGTGGTTTGGAATAGCAACATCAGCACAACCTGGGAATTTGTTAAAATGCAAGTTATATGGCCCTAGACCTAAAAAAATCACAGTAAGCCCTCAATGATCTTGATGCCTATTAATGTTTGAGAGCCACTGTAGTTTCTGATTCAGTAGGTCTAAGTTGGGCCTAAGAATTTGCATTTCTAATTAGTTCCTAGATGATGGCTGCAGCTGCTATAGCACTTTGAGAACCACTGCTGTGGAAGAAGCTTCATCTTCTTTATCATCCATACAAGCATCATTCCATTCTCTGGCCCTTCTGCTAACGTCCTTTCTTACATGATGACCAAGAGATTGGGTTTGCATCCTGGAACAACTGTACCATGTTGATTTGTCTGTCTGTCTGTCTCTTGTTCTTGTTTTTCTTCTCCTGAAAACAGGACTCTCCATTTCTAAGCCCAACATGATCTCCTTACTGGAACAAGGGAAGGATCCTTGGATGGTGGGGACAGAGATATCACACAGTAACTATATAGGTGAGTGACAGGTAACCAGGCAGGGAGGGCTGTTGTAAAATACCTACCTAACTAGTCATGAAGAAGCCGTCCTGGGCTTCAGGGAGGAGCTGAAATCTCTTTATCATGCACTTCCATAGAATCCTCACCTACACCTTGGATTTCTCTCTTTTTTCATGTCAAATTATATTTCTAGTCTTCTTCCTATACCCTGAATCTCAGTCCTTCTCAGCTCTTCTTTTCCCTTTATGGTCAAAATTGTATATATTACTAGATTTTTTTTTTTAAGGAAACACATTTTATTTTATTTTTATTTATTTATTTATTTATTTTTGCAGTTTTTGGCCAGGGCTGTGTTTGAACCCACCACCTCCAGTATATAGGGCCGGCACCCTACTTCTTGAGCCATGGGCACCGCCCATATTACTAGATTTTTTTAGAGTTTTTTTTATTTATTTTTATTTTTATTTTTTTTGTGGAGACAGAGTTTCACTTTATGGCCCTCGGTAGAGTGCCGTGGCCTCAAACAGCTCACAGCAACCTCCAACTCCTGGGCTTAAGTGATTCTCTTGCCTCAGCCTCCCAAGTAGCTGGGACTACAGGCGCCCACCACAACGCCCGGCTATTTTTTGGTTGCAGTTTGGCCGGGGCTGGGTTTGAACCTGTCACTCTCAGTATATGGGGCTGGCGCCCTACCGACTGAGCCACAGGCGCTGCCCTAGAGTTTTTTTTAAATCAAAATTATTGTCAAAGACATTCATGCACATTATTTAAAGCAGGGGTCCTCAAACTGCGACCCCCGGGCCACATGAGGCAGTGTGATTGTATTTGTTCCCATTTTGTTTTTTTACTTCACAATAAGATATGTGCAGTGTGCATAGGAATTTGTTCATAGTTGTTTTTTTTTTAAACTATAGTCCAGCCCTCCAATGGTCTGAGGGACAGTGAACTGGCCCCCTGTTTAAAAAGTTTGAGGATGCCTGATTTAAAGAGTCAAGTAGTTTTACAAGAGCTTTTTCCTTTAAAAAGGGATTCTCTTGTTCCCCAGTTTCTCTCTCCCTAGAGGATTCCTCTTTCTTTTCTTTTGTAGTTTCTTTTGGTGTTCCTTTCATGTTTCTCAAAATATGTTCATGTTGCTACTTCTGAGTTGGTTTTTCAGATTTAGTCCTTATTCAATATCTTCTTACCAAGAACATAAAGATGTAGTGCTTTTTTATCCTGAATCCAACACATGTGCGGACATACATAGACACACATTTCCTATCCCTTGTTTTATCAATATCATAATTTTGCAGTGTTCCCAATATTATGGCTATATAGTGCTAATCATAGCCATGTTGTGCCTATACCGAGATTACTTGTTTTGTGCAACTTTTTATTTTTCCTAGAGTTAATAAATAATTATTTTGGGGGGGTTATTTGTCTATTTCTTTTTTTTTTTTTTTTTGCTTAGTTCTCTATATACATATTTCTTTTTTCTTTTCTTTTCTTTCTTTTTTTTTTGGAGACAGAGTCTCACTTTATTGCCCTCAGTAGAGTGCTGTGGCGCCACAGCTCACAGCAACCTCCAACTCCTCGACTTAGGCGATTCTCTTGCCTCAGCCTCTGGAGTAGCTGGGACTACAGGCACCGCCACAATGTCTGGTCTTTTGTTTCATTGCAGTTTTGCCAGGGGGGTTTGAACCCACCACCCTTGGTATATGGGGCCAGCACCCTACCCACTTAGCCACAGGTGCCGCCCCCCTATATACATATTTCTAATTGAATACCCATCTCCCTATCAACTGTCTACATCTTTCAAGGCTCTGAGACACATTAGGTAATCTATTGGTTTTACCTTCTTGGATAATTCTTTCCTGGAATCTTCAAGTATGCCTCACTGTGCACAAATGGCTCATTATCTACTTGCTCTCAGTTTGAGTTTATCTGATATTTTCTCATGATAAGATTGAGATATTGCATTTTTCAAAACCAGCCTGAGCAAGAGTGAGACCCTGTCTCTACTCAAAAAATAGCCGGGGATCACAGTGGGTACATGTAGTTCCAGGTACTTGGGAGGTTGAGGCAAAAGGATCACTTTGAGCCTAAGAGTTTGAGGTTGCTGTGAGCTATGACACCATGGCACAATACCCAGGGTGACAGAGTAAGGTTCTGTTTCAAAAATAAAAAATGAGGGGTGGTGCTTGTGGCTCAGTGGGTAGGGCACCAGCCTCATATACCGAGGGTAGTGGGTTCAAACCTGGCCCCTGCCAAACTGCAACAAAAAAATAGCCGGGCATTGTGGCAAGCGCCTGTAGTCCCAGCTACTCGGGAGGCTGAGGCTAGAGAATCGTCTAAGCCCAGGAGTTGGAGGTTGCTATTGGAGGTTGCCTCGGTAGAGTGCTGTGGCATCACAGCTCACAGCAACCTCAAACTCTTGGGCTTAAGAGATTCTCTTGCCTCAGCCTCTCAAGTTGCTTGGACTACAGGTGCCCCCTACAACACCTGGCTATTTATTAGTTGCAGTTAGCATTGTTATTTGGCAGGCCTGGGCTGGGTTTGAACCCACCAGCTCCAGTGTATGTGCCGCTGAGCTACAGGTGCCAAGCCATTTTCTTTTCTTTTTTTGAGACAGAGTCTCACTATGTTGCCCTTGGTAGAGTGACGTGGCGTCATAGCACACAGCAGTCTCGAATTCCTGGGCTTAAGCAATTCTCTTGCCTCAGCCTCCCAATTAGCTGGGACTACAGGCGCCCACCACAATGTACAGCTATTTTGTTGTAGTTGTCATTGTTGTTTAGCTGGCCCAGGCTGGGTTCAAACCTAAGTTGACCACCCAAGGGACTGTAACTTACTAGTTAACATATGGAGGTGGTCAACATAAGGAACTAGGCCTACTGTATTGATATGTACAGGTAGTCCCAGCTACTCGGGAGGCGGAGGCAAGACAATCACTTGAGCTCAAGAGTATGAGGTTGCCGTGAGCTATGACGCCAGGACCTTCTACCTGGGAGTGACAAAGTGAGACTCTCAAAAAAACAAAACAACAAATGTAAGATATAACTGTACCAAAAGAAAAAATAATATATGCATACTTTATATTTTACAAGTCACCCTGGTTGAGTCCTTTCACAGAAATTTTGGTGGAAAGAAAATATAAAATGCAAGGACGTAGGTCATATTATTGGTTCTAGAAACATTTTTTCTTCCAGAATTTTCTTTTATATTATTGATCTTTTTTTATGTATTTTTTAAAATACATAAATAATTTTCTAAGTTCAGAAATAAAATCCTTATGGAACTCTGATTGAAATTGACCTGATATAAATTAACTTGAGTAAAAAAAATATGCAGTAGTTGTAGATACTTATAGGATACATGTGATGCTTTAATTTAGGCATACAATGTGTTTGACTCAAATCAGGGTAATTGGGTATCCCTCGCCTCAGGCATTTATCATTTCTTCATGTTAGGAATGTTCTAATTCCACTCTTTTTTAATTATTTAAAAGCATACCCTAACTTATTATTGATTATAGTCACTTTGTTGTGCTATCAAATATTATTCATTCTGTTTAACTATCTAACTATATTTTTGTATTTAATAGCCACCTCTACTTTATCCCCCTGACTCCCCCCCTACTCCGCTCTGATAAGCATCATTCTCTGTGCTCATGAGATCAGTTGTTTTAACATTTAGCTCTCATGTATGATGAGAACATGCAACATTTGTCTTCCCATGCTTGGCTCATTTTACTTACCTTAATACTTTCCAGTTCTGTCCATATTGTTGCAAATGGCAGGATTTCATTCTTTTTATGGCTACATAATATTCCATTGTGAGTATGTACCACAGTTTCCTTGTCCATTCATTCATTGATGGACTCTTAGGTTAATTCCTAAATCTTGGCTATCATGTATAGTGCTGCAATAAACATAGGAATGCACATATCCTTTTGATAATATTGATTTCACTTCTTTTTGATATGAAAGATTGCTAGGTAGGTCTATTTTTTTTTGAGGAAACTCCTTACTGTTTTATAGTGCTTTTATACTGTCTTACTTTCTCACCAGCAGTGTACAAGGGTTCCCCTTTCTCCACATCCTCACCAGCATTCTTTAGTGCCCATCTTTTTGATAAAAGTCATTTTAAAGGGGGTGATATGATATAGTAATTTTGGCTAATTCACCTACTAAGGCTACTAGTGAATTCACCTACTAGTGAATTCCCTTGTCTTTATTGCTGAATACCATTATACCATTGGCTTCTAAGTATTTCTCTATTCCAGATATAGTGATTATCACTTCCACACATACAATATTTATTTCCTGTTCTATTTTTCCCCAGGATACTCCCACATGTGGAATTAATTTCCCTGCAACATTTATCCACCATGCTTTTTTTTATTATTATTAAATCATAGCTGTGTACATTAATGCGATCATGGGGCACCATACACTGGTTTTATAGACCGTTTGACACATTTTCATCACACTGGTTAACATAGCCTTCCTGGCATTTTCTTAGTTATTGTGTTAAGACATTTATATTCTACATTTACTAAGTTTCACATGTACTCTTGTAAGATGCACCACAAGTGTATCCACCATGCTTTTAAAAACACAGTAGTTGAAGCTCCAGGAACTTTGGAATCTCTCATGTTGGGAAATATCTGTAGTCTTCTCCTGTCAGGCATCTTTCACTTGACATTACATTTGGTATTGTTTAAACCTGCCATTTGCCTGAAGTAAAGATTTATTCTTAGTAAGAGGAAATATAGGGGCCCTGAGTGGTGGATAAAGGAGAAGAGGTAAAGAGACCAAGTGAAGGAACAGAAATAATTATAATTCTGGGGAAAGAATGAACAAGATGGACCTAACGGATTAAATGAACAAAGCCTCTCAGGGGGTTTATATCGAGGCCCAAGAAAGAAAATTTGAAGGTGTGCATAGGAAGGAATGATTGAGTTAGGTTCCTTCTTTGGGCAGAGGGTATATTGGAAAGAGGAAAGATATAGATGCATAATCTAGTCTTTGCTTTTTGATTTCATATTGACCTAGTCTGGAGGCAGCTTTTCTTTTCAACAGATGGTAAACTATTGTGTAAAGACTATATCTAATTAACCCCAAAATGCTAACATGCAGCTCAAAAATAATCCCGAACCACATCCAAACATGAAAAATGGCTCTGTCACTGAAACATTCACTATATTTGGTAAGCCTGATCATATCCTTGAAAACCAAACTTGTATTTTCCAAGAATCATTCCTTAACTAGTGAGTTTTGATTTCTTTATAGTACTAATAATTTATATCATATTATCTATTCCTTTTTCTTGAGACAGAGTCTCACTATGTTGCCCTGGGTAGTGTGTCACAGTTCACAGCAACCTTAAACTCTTGGGCTTAAGCAATTCTCTTGCCTCAGCCTCCCAAGTAGCTGGGACTACAGGCACCTGCCACAAGGCCCAGCTATTTTTTGATTGTAGTTGTCATTGTTGTTTGGCAGGCCTGGGTTGGGTTCAAACCTGCCAGTTCTGGTGTCTGTGGCTGGCGCCCTAGCCACTGAGCTACAGACGCCGAGCCCATATTATCTATTCCTTTATTATGTGCCACATCAAATCACTGTACCTATAAGTTTTGGCTCTCAGAGTTTAAAAATGGGAGAAAGACACCTTGTTTGACGATGTTTTGCTACAGGGTAGCCATAAAGTTCATGTGCAATTTTAAATTGTACACTATTTTAAATTGCACATGAACATAACCAACCTGTATATTGGCTCGTTATTATAGTGTGACATAAAAAGGACTTTCTCATTTTCCTCTTGTTAAGATCACTTTTTTTTTTTTTGAGACACAGTCTCACTATGTTGACCTCAGTAGAGTGCTGTGGTGTCACAGCTCACAGCAACCTTAAACTCTTGGGCTTAAGGGATTCTCTTGCCTCAGCCTCCCAAGTAGTTGGGACTACAGCGCCTGCCATAACACCTGGCTATTTTTTGGTGGTTGTTGTCATTGTTGTTTAGCAGGCTCTGACTGGATTAAAACCCACCAGCCCCCAGTGCATGTGGCTGGCGCTCTAACCACTGAGCTACAGGTGCTGAGCTGACATCACCTTTTTAAAAAATGCTTTTCTTGGTTAGGCATGGTGGTCCACATCTATAATCCTACCTCTTTTAAAGCTTGAGGGGGGAGGATCACTTGAGGCCAGGAGTTCAAGACCAGCCTAAGCAAAATAGTGAAACCCCATTGCTACAAAAATAGAAAAACAAATCATCTGGGCTTAGTGGTGTGCACTTGTACTCTCAGCAACTGGGAGGTTGAGCCAAGATGATCACTTGAACCCAGGGGGTTGAGGTTGTGATCCCTGACTCAAAGAAAAAAAAAAAGAGATAGCAAGAGAAACTGGTTTTCTTTCCATCTCACATCAGTCAGTATTTTCTCCTAAGGTATGAAGTATCTACTCCTTAGGCATCGTGTTTCTCTCAATGAGGAGAAAAGCTAACCTCCAGATTTCTTACTAGACACTGAGGGGAAAAAAAACAAAACAGTAATTTTTCTCTGGACCTTAATAAAATCTTAGAAGTTGTTCAGCATCATTAGTGGAAAAATTTATTATGAGAAGATTAATCTGGCAGCTTTCATTTATGCAATAACATAGTATCATTATCCTAGACACTGGATGCAACAGTGTTAAAAAGGAGTGAACATCAATCACCACTGTCATGGAACTTTCAGTGTTATGAATACCAGTGTAGGAGGGACTGGAGTCTAATGACTTGAGGCAGGGAAACTGTGGTTATGATCTAATCAGTCATTCTCAATTCCTTGTCTTCTTGGCATTTAGCTTTGCCTCTTGATACCCTGCCTTTTATCTGTTTCCCCTCTTCTCATTTCCACATCACAAACACGTATACCTTTCCTTGTTAGCTTTCCTCATTCTTTGTGTTACCTTTATCTTTTATTCATATTGCATGGCCATATTTTGGAGATGTTAGAACCATGTATTTTCTCCTCTCCTTCCCCCCAGTTAAAAAAAAATTGGTGGGGGGGATGGAATCTCATTCTGTTTCGTTGGCTAGAGTACCATGGCATTATAGCTCACAGCAACCTCAAACTCCTGGGCTTGAGCAGTCTTCTAGTTTTTTGAATTTTAGTAGAGATGAGGTCTCCCTCTTGCTCAGGCTGGTCTCAAACTCCTGAGTTCAGGCAATCCACCCACCTTGGCCTCTCAGAGTGCTGGGATTACAGACATGAGCCACCATATCTGACCCTAGTTAAAATTCTTCTATATAAGTTTTCTTTCTCCCTGCAAAGGAAAAAAAGAGACATCTTCTTTCTTGATATTTTTCAGACTGGGAGACTTGGTGTGAAATCAAGGAATCATTTCCAAAATGGTTTATTGATGAAGAAGAAATATCCCAGCGAATGGTAATGGAAAGAGTCAGAAGTCATGAACATGAATTCTCCAGTTTCAGAGAAGTCTGGAAATATGAGGATGAATTTGAGCAGCATCAGAGAAATCAAGAGAGGCAAGTAGCAATTGTTAAGGAAATCTCAACTGGGAAAAGAGACAATGAATATAATAATTCCAGGAGAAGTATCACCCTGAAGTCAGTACTTTTAACACAACAGAAAGTTCCCACCATAGAGCAAGTACATAAATTTGATATTTATGATAAAATCTTCCCCCAAAATTCAGTCATAATTGAATATAGAAGACTCCATACTGAGAAGGAATCTTTGATAGGTAATGATTGTGATGAATTCAACCAGCGTACACATTTTAGTAAAGATATAGGCATTCCTCCTTCTGAAAAGCCTTATGGAGGTAATTATTTTTCAAATCTCTTAAGTTTCCACTCATTACTTACTCAACATCAGAACACTCATTTTGGAAAATTACCTCATGGGTATGATGAATGTGGTGATGCCTTTAGCTGTTACTCATTCTTTACTCAACCTCAGAGAATTCACAGTGGAGAGAAACCATATGCATGCAATGACTGTGGGAAAGCCTTTAGCCATCGCTTCTTTCTTAGTGAACATCAGAGAACTCATATTGGAGAGAAACCATATGAATGTAAGGAATGTAACAAAGCCTTCAGACAGAGTGCACACCTTGCTCAACATCAGAGGATCCACACTGGAGAGAAACCCTTTGCATGCAATGAATGTGGGAAGGCCTTTAGCCGTTATGCCTTTCTTGTTGAACATCAGAGAATTCATACAGGGGAGAAACCGTATGAATGTAAGGAATGTAACAGAGCCTTCAGACAGAGTGCACACCTTAATCAACATCAGAGGATTCACACTGGAGAGAAACCCTATGAATGTAATCAATGTGGAAAAGCCTTCAGCAGACGCATAGCCCTTACTCTCCATCAAAGAATTCACACAGGAGAGAAACCATTCAAATGTAGTGAATGTGGGAAGACCTTTGGCTATCGCTCACACCTAAATCAACATCAGAGAATTCATACCGGAGAAAAGCCCTACCAGTGCATCAAATGTGGAAAGTTTTTTAGGACTGACTCACAACTTAATCGGCACCATAGAATTCATACTGGAGAGAGACCATTTGAATGCAGTAAATGTGGGAAAGCCTTTAGTGATGCTTTAGTTCTAATTCACCATAAAAGAAGTCATGCAGGAGAGAAACCCTTTGAATGTAATAAATGTGAGAAGGCCTTCAGTTGTGGCTCATACCTTAATCAGCATCAGAGAATTCATACTGGAGAGAAACCATATGAATGTAATGAATGTGGGAAAGCTTTCCATCAGATTTTGTCCCTTAGGCTACACCAGAGAATTCATGCTGGAGAAAAACCTTATAAATGTAATGAATGTGGGAATAATTTTAACTGTGCCTCAGCCCTTAGACGACATCAGAGAATTCATAATAGAGAAACCCTTTGATTACAACAAGTATATGGAAGAAACATTTAGTCACCAAGTCCTTATTCAATATCAGTGAGTTATTTTTGGTTAGTAATTCTATGACTGTAGTAATATGAAAAAGTCATATGCATCCATTTCAGGTCATATGCATCCATTACTTGAAATATTCTGAGAAGCAGACATATGTTTCTTATTATCTGTTCTATACCTGACTTATCCCATCTTCAATAATTTCTAGACATCGAGTAATCAGGAAAAAAATGGATTGGTCATAGGCTGGCCAATTATTTCCACCAATCTAGTGATTAAAAAAGGATTAGCAAGGTTGGCGCCCGTAGCACAGTGTTCAGGGCACCAGCCACATGCAACCGAGGCTGGTGGGTTTTTTTGAACCTGGCCGTGGGTTTGAACCTGGCCCGGGCCAGCTAAACAGCAGTGACAACTGCAACCAAAAAATAGCCAGGTGTTGTGGTGGGTGCCTGTACTCCCAGCTACTTGGGAGTCTGAGGCAAGAGAATCACTTAAGCCTAAGAGTTTGAGGTTGCTGTGAGCTGTGACACCATGGCACTCTGAGTGTAACATGGTGAGATTCTATCTCCAAAAAAAAAAAAAAAAAAGGATTAGCAAATGGCCCTGTGTGTCTGGATCAATAGAGTCCTTTGGCAGTTATGGGTAGAAGGAGAGAAGGTGTTTTTTTTTTTTTTCTGGAATTGCAAATTGCAGGGGTTTGTGATTAAAAACTCACCTGTAGCCTTTTTGACACTCCATGAGGAAAGCCTTCCCAAAGAGAAATCTAACACAGAGAAAAATGAAGATACAAGACAGAAATCCAATGACATTGTTTAATCTCCTGGATCCAATCATATCTGATGTCTATACCATCCTTTTTAATTTTTGTGATCTAATAAATTTCCTTATATTTTGTTGCTTACGTTAGTTTGAATTAGATTTTTGTCTCTTGGAATTAGAGTACTGATTTACACATCCTGTATTTGCCATACACATGAGAAAGCCTTACATTTTATGTGGCATAATTATTTATCCCAAAGAGAAATCTAATGATATAACAAGTATATGACAGTTGAATATACAGCCTTCATAAACCTGAGATAATTGATACATTTTACTTGGTGATAAAATTAGTATCTGGGTGGCACCTGTGGCTCAGTGGGTAGGACGTGGCCCCATATACTCAGGGTGGCAAGTTCGAACCCAGCCCCCACCAGATAAAACAGCAGTGGCAACTGCAACAAAAAATAGCTGGGTGTTGTGGCAGGTGCCTATAGTCCCAGCTTCTCAGGAGGGTGACGCAAGAGAATCGCTTAAGCCCAAGAGTTTGAGGTTGCTGTGAGCTGTGATACTATAGTACGCTACCAAGGGCGATAGAGTGAGACTCAAAAAAAAAATTAGTATTTATTGGTCTTTTCACAGTAAGGATTAATATTTTAAAATTCACCTAGTTAAATTCCTTAACAGGCTTTCCCTTAAGGAGTTAAAATCATTTGCAGCAGGTGACTTACCTGCATGGGCATATAAAGAGAGAAAAAATTAGGGCAGTGACTGTGGCTCAAAGGAGTAGGGCGCCGGCCCCATATACCGCAGGTGGCGGGTTCAAACCTGGCCCTGGCCAAAAACTGAAAAAAAAAAAAAGCAAGAAAAAATTAAAAGCTAAGAGAATAACGGATTAATCAGTTTAATGAATGTCTGTTTATCTTAAAGGAATTGTTTGATTTTCTTCTTTCAGCATGGGTTAAAACATATTGTATGGAGTAACATAATATAGAATTATAAATGAGGTCTTCTTTTGTGGGTGAGCTATAAACTTGGTTTAAGAAGTTTATGGATAACTGTTTTGAAACTAGAGATATCAGACAAAGACATTGCTGGCATATATACAGAAAGAATGAACCATTTTTGACTAAGAGTAAAAGAAAAACAGTTGATGCCTAAAATTTTTAGAGAATAAATTATTACCATTCCTCAGAGTAATGAGGAAAATGAGGGTGTGGAAATTTGGCCATTTTGAACAGTTAAAACTAGTTAGAATCTCGGGCATTATCTGAATAGCATCTATTGTCTATGGACATACCCCCCTGAACACTCCTGATCTTGTCTGAACAGCATCCATCTATTAAAAAAAATCAGAACAAATGACTTAGGAATGACTCCATGTTCATGGAGTGAAAAAATGACTAATACTTTGATAATTTAATTGTCAATTTATACTTACATCTAATAAAATATGAAAATCATAATAATTATTATTATTTTTTGTTGTTGTTGCAGTTTGGCCAGGGCTGGGTTTGAACCCGCCACTCTCGGTATATGGGGCTGGTGCCCTACCCACTGCCACAGGCACCGCCTATGAAAATTATTATTATTTTTTTTTTTGGCTGGGGCTGGGTTTGAACCCGCCACCTCCGGCATATGGGACCGGCACCCTACTCCTTGAGCCACAGGTGCCGCCCAAGACAGATTGCCTTTAAATAATGTAAACTACAGTTTTAGTATGACTCCCAAACCTTGAACAGCAACAAACATGATTATAAAACATTGTCAAGTTTACATCTAATCTAAAATATATTCATATTATAAGCTTAATCATCATCATTTCTTCTTAAAAATTATTTCCTGTAGGTACAGAAGTACTTATTTAATAATTTCTAGACATCGAGTAATAACTTATTTTGGAAAGTTTCCCAAGGTTACTACATATAGTAATCTTAATAGACTTGAAGAAGAAAAATAATTCATACCAAACAATTCAGAGTCTGAATTATTTACTAATTGATTTTTGATCTGAGTTTGGTATCTGATTTCTTCCTCAAAAGTGATGTAAACCCAACCCACTGGTTGACCTCTGCTTTTACTGTTAAACTTCACTTGTGATGTTGACAAAATCCTTTATGCCCATGTCTTTAGCACAGGTGTTTGTATTTTGCAATTGATGTTTCTCCTCACAATGAGGTACTAGATTCTATCTGTAATCATACAACCCATTGTGTGGTGATATATTGACTTATCTTTTACATTATCGAAAATTTATATTTTATTATATGATTATGCTTTAGTATAAGACTGCAATTAGGACCTTCTAGAGATTTGTGTTTATGTCTGTGTGTGCGGATGTGTGCATCTGCAGATGATGTGTATTTCATTTAAAGTTTTGTGTTAAGTGCCCACTGTGTGCCAAGATTTCTTCTAATCTAGGCAGTGGAGATACAGTAATGAACCAAAGAGGATACAGTCTGTGCCTTCATAAAGCCAATTTCTTATGAGAAAGACAAACAAGAAGAAGGTATGTAAGTAAAATATATAATATATACCAGAGTAAATTCTAAGGAGAAAAGATGAAAGAAGGGATGGTGGACCCAAGAAGTCCTCTTTTGAAATTGGCTTTTGAGTAAAGATCTGAGAGAGAGAAGGGATCTCTTGATGTGTTCATTCATACTTCATATATACACACATATATTCACATTTATATACCTTACATATCTAATGGAAAGGAAATCTATATGGATATTGCATATTTACATTTTATACTCAATTCATTCTTGTGTTTTATTATGGCCATGTATTTATGTATTACATTTTAACATTTTTCTTTTGAGTCAGATGAATTTATGGCCTTTTACAATCTTAACAGATGTCAATTAATTATAATATATATAGTGCATATAATTTTGATGCTAAATTATCAGAACTTGGACACTAGGGGTCACTTTAAGCATAACATTTTACTCCCTTCAGTACTTCCCTAACATCTTCCCCGGCATCTTTACTTTCTGGCAATAATAGGATGTTCCAAACCCATCCTCAGTGTTTCCTGCCCAAAGTCATGAAGTTATCTATCTTCCAAAGAATTTAGGTAGGAAGTAAACAAGCATTTTTTTTTATATTTGCAAGGGGGATATCAAATCAGATACAGGAATTTCTGTTTTAAGAAAAGAAGTAATTTTTCTCATTTGGTAGCCAGACCTGGGAGCCTACGAATAAATCTAAAGTAAAATTCTACTTTCTTTATATATGGTATCTTTTCTTTTCTTTCTTTCTTTTTTTTTTTTTGAGACAGAGTCTCACTATGTCACCCTCAGTAGATGACCGTGGCATCACAGCTCACAGCAAACTCAAACTCAAACTCTTGGGCTTAAGTGATTCTCTTGCCTCAGCCTCCCAAGTAGCTTGGACTACAGGCTGGGACCACAATGCCTGGCTATTTTGTTGTTGTTGTCATTGTTGTTTAGCAGCAGGCCCAAACTGGGTTCCAACCCACCAGCCTGGGTGCATATGGCTGGCGCCCTGACCACTGAGCTATGGGCTCTGAGCCTATATACCTTATTTTCCTCCCCTCCCCTCCCTTTCCTTTTTTTTTTTTTTTTGTCAGCATCTCAGTCAGTCACCCTGGCATTGTAGCTCACAGCAGCCTCAAACTCTTGATTTTGAGCAGTCCTCTTGCTTCAGCTTCCCAAGTAGCTGGGACTAGAGGTGTCTGGCTAGTTTTTCTATTTTTAATAGATATGGGAGTCTCACTCTCTTTTCAACAGGAAAGTATTAAGTTCTTAATAAATTATGTGCAGTTTTTAAAAAAGCAGCCTTTTGTAACGAACGGAGATAACTTTGTTTCTCTATGCTGACTTATTTTTTATTTTTATTATTTTTTTGAGACACAGACTCAAGCTGTCACCCTGGGTAGAGCGCTGTGGCATCACAGTTCACAGGAACCTCCAACTCTTGGGCTTAAGCAATTCTCTTGCCTCAGCCTTCCAAGTAGCTGGGACTACAGGGGCCCGCCACAAGCCCGGCTATTTTTAGGTTGTAGTTGTCATTGTTTGGCAGGTCCCCCTGGGTTCGAACCCGCCAGCTCTGGTGTATGTGGCTGGCGCCTTAGCTGCTTGAGCTACAGGTGACAAGCTTATGTTGACTTTTAAATTGTCATCCTTCTTCAAAAACTAGTTTATAGTATTTGTTTATGGTGTACTAGAAGATGTTCACTGTTTCTGCCAAGCATCTCAAAGTGAGGAAGAGGGATTTGAAGATGGGCATATTTCAGGCAAGAAAAAATTCAATGAAGTAAAATTAATAAATAATTTTAAAGCTTCATTCTTTAACTAGTTCCTTTTAGTTTTTGTTTTACATTCTCAAAGGGTAATTGAATATTCCAAATTTCTCTGTTTCTTTCTTTCTTTTTTATTTTTTTTGAGACAGAGTCCCACTTTGTCGCCCTCAGTAGAGTGCCGTAGTGTCAAGCTCACAGCAACCTCCAACTCCTGGGCTTAGGCGATTCTCTTGCCTCAGCCTCCTGAGTAGCTGGGACTACAGCCACCCGCCACAATGCCTGGCTATTTTTTTGTTGCAGTTTGGCCGGGGCCGGGTTTGACCCACCACCCTCAGTATATGGGGCCGGCGCCCTACCCACTGAGCCACAGGCACCGCCCTGAATCTTTCTTTTAAGGCATCATTTATCTTCATTAGTATAATCCTAAAATGTTGATAGTTTTGCAATACAGCATGTAGCTGGCACCTTTTCTTGAGGCACAAACAGTAATAAAATATCTATATGCCACAAATGTGTTAATCCTTCAAGTTTTATTGAGTCTGATTTCACCTCATTTTGTCTTCCTTTTATCTAAGAACTTCAATCCCCAGGAGATCCAAGTTTCCCTCCTTGTTTTCTTTGTGTTGTTTTTAGTTCTTTCTAGTCTTTTGCAAAGTAGGGAGAGTTCTCTTTGATGCTGTTCTTTTTGCAGATGAGGAGTGAAGGATGATTCCATGCCTAGAACCATGGCTGATGACTGAAAGCTAACAGTATGGATGGATGCTATTGGTGTCGTGTTAGGAACCAAAATTAGACTTTGAAATTCATTAAGTCTTCTTTGTGTATCTTCTAGTCTTTTATGAAGCCTTGTATATTCTTCAAATAGAACATTTTGTCTATTTAACACCTGATTTTCTGTTTCCAATTCTACTTTCTCCTGCAGTGTCTTCAATTTGTTTTCATGAAGAGATTTTCTCTTTCTGGGCAATTGTAGCTCATGGGAGTTTCTCTTTAGCTTTTCTTCTCTCTCTGTTGTATGCTCACGAAACTTATGCTTTTCTTTCAACCATTGCATCTCTCTCTCTTCCAATGTCTTTTCACCTCTAGTTGCGCTTTTTCAGCTTGGCTTCGTAAATTTCAGCATTCTTGTTTTAACCTTTCCACCATTTCCTTCAGCATTTGATTTGAACTCAGCAGGTCATTCTCTGCCTGTGAAAGTGAGGTCACTTGGATCTGTAATCGACTGATTTGCTGTATTAGGTCAGTAATTTCATTTTCTCTGCATTTTCTTTTTCTTTTTGTTTTTTGAGACAGAGTTTCGAGCTGTCGCCCTGGGTAGAGTTCTGTGGCATTACAGCTCACAGCAACCTCAAACTCTTGGATTTAAATGATTCTCTTGCCTCAGCCTCCCAAGTAGCTGGGACTACAGGTGCCCGCCACAACACCTGGCTATTTTTTGGTTGCAGTTGTCGTTGTTACGCAGGCCTGGCTGGATTTGAACCCACCAGCTCCGGTGTATGTGGCTGGTGCCCTAGCCGCTGAGCTATAGGCACCGAACCTTTCTATGCATTTTCAATAGTCACAATTATTGTTGACGTTTTAACCTAATACTCTAAAGTTCCCTTCTGGCTGCCTCTTCTGCCATCTGTGAAACCCACAATTTCTCTTCACACAGATCTTTTTTTCAAGACATCATGTCCCACTTTTCATTTTCTCTAAATCTGCCCTCAAGTTCTAACTTTTGCTCTTGTAATACCACAAGTTTTTGATAACCTTCTTCCTTGGCAGCTTGTACTTTACATATTAATTCATGATCCTTTTCTACTAAGAGCACTTTGTGGGGTTCAATAGCTGATTTGAGAATTTCATTGTCTGAAATGAAATTCAGTTCACTTTGAATCTTATTCCTTTCTCTTTCTAGCTCACTCTTAGCTCTTACTGCCTCCATTTTGATGTCTGTTATTTCTAGTTTGTTTGAATGTTTCAGTTATTTTATTTTATGATCAATGTGTTTCTCATTCAGCTTTATGTAATTTACTATTTTAAAAGGGTTTTGGTCACTGCTTGATTGTAGTTCTTTTTCCAAGCATTCAGCCTGTAGTTTAGATTGTAGGCTGATTGTTTTTCAGCCTCCAGGGATCTGACTGTAGCCTCCATCTCAGCCAACTGCTGCACCTGTATTCTTTGGATATTTTCTACCTGAGCATCAGAATTCTCTTTTTCAGCCCTTAATTATGCTACTTTAGCCTTTAAACCTTTTAATTTCTGACACAATTGAACTTTTTTTGAACAAGTTGCTTCACTCATTTGCTGTCTCTTGTGAGATCAGCACTAAGGAGCTGATTCCATAGTTCTTTATCTTTCTCAAGTCTTAACAATCTCTAATTCATACTTTATTTTTCCTTCTAAAATACGTGGAGATTCTTCTTTCTGGTGTTCAGATTCTGACTTGAGAAATGTGTATTCATAGTGAAGCTTATTATATTCAGCTCTATACTTTTCCACTTCTTCATTCAGATTGCAAAAATGTTCTCTCATTGGAGTTTCTAATTCTTGCTGTATTTGAGATCTTAATACTTCCAACTTTTATGGAGTTAATACCTGTGCCTTTATTTCTTCTGAGTCTTTAGTTTCCTGTAGTAATTCCTCTTTTAGTTCTTCAAACAACAGCTGAAATTTTTCCTGCGGAGTTTACTTTTCATTTAACAGGCATTTAAGTTCATTTTTCTGACTTTATGTACTCATCTTGAAACCTTGTGTGTTCAGCCTTCAGAGTCTGATAATTAGTTTTATGATGCATGCATCATAACCTCTCATCAATTAACATTTTTTGGAACTCAAATTGAGAATTTGTCAGTCCATTGTCTCCACCAGGAGGAAAAGGGTCCATATTGGTAACTGAGCTGATAACCATGTAAAAATAAGTTCTGGCTTTTTTTTTTTTTTTTTTTTTTTTAGGTTACAGTTCAGCCAGGGCCGGGTTTGAACCCGCCACCCTTGGTACATGGGGCCGGCACCTTACTGACTGAGCCACAGGCACTGCCCCAAGTTCTGGCTTTTTTATTTTTCTAGTTTTCTTCCCAAGAGTATTTTCCACTTCTTTTTTACTTAGGCAGAATCTCAGGAGGCCAGATTATACCAGACTAATACATGGTCCTTGCAACTTGCACACATACAACTTAAATGACCAGAGTTCTGGCTGCACTTGCCACCGAGGGACATCACCATAGTTCCAGCCATCTGCACCCGCTCAGCTTGACTTGTGAAGATACTGGGGCTAAGGGTTAGAATCCTACAGTGGGGTGTCGGCCCAGCCTGCCACTCCTGGGGAGGTCCACAGCCACTAGCCACACAAATCGAACTGGAGCAGGAGGAACAGGAGGAGGGCCCAGTGGGCTTCTCGTGCCACCCCCCACGCCCCACTACAGAAACCTGAGGTATCTAGAGAGAGGGTCCCGAGGGCGGTGGCAGAAAACCTTCACTCCTCTGCAGTGGACAGTCTCAAGCTGTCACCCTGGGTAGAGTGCCATGGTGTCACAGCAACCTCAAACTCTTGGACTTAAGCAATTCTCTTGGCTCAGCCTCCCAAATAGCTGGGACTACAGGTGCCTGCCACAACACCCCACCATTTTTTGGTTGTAGTTGTCATTGTTGTTTGGTGGCCTGGGCTGGATTTGAACCCGACGCTTACTGTGTATGTGGCTGGTACCCTAGCCACTTGAGCTACAGGCACCTAGCCAGGATTGCACAGAATTTTGGGTAAAATTGTTGCCATTATGATTGAGTACCTTTTAGAGACAGATGGAAACAAAGCTTCCTTTTAGAGCATTTCACATAGATATCTAGTTTCTTCTTAGGATATTAATTTTCTACATTCTGCTAAGATTCTTCTATTTTATTACAAAGTTCAAAATGGGGAGATAAAAGACTGAATGGTGAAGAAAAGTAGATTCCTGAAGTCACAGTCAAGGGTAGTTTAGTGATGACAGGATGAGCCACCTTCTTGGTCAGCTTTCTTAAAGGCATTTGAGCAGTAATTCTTCATAGATTCTCCCAGAAAGAAAAGTATCCTGGGTAGAGTGTCTGGCACCTTGGGATCAAGCAATCCTCTTGCCTCAGCCTCCCAAGTAGCTGAGACTATAGACCCCTGCCACAATGCCCAGCTAGTTTTTCTATCTTCAGTAGAGAAAGTGTCTTGCTCTTGCTCAGGCTGGTATCCAACTCCTGAGCTCAGGCAATCCACCTGCTTCCACCTCCCAGTTTCTTTCTCTTGCTGTGGCTGGTCTGAGGCAAACAGTAACACTAGGAAAACAGCCAGTGTATGAGCCCAGTTATAACGCAATGACCTGCTTCAATTAATGGGAATGGGAACTGCGGGAGCTCTGACTCTTTGGTTTGTTCATCCCTCTGGAGAGAGGTCACCAGAACGCTCCTCTTCTAGGGGCCTTCCACCTCTAGGCTACCTGACAATAGCACCTTCAAGCCTTCCTGGTGGCAACAGTCCTTAGAACACGCGCTTCTCCACCCAGCAAAACTTGTTCGTTTCTGCCTCTGACTTCGGTGCCCTCCACTCCTACCCTTACCCGGGCAGGAGCAGCGCTTGGGGCCACAGCCCAGTTGGATCAGCAGGACTGTGGGATTGGGCGGGTCCTTGGCTTACGTAAGTATCCGGACAAACCCAACACGTGGTTTACTTTACCTGGCGCAGAAGTCTCGCGCTCCCCACAATGAGCCCCAGAGTCCCTAGCTGGGAGCACTGCCGGTCTTTCCGTCCCCTCACAGCTAACTCCCAGAAGCCATTGCGGAGGTGGGCTTAGCTGAGGAGGCGGTGTCTCTGCTTCCGCTTTCTTCAGGGGAAGGCGGCAGCGCAAGGCGGTGCTACTTGCTCCGGGGGCTCAGGTAGGACGTCCGGATTCTCCATAGAGTACAGCCTGTGCGGATCAAGGAGCGGCTGTCATACGGTCTTCTGTCTGGGTTACATATGAATGATCTGGCACATACGAGCACCCGTCTGGTTTGGTGGGTCCACGAGCGCGGCTGTCGGTGAGAGCATGTGTGTGTGTGTCTTGTGTTGCTATGAGGTTCGCATGCGTGAGGCTGTAATAGTTTGTGGGGGGACTGCACGTGACCTACAGTGTGTGTGACTAAGGCCAGATTGTTGTGGACTGTGTGGTTGTTCTTGCTGTCACCGGGTTGGTGAGATGGTGTGACCATGTGCTGCTGAGTCAGTGTGAGTGTGTCACTGTGTCTGGTGACCTCTGTCCGGAGGGACCAACAAACCAAGAGTCAGAGCTCCCGTAGTGCACATTAATTGTAGCAGGTCACTGCTTTATAACCCGGCTCATACGCTGGAAGAGAAATTTTGGGAGGCTCGGTTTTCCTAGCGTGCTCCTGAGAGGCTTGCCGCTAAGGTAATCTTTAGTAACTCAGTGATTCCAGGGTGTTTGTGCATAAGAGCATTTTCTTCCTTTGCCTCAATTACTGGCTGACTTAGCCGAAGAAAGTTAGGAGTGTCTCCTCTGGAAGGAAGAAGGCCCGAGCCTTCATCTGTGTATTCCCCTCCCCTACAGTGCCTCTGCTTTAGGCGTCCATAAACAGGCTTAACATTACCTATTATATTTGTGGAGTTTGATGATGGCACTCCAGGCCATCATTTTCAAGGTCTCTGACGTCTACAGCTGTGAATCTCTGTTTCTTCCTCGCTTCCTCTGATTCTGTATCTGAAAAATAACTTCTAAGAAAGAAGACAGGAATTTGAGTCTCATTTTGAAGTTTCCAAGTGCAGAGACAGTCTCCTGAGTTATTGACCTGGTTTTGTAATGAAAATTCACAAATATAGGGCGGTGCCTGTGGCTCAACGGAGTAGGGCACCGGCCCCATATGCCGGATGTGGCAGGTTCAAAACCAGCCTGGTCAAAAACTGCAAAAAAAGAAAGCAAGAAAAATAAAAAAGAAAGAAAATTCACAAATATGACTCCATCTAACCTACAGAGAAGACAGGCAGAGTATATTCTTTAGCCTGCGTTTTCTTATGAAAAGAGGGCAGCTTTTAGAATTAGAGAAACCTGAATTATACTCTGGGCTCCTTCACCTACAAACCATGTGACTTGGGCTAAATTATCTTAACTTCTGTTTCTGTAAAAAGGGGGTAAATACTTAACATTACAAGGAATTGACAGGAGCAGGGTTCATTGCTGTTCCTGAAGGGTCTAGTTCAACACTGAAGTAATATGGGTAATAACCATGTCTGTGTAACTCTGGGTCAGCCTTACCAGCTCTCTTTTCATCAGAAGATTGATACTGTATACTGCCGGTGAGCTCCTTGACCTAAAGTATGGGGAATCACTTGTGATGTTTCCAGAGGTTCTTCAACTATCAGAAGTTGCATGTAGGGTCTCTATGCTGGGGCTTAGGTATATTTTAACAGAGATCCTTTAGATTAGGTGTATTTTAATAGAGATCCTTTAGATTCCCAAAGAGGGTATAACCCCAAAAGTCATAAGAACATTTGGACTAGAATACTAAGGCTGTCATGTCAGAAGTAGCAAGGGAGTTTGCCATAATGTTGCCCAAGCCAGGTGTGGTGGCTCATACCTGTAATCCTAGCACTTTAGAAGACTGAGGTGGGTGAATTGCTTGAGGTCAGGAGTTTGAGACCAGCCTGAGCAAGGGTGAGACCCTGTCTCTACTAAAAATAGAAAAACTACCTGGGCATTCTGGCAAGCACCTGTAGTATCCTGTCTCTACTAAACATAGAAAAACTACCTGGGCATTGTGGCAAGCACCTGTAGTCTCAGCTACTTGGGAGGCTGAGGCAAGAGGATCACTTGAGCCCAAGAGATTGAGGTTGCTATGAGCTATGACACCAGGGTACTCTACCCAGAGTGAAAGTGAGACTGTGTCTCAAAAACAAGAAAAATGTTGCCCAAATCAGTAGTGACTGCATAGCTAGGTAATTTATGGTTTGTGCATATCATAGAATTTTGTTCAGCTATGATTTATATGTAAGTGTTCAACAATTGGGTACAAGTGATTATAGACTGGATATTCGGTGATGGTAAGAACCTATTGTTAATTTTGTTAGATGTGGTGCCATATTGTTAGATGTCATTCTTTAGTGTTGTAACCTGAAATATTTAGAGCTGAAATTTTATGTCTGTAATTTAAAGTAATTCAGCAAAAAACACATCAATATGGTACTATGTGAATAATCACTAAACACAAATGATATGTTCTTGTTCATTTCTCTCCTTTTGTGTATATATATATATTTTTTTTTTTTTCTTTTTGAGACAGTCTCAAGCTGTTACCCTGGGTAGAGTGCCGTGATGTCACAGCTCACAGCAACCTCAAACTCTTGGGCTTAAGCCATTCTCTTGCCTCAGCCTCCCAAGTAGCTGGGACTACGGGCGCCCACCACAATGCTCGACTATTTTGTTGTTATTGTTGCACTTATCGTTGTTGTTTTAGCTGCCCTAGGCTGGGTTTGAACCCACCAGCCTTGGTGTATGTGGCCAGTGCCCTAGCCACTGAGCTACAGGTGCTGAACCTCTCCTTTTGTATATTTGAAAAATTTCACAGAAATGTTCAAAATATTTGTAGATATTTAAATTTCTCCCCTACTTCTTGAAATAAATCACAGAAAAAAATAAATAAAATGTGTCGCAAGAGAAAATGTTGCATGATAGTCACAGTGTTGAAGCAGAATACTCCAGAAGTTAGATTGTATTTAAATAGCACTTAGACGTGAATAGATTTTGTGGATATACATATGGGTACTTAAAGGGAAGAATCACATCTTGATGTGTTTGTATTGCTAGTAATAATGATTTCATAAGCCTAAAACCAATATTCAATTCTTAGTTGTAATTAAGTTAGGATTTAAATTAAGAAAATGATTGCAGATGATGGGAAAAAGGGAACAGAGACAGGAGAGAAGTAGATCAGAGAAACCCAAAGCCTAGTGCAAAACGCACTGCTGAAGGGCTAGGCCCTTTTTAAGAATGTAGAGGCTATCTTGCTGAAACTTCACTTCTTCCCCAGCACCACTCCACTGTCGAGGTCACTGAGCAAGCAAGGCTTGCCTGGGTAGGGCTGCCCTCTCAGAGAGAGTAAGTCCTTTTGGGAATGCAGAATGTTTAAACCTCATTAAAGAGAGCAAGAATTGCTCTGAAGTAGATAAGGAGAAAAATATTGCTTTTCTTCTGTCAACTTGGTATGGTCAGAAGCATCAGTCAGTCTGAGCACAAGGCTTCTTGAGTGTTAATTGCCACTCTGATGATTTGTGTGCGTGGCCTAATTGGGGTCTTCTTTGACATGCTGCTCCTGGACTGTGTTCCTTGTCCAATGTTCTGTTTGTGTTATGATCATAAATAATTTAGAGCAATAATAGTAAAAAGTAAATCAGTCTAATTAACACAGATAAAGAAATAGTTTAGTTAGAAAATGCAAGCACAGCAAGAACCATGACATAATTGTTAGCTTTCTTTCCTCAGATTGATGATTAAAACAATGGTGTATGATATAAAATGGAGCTAGCCTGGAGCAAGGGGCTGTCTGCTGGTCCTCATGGTGAAGGCAGACAGACTCCTAAACCAGCTTTAATAAACTTTCTCTTGTGTTTTGTCTTTTCATTTTTTCCTTATCCCCTCATCTCCACTAGCCACTTGGAGGGACTCATGGCATAGTTTTGGACTGTCCCCAACAGATTTTATATAGAGATAGAAGTATCTAACATCTCCAAAGAAAATTAAAAACATCTGTCGGAGCCCTTGGCAAAAAGAAGTTGGCTTTATTTATTTACAATTAAGTTGAGAACATAAGCTTGATAGAATCTGGAAATAAATGGTGAAATAGCTGTCTCTTTCTTATTCTTTCCTCCAACATCAGGGATACTTGAGAATGTGACCCTTAGTCGAATTCTTCTTGCAAAACTTATTAATGCATTTGATATTTTACTGTTTTATGTAAGATGTCATCACTAGGGACAACTAGGTGTAGGGTATAAAACTAAATAGTACTGTGTATTATTTCTTCCACTTCATATGAATCTATAATTATTTCTCATTAAAAACATGTTTTAAAGATCCAGTAGAAAAAAAACAAACTATAAAAATGTACTATTCACAGGAAAAAACTGATCACCTTGAATATTTTAAAGACGTTACTATAAAACATTTGTTGAACAGGAGGAAGTGAGCTTTTCACGTCCTCTGGGTCCTTACATGGCAAACATAAGATCATGAGTGTCTGCACCCCCATTTAAGGATCCAGAAATCAAAGAAAGCTTTGTTAGGATATACTGAAATTCCTCCTGCTCCGATGCTGGTAACTATCCTTGGCTTGACCTGATAGAATGTTAACCATATTTAACAGTATATCTGAAAAGTTCCATTCTCTCACTTGAAAACCAATCCAAGTTGGGAGTCAATTATCCCACAAATTAAATAATTATTTTTTCCCTAATGCTTTCAACTAGGGGAAAGACTTGTGCTTAAGATAAAAATTATTTAAAAATTAAAAATTGGCCTAAAACAAATGCTGCATACTGCTGATTTTCATTATCCCAATTAACATTATGAAGAGAGAGTAAAAAAATAATACCTATCAGGCTTGTTTTGTGCATGTTAAAGATAATTTATTCTATAAATGTTATTATCTGATCAAGAATAAGTACACATTTTTCAGTTGTTGCTATAGCATTAGGTTTCTCCCATCAACTTGACTCTCATTTTGGAGAAACAGGAAAGTAAAGGCAAGAAAGGATTTTGAAAAACCCATGTAATTTTAACAACCAGATTTATCACCATTGTCATATTTGCTTTCATTATTTCATTAAAGAAATATTACAGGTAAATATGACTCTCAGCAAAACTTTCCCACATCCCAAAAGGCAACCAGTGTCATATATGGATCTATGATCAATACACAGTACTGTTCTCACCATCTTATTAAATTACACAAATGTTACAGTTTCACTGTGCATTTTGGTTTTTATTTCAATAATATACTGTAATCCATGTAAATTTAGTGTCTTCCTTCTAAATACTATATTCTATCATAGAAAAAATTACATTATATTGATTTATCCCTCTGTTGTTGAAAATTTGTATCATATGCAATTTAGGGCAATATAAACTGTGATACAGTGAAAAGTGATATTATGTGGGTGCTATGAGGCCAAAACATCAAAATAGAGTTGACTACTCCATGATTAAGGAAATCTTGTTACTCTAAAGTAATATATTCTATTTTCATCATAGTGTTGGAATTTTGCTTTTAGTATTCTGGTTGTCAATCTATTGGATCTTATTTTTGTATATGGTGTAAAGTAGAAAGCTAATTTTTCTCATATAAACCTTCCCTTTCACTGAATATACCATTAACTCCATGATAATTTCAACAGTATTATCATACACAAAATTGTCATATCTTTTTGGATTTTTATATAATCCTCAATATTGTGTCTACTGATTTATTCCCTCAGTAATACACTATTTAATGACAACTTTAAATAACTATGTGATGATATCTAGTAGAGCCTGCCTTCCCTATTCTGCTTTTTCAAATTTTTTCAGCTATGTGTGACCTTTACTTTTCCATATAACATTTTTGGATCCATTTATAAAGTTCTTTAAAATATATAAATAACTGATGTCAACTCTAAGTGAAGTATATTAAACTTGCAGATTTAGAAGAGAACTTATATTTTTATAAAGTCAAGTTTTTTGGGATATAATGTTCTGTGTACTTTAAGATGTTTTATAACTATGTATATATGTCTCATAAATCATTATTGTGTTTATTCTTATATATTTTCTATAAATACATTTTTCTCATTAATTTTTTCTTGTATAAAAGATTAGTTTTAGAGTTCCTCTTTTTTCCCCCATCTTTATCTTGCTTAAGACAATGCCTGGGAGCTCAAGTGTTATGTTGGTATGCTGACAGCAGATACTTTGTTTAAGATTTTAATGAAAATACTTATTAAATATTATCAATATATAAAATGTCTGCTGGAAGTTCTAAGATAATCTGCTTTTACGTTATACAGTTTGTCAACTTGGTAAGAATTCTATTTCATAAGTTTGTGACTTCTTCCAAATGTTGTGAAGGTTTTCCAACATTCATAGTTTTCTGCTATGGAACCAAACATGTAATGTGCAATAAGGTGTTAATTTCTTCCAAAGACTTTCCCATATTCACAATATTTATAGAGTTTCTAATGAGTATGAATTCTCTGGTGTCTGACAAGGTGTGACTTTTGGCTGAAGGCCTTGCCACACTCATTACAGTGATAAGGCTTCTCACCTGTATGTTTTCTCATATGAAGAGTAAGAGATGAGATTTGAGAGAAGGCTTTTCCACACTTACTACAGTCAAAGGGTTTCTCACCTGTATGACCTCGTATATGTATAGTAAGAGATGAACTTTGCGAGAAGGCTTTTCCACATTTATTACATTCATAGGGTTTCTCACCTGTATGACCTCTCATGTGCACAATAAGGGAAGTTCTTTGAGAGAAGGCTTTTCCACATTCGTTACATATGTAAGGCTTCTCACCTGTATGACTTCTCATATGTAAATTAAGCAGTGAGCACTGAGAGAAGGCTTTTCCACATTTGTCACATTCATAAGGCTTTTCCCCTGTGTGGCTTCTCAAATGAAGAGTAAGGGATGCAATTTGAGAGAAGGCTTTGCCACATTCATTACAATCATAAGGTTTCTCTCCAGTATGAACTTTTTGATGTGTAATAAAGTTTTGCTTTTGGCTGAAGGCTTTACCACATTCATTGCATTCATAAGGTTTCTCTCCAGAATGAATTTTTTCATGAGCAATGAGATTTGACTTCTGGCTAAAGGCTTTCCCACATTCCTTACATATATAGGGCTTTTCCCCAGTATGAATTCTCTGGTGTCTAACAAGATTTGACATCTGAATGAAAGCTTTCCCACATTCATTACATTCATAAGGTTTCTCTCTAGTATGAATTTTCTGGTGTGTAATGAAGTTTTTCTTATGGCTGAAGGCTTTTCTACATTCGCTACATTCATATGGTTTCTCACCAGTGTGACTTCTCATATGTACTGTAAGGGCAGAGCTTTGAGAGAAGGCTTTTCCACACTCAGTACATTCATAGGGTTTCTCACCTGTATGAATTCTAACGTGTATAATAAGCATGGAAAACTGAGAGAAGGCTTTCCCACATTTATCACATTTATAAGGTTTTTCTCCTGTATGACTTCTCATATGAAGAGCAAGGGACGCAATTCGAGGGAAGGCCTTACCACATTCATTACATGCATAAGGTTTCTCCCCAGTATGAACTTTCTGATGTGCAATGAGGCTTTGTTTCTGGCTGAATGCTTTTCCACACTCATTACATTCATAAGGTTTCTCTCCAGTATGAATTTTTTCATGATCAATGAGATTCGATTTCTGGCTGAAAGATTTCCCACATTCTTTGCATGCATATGGTTTCTCTCCAGTATGAATTCTTTGATGTCTAATGAGATTTGACATTTTAATGAAAGCTTTCCCACATTCATTACATTCAAAAGACTGCTCCCTACTGTGAATTTTATAATGTTTAATGAGTTTTTCCTTGTAGCTGAAGGTTTTTCTACAGTTATTACATTCATAGGGCTTCTCGCCAGTATGAATTCTCAGGTGTCTGATGAGGTCCAATGTTTGATTGAAGCCTTTTTCACAGTGATTACACTTAAAGGGTGTTACTCCAAGATGTAAAGAGCAATTATCATATGATTTCATAGGTTCAATATATTCACAATCTTCCTTTCTTATAAGGCATTTTGCATTATCATGACAGTCAAAATTATGTTCTAAACATTTTCCAAACAAGTCATATTCAAAGAGATTATGTCCAGAAGGAACAAAATCTGAGTTCAGAGGAAACACATTTGCAAATTGCTTATGACATTTATTGTCTTTTTCTTTAGTCAGTATTTTCTTGAATTTACCTTCAACTGGTCTCAAAAGTCTATCTTGGTGTTTCTGATGTTCATCAATTCCCCATATTTCTCCTAAAATAGATTGCAAACAAATATCACTTGTGAATTTTTTCTAATAATGTAATATCAGGAAATTTTCAAAAAAATGTGCCATTATGAATGAGGTTGATTCTTTGTTTAAGGACTACTCTCCCATTATTATTATTTTATTTGTTTTGGAGACAGAGTCTCACTTTGTCATCCTTGGTGTAGTGCCACGGCATCATAGCTCACAGCAGACTCACAACCTCAACATCTTGGACTCAAGCAATTCTCTTGCCTCAGCCTCGCAAGTATCTGGGACTATAGGTGCCCACCACAAATGCCCGGCTATTTTTTAGAGATGAGGTCTTGCTCTGGCTCAGGCTGGTCTTAAACCTGTGAGCTCAGGCAATCCACCTACCTTGGCCTCCCAAGTGCTGGGAATACAGGCATACTTTGCCATTAATAAACAAATTTCAAGTGCATGTACCTCCTGTCTTTTAAGTTTTGAGAAGGAAATTCCAAGGAAGAAAGTATGAGTAGAGGCAGTTATTTATAAATATAAATAGCTTTGATTGCTTTTAAAAGGGATCTGAAAGAAAACAAATAACTATTAGGAAGACGATCAATGTACAAATAGAGTAAAAAGACATAATGTTAAAGAAAAAACAAAAGTGAGGTTATAGCATAAGATTACTTTGCAGTACTCTTATTGAAATATATTTTTATAAACTGTTTCACATGAAGACTTTTCTGAAAAATGCAAATTACTAAAACTTACTCTAGAAGATGGAGAAAACTTATCTAGACAAATTTCCATTAAAATGAACAGAAAAATATAAAAAGCAATTCCCTAAAACAAAACAAAAAAGCCCAAAGAAATTCACATGGGCATTCTAACAAGGATTTAAGAAATAACTGTTAACACTATACAAATTGTGTAGTGTAGAAAAAAGAGCAATTCCCAATACTTTTGTATGAAACAAACCATATATATTTTTTATTTTATTTTATTTTATTTTTTTGAGACAGAGCCTCAAGCTGTTGCCCTGGATAGAGTGCCATAGCATCACAGCTCACAGCAATCTCTAACTCCTGGGCTCAAGTGATTCTCCTGCCTCCGCCTCCCAAGTAGCCACTACAGGTGCCCACCACAGTGCCTGACTATTTTTTGGTTGCAGCCGTTATTGTTGTTTGGCGGGTCCGGGCTGGATTCAAACCCGCCAGCTCAGGTGTATATGGCTGGTGCCTTAGTCACTTGAGCCACAGGCGCCAAACCAACAAACCTAATATTAATACCAAAACATGACAAATATGACACACCAAAAAAAAGCAAACTATTCACCAATTTCATTTAACCAATGAAAAGAATCTATGTAAAACATCAAAATGACCTGGAAGAAAAACAGTGTCCCAGAAGCACAGCACATATACCTGAGTAGATTTTTTTTCCAAGAATATGTTTTGATATTAGAAAATATATTACAGGGCAGAGCCTGTGGCTCAGTGAGTAGGGCGCCGGCCCCATATGCCGAGGGTGGCAGGTTCAAACCCAGCCCCGGCCAAAACTGCAACAAAAAAATAGCCGGGCGTTGTGGCTGGCACCTGTAGTCCCAGCTGCTCGGGAGGCTGAGGCAGGAGAATTGAGTAAGCCCAAGAGCTGGAGGTTGCTGTGAGTCCTGTGACATCATGGCACTCTACCAAGGGCGGTAAAGTGAGACTCTGTCTCCACAAAAAAAAAAAAAAAAAAAAAAAAGAAAGAAAATATATTACAAAAGAAAATATAGGTAAAAAATTTTAAATCAAGTAATCATTTCCATAGACATTAAAAAGATAAGAAAACTCTATTTTCATTAAAAAATTCTTTATAAAATAGTGATAGACAGTATTTGAGAATAAAGTACAGTACAACCCAAACACTAGTACTATATTTAATGGGAAAATTCCAGAAGCATTTCTATTAAAGTCTATAAGGAAAGGTGAGCACTATCACCACTATTATTACAGTAGAGGGAAGTCAACTAAATGAAAGAAATAAAGGTATAAAAATTTGGAAAAGGTAAAATAAACATTTGTTATCAATAAAACTGTTTAAAAAAAATCAAGCCATTTGAAAAAGTATTATAAAAAGTAATAAATTCTGGCCAAGTGTGGTAGCTCATGTTTATAATGCTAGCACTCTGGGAGGCCAAGGCCAGTGGATTGTCTGACCTCACAGTTTCGTGAACCGCCTGAGCCAGAGCAAGACCTCGTCTCTTAAAAAAAAAAAACAATAGCCAGGCATTGTGGTGGGTGGCTATAAGTCCCAGCTACTCAAGAGGCTGAGGCAAGAGAATCACTTGAGTCCAAGAGTTTGAGGTTGCTGTGAGCTATGACTCCATGGCACTCTACTAAGGGCAAGACAAAGTGAGACCCTGTCTCAAAAAAAAAAAAAAAGGCAAGAAATTCAATAAATTCACTATATACAAATTAATGTTTGGTTTTATGTTAAGTTCATATACACAACTACAATTGTCCCATGGTATCTATCAGGTATTGTTTCCAGGACCTCCCACACATACCAGTATCTCTGGATGATTGAGTTCCTTACATAAAATTGTGTAGTATTTACATATAACCTGTATACATCCTCCCATATACCTTAAATCATCTCTAGAATATTATTTCTTTTCTTTTCTTTTTTTTTTTTTTTTTTTGTAGAGGCAGAGTCTCACTTTATTGCCCTCTGTAAGAGTGCCGTGGCATCACACAGCTCACAGCAACCTCCAACTCCTGGGCTTAGGCTATTCTCTTGCCTCAGCCTCCTGAGTAGCTGAGACTACAGGTGTCTGCCACAACACTCGGCTATTTTTTTGTTGCAGTTTGGCCTGGGCTGGGCTTGAACCCACCACCCTCGGTATATGGGGCCGGCACCTTACCCACTGAGCCACAGGCGCCGCCCTAGAATATTATTTCTAATATAACGTAAATGCTATGTAAATGGTTGTTATACTGTAATTTTTATTTGTTTTACTTTTTATTGTTGTATTATGTTTTATTGTTGGTTTTTCCCAAAAAAATATTTTCAATCAACAGGATGAAACCCAGGGATACGAAATGCTGACTGTATTTAGAAAATAGAAGAAAAAAACTACATTTACAATGGCAACAGAATATATAGAATATTTAGAAAACATCTAGAAACCATAAGAAAACTTTAAAATGAACATACAGACTTAAACAAGTGGAAAAGTGTTGTGAGTTGAATTGTGTGCCCCCCAAAAAGATTATGTTGAAGTTCTAACTGCCAGTAACTCAAAATGCATCCTTATATATAAACAGGGTCTTTGAAGAAATAATTAGTTAAGATGAGATCAAACTGGGTGGCGCCTGTGGCTCAAGGAGTAGGGCGCTGGCCCTATATGCCAGAGGTGGCAGGTTCAAACCTGGCCCCGGCCAAACCAAAAAGAAAAGATGAGATCAAACTGGGATAGAGTAAGCTTGTAATATTGTATAATTGGTATTCTTATAAAAAGAACGCTACATGAGGGCGGCGCCTGTGGCTCGGTGAGTGGGGTGCTGGCCCCATATGCCGAGGGTGGCAGGTTCAGGCCCAGCCCTGGCCAAACTGCAACAAAAAAAAGCCGGGCGTTGTGGCAGGTGCCTGTGGTCCCAGCTGCTCGGGAGGCTGAGGCAAGAGAATCGCGTATGCCCAAGAGTTGGAGGTTGCTGTGAGCTGTGTGACACCACGGCACTCTACCCGAGGGCAGTACAGTGAGACTCTGTCTCTACAAAAAAGAAAAAGAAAAAAAAAAGAATGCTACATGAAAGGACAGAGAGACAGAATGCCATGTAAAGATGGAGACACAGCTTAGAGTTATGCTGTCACAAATTAAGGAACATCTGGGACTACCAGAGGCTGAAAGAGGCAAGGAAGGATCCTTCTCATGTTCCAGAGGGAGCATGCCCCTGTTGACATCTTAATTTTGACCTTCTAGCCTCCAGAACTGTGCAAATAAATTTTTGTTATTCTAACTCACCCAGTTTGCAGTCCTTTGATTCAGCAGCCCTAGTAAACTAAGACAAAAACCAAAACACATTTTGGAAAAGAACATTCAAAAGCATACAAAAAACATGTACAAGTTAATCAATTTACAGTGGTTTCAAAAAAATGTTTGAAAATATAAGTAATAGCTCAAAGGAAAATAACACTAGGTTTGCCATCATAGAGGAGAAATGAGTAAGAGAAGAATTACTTTTCTTTTTTTTTTTTGTGGTTTTTGGCCGGGGCTGGGTTTGAACCCACCACCTCCGGCATATGGGACCGGCGCCCTACTCCTTGAGCCACAGGCGCCACCCTTTTTTTTTTTTTTTTTTCTTGAGACAAAGTCTCATTTCTTCCTCCTCACACCCACCAGTAGAGTGCCGTGGTGTCATAGCTTATAGCAACCTCAAATGCTTGGGCTCGAACAATCCTCTTGCCTAAGCCTCCCAAGTAGCTGAGACTATAGGTGCCTGCCACAACGCGTGGCTATTTTTTTTTGCAGTTTTTTATGGCCGTGGCTGGGTTTGAACCCGCCACCTCTGGCATATGGGTTGGCGTCCTACTCCTTTGAGCCATAGGTGCCGCCCGCCTGGCTATTTTTTAGAGAGAGGATCTTGCTCTTGGGCTGGTCTCTAACTCCTGAGCTTAGGCAATTCACCTGCCTCAGCCTCCCAGAGTGCTGGGATTACAGGCATGAGATGCAAAGCATGTGTTATATATTCAAAAGGGTAAACATAAAAGTTTTTCTGAACACTGTAGTAATCAATGATAATGAAAAAAACAATGGGAAGGTAAAAACTAAGTAAAGGGATTATTGGAACATAAAACTGGAGGTGACCACTTTGGTTGATTGAATAAGGAACAAATATAGTAGAGGGAGAAAAAAAAATTGAGGTCAGATATAGTACAATATACAAATTTATCACTGATTCCATCCAAAATCACACTATATGAGATAATTTGAAAGGTATAAACTAACAAAGACAAGAGATAACAGTGGACAACAGATGTAAACTTAATTTTGGCAGATGGAAGATTAAGGACTATTACCTGACAGATGAACTGAGAAAGCTGAAACCCAAGTGCCCGCAGAAGATGTAAAATAGCCAAACCTAATTCCAACTAAATAAAAACTCAGGAAGTACAGAAATCATGTACCATGAGTGGTGGGAATGACTGGAGGGGTTAAAAATAAGAAGTGACTGGAAGTCTAATGGCAAATAGATGCTTGTATTGTAAAATGAGGTGCCTATCACTCCTCTATTCTAAAGGAGATGGGAGACTACTCTCATTCTGGAGAAACAGAACCAGAGAGGCTCTATAGTCAGGGACACCAGGCAGAGGAATATAGTAAAAAGAAACTGGCTCAAATGTAGTGAGAATAAATGAAATTCTACATATGAGCCTCAGACTGAAGGTTGAGACATTCAGTCACCTATTGCTGCTTAGATTCAAGGGGAAAATGGGAGATTTTTCTCCCTTTCTATAAAACTGAGAATGAAGAAGGGAAAAATTCCCATTAACAGGTAAAGTCAGAGACCTGACTGCCTGTTGTAAATGTAGAAAAGAAGATAGAATGCTAAGCTCTTTGGTCACTTTAGTTAAAGTGAAAAAAAGAGCAACTAAGCAAAAGATGATGAGGGAGAAGGTAACATCAAGTCTTCATGGTATTATTCAAGCAGATGTGAAGGAGAATTCCAAAGACAAAACCAAAATATCAAATGTGACTGTGAAGACTTCATGTTTCATGATGGCAAATTTTAAGTCTATTGATATCCTTTCCTCCCTACAAACAAGGAGAGTGAACAGTCATTGATTCTTACATGATCTGAGGAGATAGCCATAAACCCAATTATAAGAAATGAGTTAGTGTTGGCAAATACAGTGAAGACTAAAACATGGGAAGAAGAATTCCAAGAGAAGACAATTGTTCATGCTGATTTGAATAGAGCAAGCAGTTGACGGTGTCAAAATAGATATCATACCCTGAAGGTCAGAATTAATTAATACTTACAATGTTGAAATTTAGGAGTGTAGACTGGTTACAGGACCTTGATAGCCTAAGATGTCCAAGAAGCCAGATCTGAATAAAGAAACACTACAACATACATTGTTTTAAGAAGAACTCTGTTGGGTAGGGCTTAAGAATGGTATTTAGAAATGACATATTAGGCATATAAAGAGATCATACCAATTGTCACTATAAAAGTCTGTAGACTTTAGGAAAATATCTTTCACAAACCCTTGAGAGGGATCAAATACTCATTGATTAAAGCATTAATAGGGTCCTGACCCCTCCTCACCCGTCAAGATCTCTCCCACTAACCTGGACAGTGTCTCCTTAATACTTCTTCCTCCAGCACCCATGGTTCTTCTTCTTGCTCCAACTTGAAAATCACATCAGGTTTGGTGAATGGACAGCCTATCAAAGGGAAAAGACAGAAATTTGAGCATATGTACTAGGAACAAAGAACCACCCAAAGAATTGAGGCTGCCCAAGGGAAATCGGGCTTTCTGAAGGACAAGCAAATGTGGCTTCTGAGGATGCTGTACACTGAAACATAACCAAGAATGACCCTTTGCTTAAAAGTTGCAGCATGGACATGAACAAAGGCATATCAAGGCTAAATTTACTCTAGCATTTAAAAGTTCCACATATTGCAGAAACATTGAGGAAAAAAGGTACTTTATCTCCAGAGTTTGAATTATATAATAAATTACTCTTACCAACTATGATTAAGTTGTTGTAATTTTCTAGCATTACATTCCGATACAGGTTCCTCTGAGCCAGATCCAGTTGATTCCATTCCTCCTGGGTGAAGTTGATAGCCACATCTTTGAATGTCACTGTTCCCTGTAACAATACACACCTATTTAATCTGAAGTCATCCATCTTAATTGATGTGGACAGAACATCTAGAACCTTGTTCAGATATTAGAGATTATCAAAAACTTTACCTGGTTTTATTATTTTCTAAAAAAAAGAAAATCCCATGACATTAGCAACATTCTGTCAGTTTATGTTCATTCACCAATTTAGCAAGCATATATGTTTAATAACGACCATGAGTTAAAGAGGGGATCTTGAGTACTAGTTTATACTGAGTGTAAAAGAAATAGAAAAATAAAATTTTACTCAAGTTAATTGGTTTGGGAACTCACAAGATAACAAAGGCAGAAAAAAATGAAAGCAGGATTTGGATAGAAGCAGAAACAGGGAGAGGATGACAGGCAAAATTTGAAATACAGTAGGTTATCCAACTAAAGATATCCATTGATTCACCAGGTAGACATATTGTCTATGAGATCATGAGAAATCTACACTGGAAATGAGATTTACTGGTTATTATAGTACGTGTTCTGCAGCCATGAAAATGGGCTTTGATTATTCAAAGAGCTTATATATATTGAAAAAAGAGGCTAAAGATAGAATTCTACAGATTAAAAACAAACAAAAGAGGCCCTGATAAAGATTTATTTTTTAATGGTCAAAATTATAGCAGAAATGGGGTGGCGCCTGTGGCTCAAAGGAATAGGTTGCTAACCCCATAAACTGGAGGTGGCAGGTTCAAACTCGGCCCTTGCCAAAAACTGCAAAAGATAAAAATAAAAATAACATTATAGCAGAAATATAACTGGAACTATACACGAAGAAAACTATAGGATGAGTTCCAGAAATGAAAAGCTTGTAAAAGATTTATTGAATGCAAAAAAAAATTTATTGAAAACAGTGTAATTTGAATATAGAAATCTAAGGCACCCTTCCTATTTCAACACTAAAATGCACAAAAGAATATGAACATTAAGGCTCCGCGTCCATAGCACAGTGGTTATGGCACCAGCTACATATACCAAGGCTGGCAGGTTCGAACCTGGCTCGGGCCAGCTAAGCAACAATGACAACCGCAACAAAAAATAGCTGGGTGTTGTGGCAGATGCCTGTAGTCCCAGCTACTTGGGAGGCTGAGGCAAGAGAATCGCTTAAGTCCAGGAGTTTGAGGTTGCTGTGAGCTGTGATGTCACAGCACTCTATCCAGGGTGACAGTGTGAGACTTTGTCTCAAAAAAAAAAGAATCCAAAGGCAAAGAGTCAGAAAAAAACACCCTTGAAATCTAGGAGATTTTAAAGTTTTCCCTTCCCTAGAAGAAGATTAAAGTAAGCATGGATACATATTTCCTGGGAAAGTAAGGCTAAGGAGAAAACTTGATGTGATAAGCTGATCCTGGTTTCACCAGTCACAGTGAAGGGCACTAGCACATAAGATGTATTTTTTACCCCTCTGGGTCTATCCTAGCCTTGGCCTGTGGTCTTTCCCATAAGATGCATTCTTGCTGGGACTACTGCAATCTCAGGTTTTTCCTACAGAAGCTGTATTTTCCTCAGGAAGTCAGATTAAACTAATAAATAAATTTTAGAAATCAACACCAAAGATTTTCCAAAAAATCCTAATTGTACATAGCTCAAGTAGAATCAAAAAGGAAATCATTAAAATAAATTTGAAAAAGATGCTTAGGAAAAATAATTTAGTAAATGCAAATGCAGAAATGATCTTTTTTTTTTTTTATCTCCCTCTGTAGAGTGTGATGGTGTCACACAGCTCACGGCAACAGGCAACCTCCAACTCCTGGGCTTAGGTGATTCTCTTGCCTCAGCCTCCGGAGTAGCTGGGACTACAGGCATCTGCCACAACGCCAGCTATTTTTTTGTTGTAATTTGGCGGGGGCTGGGTTTGAACCCACCACCCTTGGTATATGGGGCCGGTGCCCTACCCACTGAGCCACAGGCACCACCTTGCAGAAATAATCTTAAAGATAAGAAATCTAGAACTTATATACATAAATCTCCATTATTTGAAAGATATTTTTAATAATGAATTAGGCAAATGTTTAATAAATTTAATGAAAAATAAACAGTTAAAATTAGGAAAAACTAGTAAAACAAATTGACATTTAAAGTGGTATGTATAGGTAGTTGAAATTATAAAATTCACAAAAATGAATAATTTAAAAGGAAACCTAAAGCAAATAATGATTAAAAAAAAGGCAACCTAAAGCAAATAATGATTAAAAAAAAAAAAAAAAAGGCGGCGCCTGTGGCTCAAAGGAGTAGGACACTGGCCCCATATGCAGGAGGTGGCGGGTTCAAACCCACCCCGGCCAAAGACTGCAAAAAAAAAGAAAATCTCAAATAATTCAATAGTATCACACACAGTGTTACTCTTCTACTCCAGTATCTATTCTCCTTGTCTTGTCTTCCCAATGTTTGGCCAGGCATGTGGCTTGCTAAAATAGGTATTTTAATTTTATTTTATTGATAAATAATATTTGACATATTTATGGGGGTATTTGTGGTATTTTGATACATAAAATGTGTAATGATCAAGTCAGGACATTTAGTGTATTTGAAGTGTACATCACTTTGATTATATTCATTTCTGTGTGCTGAAAACACTTCAAGTCCTCTATTCTAGGCACTTTGAAATATACAGTATATTGTTGTTAATTATAGTCACTCTATTCTGCTGTTGAATGATAGAACTTACACCTTTTATCTGTTTGTTTATACCCTTAAACCTACCTCTCTTTATCCCCCCCAAGCCCATCTCCTCTGCCCAGGCTCTACTATCTTTCAACTCCCTCTCTACCTTTATGAGATCAATTATTTTCACTACCATATATAATTGAGTATATGTGATGTTAGTCTACCTGTGCCTGGCTTATTTCATTCAATATGATGACCTTCAGTTCCATCATGTGCTGCAAATGACATGATTCATTCTTTTTTACGCCCAAAGAGTATTCTGTTGTGCATATGCTTTATTTTGCTGTGAAGAATGCACACGTTTTTGCCCAAATTTTTGAGGGAAAACCAAGGATGCACATTATACAGGGGTAGCACTAATTCTGTATTTATATAGAAGTTTTAATGCTTTTGTTTATGCTCATGGATTAAAAGTGTAATAATATGCTAAAATTCTTTTTTTTTTTTGAGACAGAGCCTCAAGCTGTCACCCTGGGTAGAGTGCATGGCATCACAGCTCACAGCAACCTCCAACTAACTCCTGGGCTCAAGCGATTCTCTTGCCTCCGCCTCCCAAATAGCTGGGACTACAGGCGCCTGCCACAACGCCTGGATGTTTTTTGGTTGCAGCCGTCATTGTGGTTTGGCAGCCCGGGCTGGATTTGAACCTGCCAGCTCAGGTGTATGTGGCTGGCGCCTTAGCCGTTTGAGCCACAGGTGCAGAGCCTAAAATTCTTTTATAATATAAAAATCAAGTACAAATTTAAATATAAATTACAATTTGAATGAAAAGAGTAAAGTAAAATACTTTTTCCTGAAAGTATTTTCCTGGGCAAAAAACTTGGTACACATTATACCTGGCAAAATATGGTACATACCACATTTTATTTATCCATTTGTCCACAGATGTCCACGTAGGTTGATTCCCTACCTTTGCTATTGTGAATAGTGCTGCAATAAACATGTGCATATAGGTATCCCCCGTTGATATATAGTACTGATTTCAGAACTCCTTACATTCCAGGGCATTAGTGTAGAGTGGAACAGAGGCAGTAAGTTAAGGGGAAAGAAGAGTGTCATGGTCAAGTCAGGATAAGGACTTCTAAGAAGTCTCAGTTCCCATGGAATATAGACCCTTAAAAGGAAGATGTAGGGCCCTTTCGCAAGGCAAGATGATCCCATATACTGTATATGGAACCCAGCAACGTGGGTTCTGAGGACATGACAGAGACTCAGAGAGTTCTACAGATGTAGCAAGACCCAATGGAGGCTAGCCAATAGAGAGAGGCTCTTGGATCATTATTGAGAAATGTACCATAAGTTCAGCCACTGAATGCCCAGAAAAGAAGCCAGCTAAACCAGATTCAGTGGACATTTCAAAATTTCAATGTGGAAGAGTTTCTTTCTTTTTTTGTAGAGACGGAGTCTCACTTTATCGCCCTCAGTAGAGTGCAGTGGTGTCACACAGCTCACAGCAACCTCTTAACTCCTGGGCTTAGGCGATTCTCTTGCCTCCGCCTCCTGACCAGCTGGGACTATAGGAGCCCACCACAACGCCTGGCTATTTTTTTGTTGCAGTTTGGCAGGGGCTGGGTTTGAACCCACCACCCTCGATATATGGGGCTGGCGCCCTACCCACTGAGTCACAGGTGCCACCCCGTGGAAGAATTTGTTTAAAAAGATTTTTTTATTATGCCTGGGTGTGGTGGCTCACGCCTGTAATTCCAACACTCTGGGAGGCTGAGGTGGGTGGATTGCCTGAGCTCAGCAGTTTGAGACTGGCCTAAGCTAGAGCAAGACTCTGTTTCTAAGAATAGCCAGGGTTGTGGTGGGTGGTAGTCCCAGCTACTCAGGAGGCTGAAGCAAGAGGATCACTTGAGCCCAAGAGTTTGAGGTCGCTGTGAGCTATGATGTCACAGGGCTCTACTGAGGGCAACAAAATAAGACTATCTCCAAAAAAAAATCTTTATTATAACCATATTTAATTGTATTATAGAAAATCACATGTATAGTTATTAAGGCCTAAAATGTAGTTACTTTTTAAGTTTATTCCATTTCTAAATAAGGGGTATTAATTATTTCTAGGGTTCAGGTCATGTTAATCATTTAGCTGTATCAAATTATTATTGGTAATTACATTCACTTTTTCTTTATCTTTCTACTTTACTACTGGTTAAGGAAGACAAATGAAAGTCTCCTGTTAACGTTTCTTATTTTTCACAATGTTACAGTGAATATTGTTGCAAGTTATTTGGTACAGAAATAGTCCTATTTATCTTTATTATGTACTGTACCAATCAACATTTTAAAGAACTTGTTTTTTGTTTGTTTAAAGCCCACTATCTTGAATTCTGTCTTATCTGATATTAACACATAGACCCTTCTTTATTTTTATTTTTTTTTTTGTAGAGACAGAGTCTCACTTTATGGCCCTCGGTAGAGTGCCGTGGCCTCACACAGCTCACAGCGACCTCCAACTCCTGGGCTTAAGCGATTCTCTTGCCTCAGCCTCCCAAGTAGCTGGGACTTACAGGCGCCTGCCACAACACCTGGCTATCTTCTTTATTTTTTAATTGCCTGATATGGCTTTGCTTAGACAACAGCAATGAGATTAACTGAACAACTAGATGTGATCATTTAACATGGACAAATCTGACAAACATTAAATAAAAGAAACCAGACACAGAATATATAGGTGATACAAAGTTAAAAGATAGGCTAAAATAATCTATAATGGTAGAAGTTGAATAGTGGTTACCCTTGGGGTGAGGGTAATGACTAGAAAGCTACAAAAAGGGTCTTCTGGGGAGCTACAATATTGTATTCCTTGATCTAGTGCTTGTGCTGTGCAACAAAGTTGTACTTGCTTTGTAAATTAACTGAAAGTGCCAGAAGACGAAAGTATACAGAACCTGGTAGGTAGGGACACATTGTCAAAAAAAGGTGTATGTCAGTTTAGCAAATTTTGAGCTGAGGGTGAAAAGGGAGTAAAGTGAGATATGTTCAGTATCTGAGAATGCATAATAAATCTGAAAGAGAATGATCTCAAAGGAAGTGTGAAGGAAAAGGGTTAAGTTCTGAAGAAAATAATTATCCTTAAGAAGGAGACAGAACATCATTTGTTATAAGACTAAATAGGCTGGGTGCGGTTGCTCACGCCTGTAATCCTAGCACTCTGGAAGGCCAAGGCGAGTGAATTGCTTGAGCTCAGAAGTTCAAGACCAGCCTAAGCAAGAGTGACCTGGTCTCTACTAAAAATAGAAAACTTAGCCTAGTGTCATGGTGGGCACCTACATCCTCAGCTACTCGGGAGGCTAAAGGCAGGAGGATCACTTGAGCCCATGAGTTTGAGGTTGTTGTGAGCTTTGATGCCATAGCACTCTACCCCACGGTAACAAAGTGAGACTGTCTCAAAAAAAAAAAAAAAAAGAGAGACTAAATAGAGAAAATAAAGAACTGTGCATTCAATTCATTAAAACCACAAATATCCCCCCCCCCCCAAAATGTATACTGGGCATTGTTCTAAAAGCTGAAGATATAGCAGTAAACAAAGTAAAGCACACTCTCTGCTTATATTCCAGTGGACTGAAATTATAAGAAATTTCCAGAAATTATTACTTTGGATTATGGATTAATTAGCAGCAAATGACCCTGAAAAAGATAATTACATAGGGTCTTTTGAAAGACACACATCCCATCTCTTTCTTCAGATAGTCTTGTTTTCTATTTTTATTTTTTTATATTTTATTTTATTATTTATTTCAATTTTTTAGAGGCAGAGTCTCACTCTGTTGCCCTGGGTAGAGTGCCATGGTGTCATCAAAGCACACAGCAATCTCAAATTCTTGAGCTTAAGCGATCCTTCTGCCTCAGCCTCCCAAGTTAGCTGGGACCACAGACACCTGCCAAGACATCCCACTAGTTTTTCTATTTTTAGTAGAGAAAGTCTAGCTCTTGCTCAGGCTCCTCGTGAACTCCTGAGCTCAAGCAATCCACCTCTCTTGGCCTCCCAGAGTGCTAAGATTACAGGCGTGAGCTACCGTGTCTGACCTGTTTTCTCTTTTAAATTGATGTATGGTTTTAACCTAAATCATATGTACCCTCCAATTAACTCATAATAAAAATAATAAATAAATAGATGTATAACATGCATGGAGTAATGTGGTAAAATGGGCTAATCTTAAATACAACCTGATATATTTTTATACATTTATAGACATGTCTACCTACCAGTCATGTGAAAACATTTTCAGCACTCCAGATTTTCTCCTGCAATTTCCTAGTAAATACCTCTTTTTTTTTTTTTGCAGTTTTTGGCCGGGGCTGGGTTTGAACCCGCCACCTCCGGCACATGGGACCAGCGCCCTACTCCTTGAGCCACAGGCGCCGCCTGTAAATACCCTCTTAAGGGGTCTACTATTCTGACTTGTATCACAACATATAAGATTTTCCAGTTTTCAACTTCGTATCAATGGAGCCATGTGGTATATACTTTTTTGTTTCTGGCTTCTTTCACTCTGTGTTTGTGTGATCCATCCATGTTGTTCTGTGTCGCTGTCACATCTTCTTTTTCATTATTGTGTAGTATTCCACCACATGAAATACTATAATTTATTCCTTTTTCTGTTAATGATCATTTGCATTTTCCAATGCTGGGCTATTTTGATAGACAATCTTTGTTTTAGCCTTCATCAAAACATACCATTAAAAAAATCTAGGTCTATTAACTTAAAGAAGTCATACTATAATGCTTTCATTGACCTAGGTGCCAAAGAAAAGCTTATTTTTGTTAGGAAATTTTTGTTATCCTTATACAAAAATTATGTAACAAATTTCTGTAGAAACTTCCACTTTGGTTTGCTTTATCAATAAAAATTAATTTTTAAAAAATTTCAGATTAATATGAGGGTACAAATAATTAAGTTACATTGTTTGATTTTGTTAGGTAAAGTCCAAGTTGTAATAAAAATAAAATTTTAGGGCAGCGCCTGTGGCTCAGTGAGTGGGGCTACAGCCCCATGTATCGAGGGTGGCAGGTTTGAACCTGGCCCTGGCAAACTGCAACAAGGAAATGGCCAGGCGTTGTAGCGGGCGCCTATAGTCCCAGCTACTTGGGAGGCTGAGGCAAGATAATCGTCTAAGCCTAAGAGCTGGAGGTTGCTGTGAGCTGTGATGCCATGGCACTCTGCCAAGGGCGAAAAAGTGACACTCTGTCTCTACAAAAAAATAAAAATAAAAATAAAATAAAATAAAATAAAATAAATTTTAAAATTGAAGCCCAACTTGAGTCTCTCTGAACACATTTTATAATATAACCACATGTTTACTCTTCCCTTGTTTTAAGCTTTCAACTTCATTTCATCTGAAAATATGTTTTATGTATATAGACCTTTTTTGGTGGGAGACACGGACAGAGTCTCACTCTGTGCCCTGGATAGAGTGCCATGGTATCCCAGCTCACAGCAAACTCAAACTTTTGGGCTCAAGTGATCCCTGGTCTCAGATTCCCGAGTAGCTGGGACTATAGGCATGCACTACAATGCCTGGCTACTTTTTCTATTTTTAGTAGAGACAGGGTCTTGATTTTGCTCAGGCTGGTCTAGAACTCCTCAGCTCAGGCGATCTACCTGCCTCAGCCTCCCAAAGTGCTAGGATTACATGCATAAGCCACCACACCCAGCTGTATATAGGCCTTTCTAGTTTACTGTATGGATTACTAAAATACCCTTAAATTGTACTATAGAATAAAGTAGGAAGCAAATACACTATTTAATATTTACCTGGGACTGAGTCATTTCCTCTTTTCTCTAGGGAAGAATAAGGCCTGAGGAGACAGACCTGGTGAAGAGAACAAAAGTCATTAGAACAAGCTTATCTTGCAGTTTCAGAAAATTCTAACCACAAGGAAGATTAAGGGTCACTTGGTAGCAGAATGAATCCATCATACAGGCTAAGAATATTTATACCACAGAGGTGCTAATAGGCATAGGATGACCAGTATGATCATGTGGAGCCTCGGTGTAAGGTGGATAAGAACAGGAGTGCAAATGTGAGAGGAGCCCCCATGAATTTATCAAT